>NW_026067991.1:2226792-2268268 GCF_014885135.2 Alexandromys fortis
AAAGAAAGAAAGAAAGAAAGAAAGAAAGGAAGGAAGGAAGGAAGGAAGGAAGGAAGGAAGGAAGAAAGGAAGAAAGAAAGAAGAGAGAAGAAAGAAAGAAGAGAGAAGAAAGAAAGAGAAGAGAAGAAAGAAATAAAAGAAGGAAGAGAATCCTGGACTGGACTGGAGGGTCCCTGTTCTAGTGGATGTTGACTCCCTTTTAATCTGAATATCCTTGGATCTTGGAGAAGGGTTGGGGCATGCTACCACTTAAAGGCAGAGCCACTGTTTAACTTCCTGCTTCTCAGCTACCTCCTGAGTAAATTGAGCACAGTAAAAATAGCGACAGGAGGGACTTTCAAAGAAATAATTGACCCGATAGGATATATATAGGCTGGTTATAATTAGAGTCTTGTTCTGCCACAGCCAAGGCTGGTCTCAAGCTTGCTGCACAGCCAGCTGCCTTTGAGCTCGGATGCTCTTACTTTCACCCTCAAGTGCTGGGGTCACCAGCTTGTACCTCCATGCCCTGTTTAGTATTTGTTTGTTCTTGAGGCAGGGTCTCACTGTTGCCTTGGCTGGCCTGGAACTCAAAAATCTGCCTGCCTCTGCCCCCAAATGCTAGAATTAGAGGTGTGTTCCACTACACCTAGCAATATTTTGTTCTTTTTTAAAAATTATTTATTTATTTATTTATTATGTATACAATATTCTGTCTGTGTCTATGCCTGCGGGCCAGAAGAGGGCACCAGGCCTCATTACAGAAGGTTATGAACCACCATGTGGTTGCTGGGAATTGAACTCAGGACCTTTAGAAGAGCAGGCAATGCTCTTAAACCTCTGAGCCATCTCTCCAGCCCCAATATTTTGCTCTTGAAAACAACTTAGTGTCTATAAAGACGAGCTCTAAATGAAATCATTGCCCTTCCCAAAGCCTGTAGGAAAAAGAATGAACAGGGCTGCCTTGAGTTTCCTGGGAGTGGATCCCACTGGGCTCACATCCTTGGCTCCCAGGAGAGGGAAGAGCGGGAAAGACTTGTGTCCTACATACCCAGGGTCTGTGTTGCATATAATGAGAATTCTCCATATTTCCCAAGCCAAGTCTCTCATTTTCCAGATGCCAGGAACAGTGAGGTAAGGGAATACTAAGAAACAGGCTGTCAGGGGTCGAGGTACAGCTCAGCTGGAGAGAAGGACTTACCTTGCACAAGGTCTTGGGTTTCACCCTCACAAGTAACCTTTCCTGAGAATGTTGGGATTCAGACGACCACAGACAACCCCACCAGTCTGCAACAGGACCGAGAGCAGCCATGCCGCACGCGGGATGTTACAGTGTGAGTCGGGAGAGCAAGTTCTGTCATCCACACCCTACAGCTGAAGCACAAAGGTCAACAGTGGCTGAGGCCTTGGCACGCGCCTTTAATCAGAGCCCCCAGGAGGCAGAGGCAGGCGGATCTCTGCGAGTCAGAGGCCAGCCTGGGCTACAGAGTGAGACTCTAAGAAAGGGAAGGGAAGATGGGGCAAGAAAAGGAAGCAAGGAGCTGAGTGATCTAGTCCAAACTCACGCCGTCTGGCAAGCTCTTAACAGCAGTACCCTTGAGTTCCCTTCTGCCCTGTCCTCCTCTGTCTCCCCCTCCCCCCCCAATAAATAATATCCTTGTTAAAGGAAAAAAAAAAACGGCACAGATAACTTTTTAGTTTGCTTTCTAATGCTGTGATGCACACTATGACCAAAAGCAATCTGAGGAAGGAAGTGTCGATTTGACCTTACAGCTTGTTACAGTTCAGCAGGGAAGGAAGTCAGGGCAGGAACTCAAGGCAGGAACCTGGAGACAGGAGCTGATATCAAAGCCACAGAGAAACGCTGCTTACAGGCTTGCTCCTCATAGCTTGCTCAGCTTGTTTTCTTACACCACTTAGGACCACCAGCCCCAGGGTGACAACATCCACAGGGAGCTGGACCCTCCTACACTCATCGTTAGTCAAGAAAACACCCCGTAGACATGCCTACAGACAATGTGGTGAAGGCAATCATTCAGTTAAGGTTCCTGCTCTCCAGATGACCCTAGTTTATGTCAAGTTGACAAAACAAGCAAGCAAGCAAACAAAAAACCCCAAACTACCCCGCACAGGGACTCGAGGGAGACAGAAGTCGTGTTGAGTTGAATGTAGGGGCTGAGCGATGAGACCCTGAACGAAGGAGAATCGTGGAGGATGGCCTGAAGCCCACAGTAGAGGAGGCAAGGGAGGAGTCCTAGCTCTGCTGATGCCTAGGGACTTCTGGCTTCCAACACTATGAGAGAACGGATTCTTCTTGTCTTAGGCCATGCGTCTTGTGGTGACGCATTTGAAAGCTCAAGAAAGCGGAGTTGCTCCATAGGTGCTTAGGCAATCAAAGCCAGGAATGATAATTACTGCCAACGTGTCATGTGCACCTGGTAACGGGCTGAAGGATTTTATCTCTGACCCTAATGTATTTTATTACCCTCTTAGGTAATAATGAAGCCTGCCTGTCAAATCAGTGCATTATGTAAAACCCAGAGAGGGTAGTAATGAAGTCAGAATCTGTGCCAAAACACCTTGAACTGCAAAAGTGAACTAAGCTTTGAAAGTTGCAGCTGAGCCAGAGCGAAGCCCTTTATTTAGGTTCAAAGAACCAATTGTCTGCTTGCGGGAGGAAGACTTCTAACCCTGGTGACAGCTCACACAACAAAGGCACTGCCTGGATACTGAGTGGATGTATTGTAGCCACGGCAAAGGCAGAGCCTCATAGTCCACGAGACAGAAAATCGGTATCTCACAGGCCTCTGAGCTGGTCAGGACACATCTGGAGCTCCCTTCAGCTCGGAATGCCACACATCCGAAACTCCAGGCAAGAAAGTGAGGAGTCCACAATGGTAGTGCAAGGGACCATCAGGGCACTGAGGTTACTCTCCCTGGAAAGGGGAAGTTGTGGGAAGGTGGGACATCGTTAAACACGGAGTGCCTTTTTGTTTCGTTGTGTTTTGAGACAGTATCTCACTGTGTAGCTCCGGCTATCCTGGAACCCACTATACAGACAAACCTGGTCTTGAACTCACAGAGATCTGCCTCCCAGGTGCTGGGATTAAAGGTATATGCCTTTATGACCTGATGTGGGATTCTCCTCTGTATGCTGTGAATACCATTGGTTAATAAAGAAGCTGTTTTGGGCCTGTGATAGGGTAGAGATGAGCTAGGAAGGGAAAACTAAACAAAATGCTGGGAGAAAGAAGGTGGAGTCAGGGAGAAGCCATGTAGTCCTGCCGGAGACAGACACCAGAATTTTACCCAGTAAGCCACAGCCTCGTGGGAATACACAGGTTAATGGAGATGGGTTAATTTAAGATATGAGTTAGCCAAAAATACCCTTAAGCTATTGGCCAAACAGTATTGCAAATAATATGGGTTCTGTGAGATTATTTCGGGGCTGAGCAGCAGGAACAAACAAACGGCCCTCATACTACCATGCCCAGCCTGATGGCTTTCGTGAAGCAGTGGGGACAGACCAGTGGTATAATGCTCTGGAGGGAATGGTTCAGTGGGTCCAGGATGGGCACACAACTCAGAGCTAGTCAATCAGAGCTAGAGCCTTGTGTTCCCTATGGCTGTAGCAGTCTGTTCAAAAACAGTCTTTTTGAGATCCAAACCAGATCAACTGTTGTCCATTGCAGGCAATCTTCCACTACAGGCTAGAAGCCTGCAGCTTTCAGAGGGCAGCTGGCTGCAGTGGAAGGACCTCGTCTGAGCAGGAATTCACATAGGAGATGGAGACAGAACCATCCTTCTGGCGCTGTGTGCACATCTGGACCAAGCCATGCCTGTGACTTTTGATTCCTTGTGATGTGACACTTACCGATATCCTTTCCTGCTTTCACCAGTTATGTCTTCACCATTTGCTCTCAGATGTCTGAGTGCATCACACCCACCTGCAGAGGAAACAGCCTGCCTGATGAGGAGTCACAGTGAACGTTCACGGCACAAGTTCTAAGTGTGGAAATTATGGTGGATATTAATTTATTTTTAGTGTGTGTGTGCTGGCAGCTCTGCATGTGCCCCCCCATGTGCAGTGCTCCCCCCATGTGCAGTGCTCCCCCATGTGCAGTGCTCCCCCCATGTGCAGTGCTCCCCCCATGTGCAGTGCTCCCCCATGTGCAGTGCTCCCCCCATGTGCAGTGCTCCCAGAGGCCAGAAGAAGAGCACACTGGGTTCACTGGAGCTGGAGTTACAGGAGGTTTCAAGTTGCCCAATGTCTGTGTCAAGAACGAAACGTTATTGACTTTTTGCTCTGGATGATTGGATCTGGCTTTTGACTTTCCCTGTCCCCACTACACAGAACACATCCTGTCTCTGCTTCATCTTTCCTTAATTATGTTGTGGTTTTGTTTAGATCAGTATTCACTGCTTATGCTTTAGAGCAGTGTTCTCAACCGTTAGGTTGTGGCCCCTTTCCCTGGAACCACAGGTCAGATATCCTGCATGTCTGCTGTAGGACCCATGGGTCTACCCCTGCTCCTGGGGTTCATCTTGAGGACAGTTTCTGGCCAGCCAGCTAAAGCATCCTGTTTGTTCCTGTGCTCCCTCTGCCTCTCCTGGAGGTTAGCTATAGGGCCTTGTTTACTCCACCTTGGGCATGGTAATTTCCCACCTGCCTGGGGGGTATTCCATTATGCAGCAGCTGGGTATATAAAGTTTTTCCTAAATTTGAATAAAGGGCATTCGGCTGACTTCCTTTTGAATGACCCGGGTCTCTTGTGTGTTCTTTCAATCTCCAGGTTCTTGCCTGGTTCCCGTACGAACTGTACCGAGAGTAACGCAGGTGGAGGCGTTAGAGTTGGAGACCCATCAGTGAGACTAGGAGTTACAGTCTGCTATTTAAATTACAAGTCATAAAAGTAGCAAAGTTACAGTTATGAAGTAGCAATGAAATAATTTTATGGTTGGGAGTCACTGTGAGTAACTGTATTAAAGGGTCACGACATTAGGAAGGTTGAAAACCATAGCTTTAGAGCACCCCAGAAAGAATGACTCTCCCACACAATGTTTTTCTGTAGTTAATAACTGTCTTACTTTTCTTGCTTATTAGTGTTCTTTTGAGGGGTGGGATTTTGAGACAAGGTTTCCCTGTGTAACAGTCCTGGCTGTCCTGGAACTCACTTTGTAGACCATGCTGGCTTCGAACTCAGAGGTCCGCCTGCCTCTGTCTCCCGAGTGTTGGGATTAAAGGTGAGTGCCACCACTACCCAGTGAGATGACCCTTTCCATCTGCTCCAGCTTCAAAATACTCAGCATTTTATTGGCTCTTGGTGTTTGGGTCCCATTTCTTCCCTTGGTTGATGATGTCATTTTTATAGAGTACATTATAGCTTCCTGTAATGTGTGAGAGCACATTGTTCTTTTTGTTTACTTTTTTTATTTAGACAGTGCCTTGATATAAATCCTGGGCTTGTCTTAAACTAGCAGTTCCTCAAATATACAGGACTCAACCATAGGTCTTGGAGTTCTTTGGATACCATGACTTATTCTCCAGAACTGCTGAGGCGGCTCGTGTGGACAAGGAGAGGCTCTGACGAGGCTTCAGAAAGTTTTTAAAAGGGAGGCTCAGGGCGTGGGCATGGTGTAGATGCCTTCAGTTCCAGCACTGGGGAGGTAGAGACTGATGGATCTCTGGGAAGGAAGAACAGCATCCAATGTCTGAGTGTGAGTGTGAAGCACTTTGTAAAAGACCCTTGCTTCCTTGTTGCTTTCTTGCTGTGCTGAGGATGTAACTGGGTCCCTGTGCATGCTGGGTGTCTTCGCTAGGGTTTCTATCGCCGTGATGAAACACCATGACCAAAAAGCAAGTTGGAGGGGCAAGGGTTTTATTTCCCTTACAGGTCCACATTGTTGCCCATCACTGAAAGAAGTCAGTACAAGCCAGGTGGTGGTGGCGCACGCCTTTAATCCCAGCACTCAGGAGGCAGAAACAGGGGGATCTCTATGGGTTCAAGGCCAGACTGGTCTGCAGAGCAAATTCCAGGATAGACTCCAAAGCTACAGAGAAACCCTGTCTCGAAAAAAAAAATCAAAAAATAAAAATAAAATAAAGAAAGGAAGGAAAAAAGAAGTCAGTACAGGAACTCAAACAGGGAAGGAACCAGGAGACAGAAGCTGATACAGAGATCATGGAGGGTACTGCTTACTGGCTTGCTCCCCCATCAGTTAAGAAAATGCCTCACAGCTGGATCTTACGGAGGCATTTTCTCAGTTGAGGTTTCCTCCTTTGAGATAACGTTAGTTTGTGTGTCAAGTTGACATAAGACCAGCCAGCACACTGGGTAAACACACTCAGTCCACGGCCAGAGCTGAACAATTATCTCATGGGTGTGCGAGGCAGGAATCTGCTCTGGATGCTTCAGACTCCTTCTGTCATAAGATCGATCAGAGTGGGGCTTGGAACATCTCGGAGCCATAGCAGGGCAGACTCTCCTGCTGAATTCCGTTGAATCATCTATCTCTAGTCCGGTGAGCCAGCCTACTAGCTATTAGCTAAAGTCATCTGTTCTGTGAGCTAACCCACACTGAAGTAGAGGGTACAACCCAAGGAGAAAGAAGTACCAAGAGGCCTGGACAAGTTAGCCAGGGCACATGGTGAGCTGAGGTGCTTATTAGCATATCAAGGAGGATGATGACCTATTACAGAGTCCTGGCTCTACTCAGGATCTCTTAGTTCTGCCCCCAAACCTCTCAAGCCCCTTCCCTTCCCTTCCCTTTCCCTAGCTTCTCTTTCCTATATAATCCAGCCATTTCAGCTATGCGCTCCCTTGGTCTCCTGGTCTGCTTGGTCCTCATTCTCTTGGTTCTTCTCCCTCTCCTGGTCCCCTCTCTTATCCCTCTCTCTTCTTCTCTCACTGCCCCCAACCCCCTCTCATGGCCCAGTTTATTAAGCTGCCCATGTTCAGCCTGGACTCTTCCAGATGCCTCTACCTCGTGTCTACACTAAAAACCATCTCCTCAACCTTACCTAGGAGCAGTCGTGTCCTCATTGTCATTCAAAGACCACAGATGGTAACCTATCTGCCAACAACACTTAAATGGGCTGTCCAAGCACATGTGTTGGCGAGAGTTGAGTACTGGCTGTCGCAGCTGTACACAAGAAGACATGCCACCCTCTGCCTGAGGAGGGTAGCAAGCATCTGTCCCTAGAGGAAGGGGCTTTGGAATACCCAGGACTGTAGAAACACTGTTTATAGTAACCGAAACTCAAAATGTGGTAGAGGATGGAATAGCATTAAGCTATAATAAACACACTTCTGGTGCATACTGCCACATGTATGACCTTTGGAACTGTGCTGAGAGGAGTAATCTAGGTACAAAGAACAAATATTGTTATGATTTCACTAGTATGGGTCACACAGGCAAATTCATAGAGGATGAAAATAGAATAGAGGTTGGCAGGAATGGGGGAGGATTTTAGAAGTTCGGAAATAAGAATGATTGACCATATAACATGAATGGACTTACTGTTATGGAATTGTATACATCATAAAAATGTAAGACTAAGATGGGCGGTGGAGGTGCACACCTTCAATCCCAGCACTCAGGGAGGCAGAGGCAGGAGGATCTCTGTGAGTTTGAGGCCAGCCTGGTCTATGGAGTGAGGTCCAGGACAATCAGAGATACACAGAGAAACCCTGTCTCAAAAAACCATTAAAAAATGTTAGATTATGGTTGGGGATATAGTTGAGAGGTAACAAGTTAGTTTAACATGCGCGACCCTAACAATACCAAAAAAGAAGGAAGAGGAGACGAAGATGTCGAAGGATGAGGAAGTTGCAATGTAGAGAACAGCAAGAGCAATTACAAAAAATTAAAAGTTGCCTGTGGGACCCAGTGAGATGGACCAATGGGTAAAGGCACTTGCTGCACAGGCTGAAGACCTGAGTTAGATCCTAGGGACCCACATGACGGAGAAAACCAACTCCCACAAGCTGTCCTCTGACCTCCACACATGCATACACACACACACATACACACACACACATGCATGCACACACGCACATACACGCATGCACACACGTGCATACGCACACACAATCAACAAATAAAATGTAATGGAAATTTTTGATTTATTTATTTTTATTTTTATGTGTATCAGTGTGTTGCTTGCATGTATGTGTCTTGACCAGGCCTGGTGTCTCAAAGGCTGGGAGAGGGTGTCAGATGCCCTGGAGCTAGAGTTACAGATGGTTGTGAGCTGCCATGTGGGTGCTGGGAACTGAACCCAGGTCCTCCCTCTACAAGAGCAGTCAGTGCTCTTAGCCACTGAGCCATCTCTCCAGGCCCATTGCCCATTGAAAAACCTTTTTGCTGCTTTGTTTTATTGTTGGTTTTTTTGAGACAGGGTTTCACTGTGTATCCCTGGGTATCCTGGAACTTACTCTGTAGACCAGGCTGGTCACCAACTCAGAGATTCGCCTACCTCTGTCTCCTGAGTACTGGGATTAAAGGTGTGTGCCACCACCGCCCAGCCTAAAAACTTAAAAAAAAAGAAAGAAAAAAGGAAAAAAAGAAAGGACAGACAACAAGAGTAAATCTTCTTTTTTTTAACTTATTTTTCGAGACAGGGTTTCTCTGTGTAACAGTCCTAATTGTCCTGTCACTCTGTAGACCAGGCTGGCCTCAAATTCACAGAGATCCACCTGCCTCTGCTTCCAAAGTGCTGGGATCAAAGGCGTGCACCACCACTGCCCAGCCAGCATACAATAGTAAATCTTACGTGTATATTTTACTGCAGAGAAAAAGTGTTAATTTTATAAAATAAGGAAACAGGCAACTACATGAAGAAGCTTTGGGTTAAAATTCATTTTATTTTATTTCATTTTTTCTTTTTTTGTTGTTTTTTGTTTTTTGTTTTGAGGCCTCGGTCTTGCTATGTAGCCTAGACTGGCCTGAGGGCTGAGTAGAGATCGTGATGGACTCGCTGGTAGGCAGGCTCTCAACCAAAGCAGAAGCGGCAGAGAAGCTAGAGTCAGGGAAAACTTGGTGGGCTCTGGAAACAGCAGGGCTGGAGCATGGGGAAGGGGGCGGGATGAGAGGTAAAGGGAAAAGCCAGATCCAGAGGGACTGCCCGACCTTCAGAAGGAGAGGTCACAGGCAGGGGACAGGACGGGAGAGAGGATGGTGCCAGGCTTGTGCTTGAGTCCTCGTTAGTTGTTAAGTGGAAGCAGAGGGGGGGAGCACAGTGGGAAGCTGCGGCAGAGGTCCCGGTGAGTTCCTGGGGCCCGATCTGGGGTGAGGGTAGTAAGGTCAGCCACTTCAGGTCCGAAAGGTCCACCCCTGCACCGTGTGCTATTTCTCCAGGCCACTGAGATGTTTTCTCTGTGTCTGCAGCCATGGCTCAGCCTCAGAGTCCTTCAAGGCATCTCAAATCTTCCCTTGGACTTGCTCCAGCAGCCTCTTCCAGAGCCGGGCCTGTCCTCACCCTTCTGAAGTTCACGAAGACCTAAGACTTTGAATTAACCTTGCCACATCCCTGCAGTCTTGGCCCTCTCCTTTGTACGTGACCACAGGGCAAATGAGCCTCTTCTCATTCTTCATTTACAGAGGAGATGGAATATCTGCTCCCCCCAGTCCCTGCCAGCATCAGCTGGCAGGCAGCTGGCAGGCAGCTGGCAGGCTCCCGCAGGCTCCAGGCTGTTTCTGTAGCAAGTATTTCACTCTCCTGGGGGTGGTCCTCTTTCCTCCTCTCCTCTGCCTGAGCCTGCCCCCAGGGCCAGTGTACTTTGATACACTCTGCTCTTCATCTTAATTCTGCAAGCCCATTGTGAGGTTTGGTCTTGTTCCAAAAAAGCACTTAGATGCTGGAGCCACGGGGTCCTAGTCTAAAACCTTCCCGGCACACCATGAATCATTGGCAGGAGGGTCTTCGAGGACTCATGTGGTCCCTGTTCTCCTCGAGGGCAGAAGTTCATCTGCTATCACCTTCAAGCAGTGGTCTAGGGGGAAGCTTCACACCTTTGGGGGAAGTAGCTCTTGCTCTGCCCATCCTGCGTGATGTACCTCTTTCCCCATCTAGCCCAAATCCTCCAGGGATCCCCAAACTGGAACAGAGATGGACAACTCCGAGGGCTTCTGGATGGAGGAAGCAAACCTGGCCTGTCTCTTTCACATCCTTTAGAGATACTTCCAGGAGGGATGGCAACTCACTCCCTTTACCTCTGGCCTCCTTGGCTACCCCTTCCCTGCAGCCCACACCTTGGAGCAGAGCTGCAGTTGCTCTTGGCATCCAGAGAACCTGGGGTGTTATGTCACAGGACTTGGCCAGACATTCTGGTTCGGCAGGTACAGCCTACAAGTTAAAAACTGTTCTAAAATGCAGCCCGGCTGCCTAAACACACACGGTGGTGAGGAGGCTTTGGGGCAAAGACCACAGTCAGCAGAGCATGAGTCTGCCACAGTGCCTTTGGGCCCAGAGATCTGACTCCAGGAGAGACAGCAAACTCAGTTATTTCTCTTTTCTGCTTCTTTCACCCCACACACCTGCTGCCCAGAAGTGGGTTTTGCGAGCTGCCCGCCTCTCAGCTGTGTTCTCTAGAATCAGCTGTGTCCCTCTGTTGGCCTTTAGCTGCTGGGTTCTCACAGTGGCAGTTGGCTCCACCCTCTGCTCCGCACCCTGTCTGTCACCTTTGCCTGTGCAGTGTCTCTCTTCCCTGTTTTGCTGTTGCTTTCTGCTCATGCTTTAGACACATCTCCCCTCCGATTTCATTCCTCTTCCTCCTCCCCCTTTTCCTTCTCTGCCTCTTTACCCTCACTAAGCAAACCCTGTGTCTTGCTTCAAGCCTCCAGTGGAGGGAGACAGCCAATAGCCCCTCCATGGGCCCCTAAGCTCTCTGTCAAGGGGGGCAATAATAATATCCATGTGCTTCTGCCTCATAACACACTTCTGCCCACAGGAATAGGAGATGGAGACTTCACGTTCCCCCTCGCTCACATGCAGGGTCTCTGTGTAGCCAAGGCCAGTCTGGAGCGCCTCAAAACCGCTTTAAACTCATTGCTACTCCTGCCTCACCCTCCAGAGTGCTGGGGTCCCACCTGCACCGTTTTTTTCCCCCTCTACTATTTATAATAACTTGCTGGCCATTGTGGTTGGACCTGGGATTTATAAAGAAGAACTAGGAACTGGGTAGGTGGTAAGCCACTTGCACTGTGAATATGTGGACCTGACTTCAGATCCCCCCCCCCATACCCATGTAAGTGACCAGAGGGGCACAGCTGCCCGCCTGCAATCCCAGTCCTTGGGAGGTGGAGATACAATTCCTAGGGCAAGCTTACTAGACTAGTAAAACCCCTGAGCTCTGAGTTCATGGGAGAGGCCCTGCCTCCATATCTAGGTAAAGAAGCCTGGAAAGATGGGTTAGCCAGTAAAGGCACTTGCTGTCAACCCTGAAGACCAGAGTTTGATCCTTAGGACTCAACAGAATGAAAGGAAAGAATCAACTCCTGCAAGATGTCTTTTTCTTCTCCGCACCCTGAGTCATGCTTGTGTTCCCCCCATTACACACATACATAAGTAAATGCAGTAATAATAATAATTTAAAAAAGCGTAAGACAGAAAGTGATGGAGGATACCTCAACCTCTCTCTCTCTCTTCCTCCTCTCTCTCTCTCTCTCTCTCTCTCTCTCTCTCTCTCTCTCTCTCTCTCTCTCACACACACACACACACACACACTTCCACACTCATGCACATGTGCATGCAGACACACACAAGCACACACACACTTACACACTCACACGCATGTGCGTGCACACACACACACACCTTCCTCCCCCTAAAAACGAGGGAAAAACAAGACCAGAACAAAGAGGCTTGCAGAGCAGCCCCTACAGAGTCTGTGGGCTCACAACAGAGGAACTGTCAGACCTCCAGAGTGGAACCTGGGAAGCTGGGTGGAGGCCTGGCTTCTCTGTGGCTGTGGTGTGGTGTGAGGGAGAGAGGAAGGCACTGGACGCTGTGGGGAGGGTGAGGATGTAGCGAGGCTCCAGAAAAGGACTGGGGCAGGGGTGGAGGCTGGAGACAGGGAGGCATTAGCATTCCTCCTGCTTCTTGACTGGCTCTGCCCACACACAGCTGTTCAACCTGGGCAGTAATAAAAAAGAACCACAAAGGAAATACAGTAGCTGTGCCCATGTATGCACCATGGCAGGCTTCCCTCAGAGAGGGATTTCATAGCAGCTTCCTCACACACCCGCCTTGTTGGCTGTCCGCAGAATCCTTAAACAACAGTCCTAGGTTTTCTGTTTTGCTCATGGTGTGTGCGTGTGCGTGCATGCGCGCGTGTGCACATACACACACACACAAATCAATACCTACAGGATTGATATAATTTCTTTAATATTGGTGAGGTGTTCTGACATTTGGACGTCTGGACATTTTGCTCATCAAAAATGACTAGTGGTAACTGGTAGGGTGATGATGCACGCCTTTAATCCCAGCATTCAGGAGGCAGAGGCAAGTGGATCTTTGTGAGTTCAAAGCCAGCCAAGTCTACAAATTGAGTTCCAGGACAGCCAAGGCTACATAGAAAAACCCTGTCTTGGAAAATAAGAAAGAGAGAAAGAAAGAAAAAAAGAAAGAAAGAAAGAAAGAAAGAAAGAGAAAGAAGAAAGAACTAGTCAAAAAATTAAAACAAAACTCTAATACTTCCAACTCTAACAATTTTTGCATATACTTATTTTAAATATGGTTGGGCTTTTTTTATATTTTGAAACGTTTATATGTGTGAGTGTTTTGCTTACATGTATGTATATGCATTACCTGCAAACCTTGAGCTCTCAGAGGCCAGAAGAGGGGATTGGATCACCCCCCTCCCCCCCAACTGAAGGAACATGTGGCTGTGAGCCACCATGTGGGTGCTAGGACACTCTGCAAGAGCAGTGAGTGCTTTAAACCACTGAGCCCTCTCTCCTGCCTGGTGTACTTAGTATTAAAGTTCAAAGTGTCCTTTAGGGATAACAAGATAGCATGCAGCAATATTCTTTCTTTCCACTTCGGCACTTCTTCTACTGACTTCAAAGCTAGAATGAATGTTAGTAAATCTCACCTTTATCTGGACTAGAGGTGACTCAGCCAGACATGGTGGTGCACACCTTTAATCCCAGCACTTGAGAGGCAGAGGCAGGCGGATCTCTGTGAGTTCGAAGCCAGCCTGGTCTACAGAGTGAGTTTCAGGACAGCCAGGGCTACACAGAGAAATCCCGTCTTGAAAAATTAAAAAAAAAAAAGTCAAAACAAAACAAAAAGAATCGGAAACTGCTGAGGAGAACAGTGAACACTACATGTGATCTTGAAGCACGCTCCTGTCACTCTCTGAGTCACGCTCCACACCAAGGAAGGACTTGGTCACTAGCAGTAGCAAAATGAGAGCATAGGGTGTAGAATGAGATGGGTGTGAAGGAGGCAGCTAAGGTTGCAGACCAACCGCCCCCTGACTGACAGGCTCCCTGCATTGGAGCAAATAATAAAAGTGCACCCACACAGCCTTCTGCCAGCCTCAGGAATCTTAGCCATTTAGCACCCTCTCCCCAGTCACCCCCAATTTGTTCGATGTTTTGTTCAAGGCTGGGTTTTTACCAGCAAATTTGAGAGATCAAATCAAGTTTTCCGTAGACTTTCTATTAAGCATCCTAAGTGGTAAGATTTTATTTTTATTTTTTTTAATTTTTCTTTTTCTTTCTTCTCTTCTCTTCTCTTTCTTTCTTTCTTTCTTTTTTTAAAAATATTTATTATGTATGCCTGCACACCAGAAGAGGACATCAAGGCTGGGTTTTTACCAGTAAATTTGAGAGATCAAGTCGAGTTTTCCGTAGACTTTCCAGTAAGCATCCTAACTGGTATGTAAGGAACATACGTGATTGCCTTCTTGCTTTGTTTTTTGAGACAGGTCTCTCTGTCTTGTACCTGGAGCTCTGGTTGGCCTGGAACTCACAGAAAACCACCCTCTTCTGCTTCCCTAGTGATGGTATTAAAATTCTTTTAAAGGAGAAGTCAGGAAATGGGTAGGAATTATTTGGAGCCATATAAAAAATATAGCCTCACACCATTCCCTTCCTCTCCTGAAGTCAGGCGCCCCAGGACCCTTGTTCCTCCTTCTCTGCTCATACCCAGGAGAAACTGGGAAAGAGGTCAACACTACGGTCAGTCACTCACTAGCAGGTCCTGGTACCAATACTGAAGAAATAGCCGGGCCTACAACCCCTTTCTTATCCCACCTCCTAGCTAAGCCCTTTGAAACTTTATCTCCCTCCCACCCTCATCACTACTCAACCAATTGGTGCTGGCCACATTTTCTGGATTTGAGAGCTGGGAAACTCTCTTGGGTCACACAGTAGGCAGATTGTGGGTTTGGTGGTGTGGGATTCCCTTCTGTAAGCTGTGAATATGTTTTATTGCCACTGGTTAATAAAGAAGCTGCTTTCGGCCAATGTCTTAACAGAGTCAAGGCAGGTGGGAAATCCGAACAGAGATGTAGAGAGAGTAGGTGGAGCCAAGGAGATGCCATGTAGCTGCCAAAGGAGAAAGACACAAACCACCAGCCAGAACCTTACTGGTAGGCCACAACCTCATGGTGATTCACAGATTAATAGAAATGGGTTAACGTAAGATGTAAGAGTTATCTAGAAATATGTATATGCTATTGGCCAAACAGTGTTGTAATTAATATAGTCTTGTGTTTTTATTCAGGTCTCCGACTACAATGTGAGAGCTGGCGAACTACCCTGGGTCACACAGTAGGTATTCTGCAAAGCCAGGTCTCTGCTCTTTGTCTCTCCGCCCATTGCTGTGCTGTAGAGCACACTCCTTAACCTCTCTGGTCTCCTATCCACTCTTAGGAGGCAAGGCTGGAGTCCCGTGGAAGAACTCGGCTGTCTGGACCTGTAGCTAATCCTCATGGTCTAACAGTGCAGACGGTGGTAGAGCATCACTTCTGTGGATCTGTGGATCTGCCTCTCCCCATAGGTCTACCATCCACTCCCTTCTCTCATCCACCTCAGGCTGCTCTGGAACCCTGATCTTCCTTCAGCCTCCCACGTGCTGGAACTACAGGCATGTGCCACCACGCCCGTTGTAGGGACTTGCTGTATTCTTCAGGTTGGTCTTGAGCTCTTAGATCTTCCTGGCTCAGGCTTCTGAATGATGGAATTACAAGCATGCCATCACACCTAGCTGTGCTCATACTTTTTCTTTCTCTCTTTTTGGGACAGGGTTTCTCTGTCTGGAGAAACTGGAGCTGACCTGGAGCTCTCTTTGTAGATCCGGCTGGCCTCAAATTTGGAGATCTGCCTGCCTCTGCTTCCAGAGTTCTGGGATGAAAGGTGGGCACCACTACATCCAGATGAAGATTTATTTATCTATGTATTTTACGTATATGAGTGCTTTGTTTGCTTGTTTGTCTGCAAAAACCACAGGACAGCATCAGAGCCCATCACGGACCAGAAGGTGGTGACCCACGATGTGGGTGCTGGGAATTGAGATCTTGACCTCTGGAAGAGACCGGTGTTCTTAACTGCTGACGTATCTCTCCAGCTCCTCTTTTTTCTTTTTTTCTCTTTCTTTTTTGTTCCAAATGCAGTCTCCTAACCCAGTGCTGGGATGACAGGCATGTACCACCATGCCCAGCCCTTTCCTTCCCAGCAGTACAAACCTGCTGAGCTGTCTCCGTGTGCCAAGTTCTGCACTACCTCTGGGGACAGGTATAACATAACAAAGGCTTTCTGCAGTTAGCCAAGAAGCTCACAACTGCCAGTGGAGAGCTCAGCCACACACGTGACTCTTCCACAGCCCGTGGAGAGCTCAGCCACAGACGTGACTCTTCCACAGCCCATGGAGAGCTCAGCCACACACGTGACTCTTCCACAGCCCATGGAGAGCTCAGCCACACACGTGACATCGACCACAGCCCCTTTCCCCAAGGCTCTGAGGCCATTGAGGAGGAGGTGCCTGAAAGAGTGTAAGAGTCAGACTTCAGGGAGAACCAGACTGAAATAGCTCTCAGGACACGACTAGATGCTGCCCTCGTGGACTCTCCGTCAACGTTCCAGGAAAGAGGAGGGAGAGGCTTACGAGCAGAGTGGCTACCCCTCGCTGAAAAGCAAATGACAGTGGATGGCTTCTAGGCAGGGAGATCCAGTTTCCTTTAAGGGCGTGGCCCCTGGGAGGTCTGTTCCGGTGGCTGGCCCCACGCCCATATGTATATGAACAACATAAATTGGACTTGGGCGAGAGGAGAGGGACAAGGAAGGAAGGAAATAGTGATAGATTAAACACACAAAGTCGTGGGTGGGGCAGTCTGGGAGAAGCTGACGGATATGATCAATACATTGTGTGGAGGTATGACCGTCTCAAAGAACTAAATATATATATATTAAAAACACAGTACTTGTCATGCAAAGGGAGAGAGACACATCGACAGAGAGTAACCTACGACACCGTCCAAAGGACACGCTGGGCCATGCTGTCTGGAGCCTTTCTCACAGCCATTCACTCCTACCGTCTTGTCGTTACTTGATATAGATTTAATCACTGGGTCTTCGGTTTCACAAGTTCCTCAAGAATGGGCAGTTTTTCCTGTCCAGCTCTGTATTTCCCAAGGCTTTGCACCAAGTGCACACTTCCTGCTGCCTGAGCTGCCTGAGTGTGCAGCCATGTGGCAGGTGTTGTGGTAAATCTCTGTATAGCAGTTCACTGCAGGGACCCAGAGGGAAGAGATGGAAGTCTCACCTGGGACACTTTGAGAAAGATAATATGGTGATGCACTCAATCTATCTATCTATCTATCTATCTATCTATCTCTCTCTCTCTCTCTCTCTCTATCTATCTATCTCTCTCTCTATCTATCTATCTATCATCTATCATCTATCATCTATCATCTATCTATCTATCTATCTACCATCTATCTACTATCTATCTATCTATCTATCTATCATCTATCTATCATCTATCTATCTATCTATCTATCTATCTATCTATCTATCTATCTATCTATCTATCTATGTCTTTTATGTCTTTCTAGACAGGATTTCTCTGTGTAACCCTTGCTGTCCTAGAATTCACTCTGTAGACCAGGCTGGCTTCGAACTCACAAGAGATCCGCCTGCCTCTACCTCCTGGGTGCTGGAATTAAAGGCATGCACCACCACCACTACCGAGCTGCAATGTGCTTTTATTGGGAAGAGGTCCTGAAAACAATGAAAAGATTCTCCAACCTGTAAGAGGGTGAGCGTGGTGATGGCGTTGCCATGACAGGCTGGAGTCACAGGGCCTGGCTGCTGCCAAACAAGGCCACCAAGCTCCTCTAGATGAGACAGGCACTTCACAGCTTTAGCTCCTGAGCCTCACAAGACACAAGACAGGTTCGGGGATAATAAGATTAGAAGCACAGATCTGTTTTAGGAGTGTAACTCTGGGGCAGAGATCAACTCCACTCTGGTTTCTGAGCAACTGCTGGCTCTCCTAGGCCCTGGGAGGTAAATCTACTCTGAAAGGTGGCAGCACCTGTCCCCTGGGGATTATTTTCAATCCCACCCAGGGAGGTCTTTCTTATGCCAAGTCAATTGTTTTCCTGTCCTTATAGAACACTAGAAAGAAAAATGCAGCTAGGTGTCTTTAATTGTAGCACTTAAGGGCAGGGGCAGGCGGATGAGGGCAAGGCAGCCCAGTCTACAGTGCTAGTTCCAGGACAGCCAGAACTATGTAAAAAGACCATGTCTCAAAAAAAAAAAAAAAATGAGACAAGGTCTCATAAGTTGCCCATGGCAGCTTTGACCCAGCTGGTAGCCTAGGTAAGCCTTGAATTTCAATCCTCTGGTCTCTGCTTCCTCTGTATCAGGAACTACATGAGGTTTAGCTTAATGGACTTTCTCTTTTTTTTCTCTCTACAGTGTCTTAAGTGTAGGTTTGACTGGAGTTCTGGTCCCACCCTGGGGTCCTGCTCTCTCCATCCAAGGCTAAGGACCCAGCTCCAGGACCCCTGTAGTCAGGCTCCAGCCTCTGTCCTGGGCCCAACATCTTACTTCTGATTGAAGTAGCTCTCAGAAGAGACATGGGTCCCCACCTCCTGGCAGAAAGCCCTGGGGTGTAAGAGCTCTTGGTGTGTGGAGCACAGGTTCTCATGGGAGGAGCACTTCCAGAGAAAGAAGGGAACCTGGAGGAAGGCTGTGCGGAAAGTCCCTGCAGTTTCTCAATACTGTTGATTGGAGTAACCAAAACAGCCTCCTATACCATAGCAACAGCAGCCACACCATCACACTTCACAGGCTGCGGGAGGCTCCGCGCCACCTCCATGCAGGTTTCACAGGATCCTCCTCACTGACATTCCAATGAGTCAGGAAGACTGTTGAAGCTTGTTAGAAAGAGATCACCACTACCACCGAACTGTCTGAGCAAGGCAAACTTCATCCTGATCACCACTACCACTGATGCCACTGATGTGTGTCTGGACAAGCCAAACTTCATCCTTCCTTTCTTTTTTTTTTTTTTTTTTTGGACAGGATTTCTTTGTAGCTTTGGAGCCTGTCCTGGAACTAGCTTTTGTAGACCAGTCTGGCCTCGAACTCACAGACATCTGACTGCCTCTGCCTCCCTGGTGCTGGGATTAAAGGTGTACGCCACCACCACCCTGCCATCCTTTCTTTTTAAAAAGAATTTAGTTTTCCCTTTTTGTTTGTTTGTTGGTTGGTTGATTGGTCATTTTATTTTCAAGACAGGGTTTCTCTGCGTAGGCCTGGCTGTCCTGGAACTCACTCTGTAGACCAGGTTGGCCTCCAACTCAGATATCTGCCTGCCTCTGCCTCTGCCTCCAGAGTGCTGGGATTAAAGGTGTGCACCACTGCTGCCATTATTTTTACTTTTAATTGTGTGTGTGCCCATGTTTCTGTGTGTGAGCATGTGCGTGTGAACACAGTTGTCTGTGGCAGCCAGAAGAGGCTGTCGGATTCTCTGACGCTCAACCCATGGGTGGTGGTCATGAGCCACCTGACAAGGGCGCCGAGAACTGAACTCTGGTCCAGACAAGAGTAGTCCTTGCTCTTAACTGCTGAGCCATCTCCCCAGCCCTGCAAACTTTACTTTTGATCAGGAAGGTACGCTCTAAGAGGCAACACCTCGAGACAGGAAGTGAATTTGGTTTTCATTTTAACTCAGGTGGTGGCTGGTGGCTGTGTCTTTTCCCGTCGGCTGAGGTCTAGTCTAACAGTGTTATTCAGTTAGCACAGGAAATGAAAAAGGAAGGGAAAAGACTTTAAATTCTTAGACTAGAGCAGCAGTGTAAAGGAACAGGGAAAATGTAAAGAAACACATTTGCGTAAAAGTCTTACCAGGGGTGGTAAAAGACTTCATTTTCTTGTCCTAAAACAGAGTTTTATGGCATCCTTGGTGTCTGTTCCACTTTGTTTGACTTGCACCTGGTTCTCATTCTGACCCCCAGAAGGTCCTGATGCTTGCCTCTCCCTAAGCTCTTTCAGTGTGCCAGCAGGAGGGATGCCAGATGCTAAGAGGCTTGCTCAGCTTTGGAGACCCTAGGGATGGAGGTTCAATGCCTGTCCCCACTCTGGGGCTGCCAGGGCAAGCTGTCCAGAAATGTCCAAGGTCTCTAAGCCCAGCAGCCACCCTCTGATCCTACAGACCTGCTCGGAGGCCAGGGTCAACTTCCTCACTCCATTAGGTCAAGTCTACATTGCCTAGGACTTTCTCCTTCAGTCATTTTGCCACAACCCTTGAACTTTCCAGCTGCCCACTGCTCGAGCATTCCAGGAAACCCAAGATCTTTGTACAAGATGAAATATTGATCAAAATGAGAGCTGGGGGTGTGGCTATTGCTTTCAGTTTTGTGTGTATGGTTTTACTTTGGTTGTTTTAAGACAGGGTCTTTCTATTATGTGGCTCTGCCTGTCCTGGAACTCACCTCTGACTCCCTAGTGCTGGGATGAAAGGTGTGAACCAACATGCTTGGCTTTTTCAAAGTTTTGAAGCTTTTTTAGTTTTAGTTTTGTGTGTGTGTGTGTGTGGTGTGTATGTGTGTGTACCTCAGTGCAGGCACCCGAAGGGGTCAGAAGAGGCTGTTGGATCCCCTGGAGCTGGAGCTACAGGCAGTTGTGAGCAGACTCACAGGAATGCTGGGAACTGAACCTGGGTCCTTGGGAAGAGCACCAATGAGCCATCTCTTCAGCCTCCATCACTTTCTGCATGAGGTCTGCTTTGCCCCTGACATAGAACACACAATCTACATTTTGCCAACACTTCCAAGTTGCTCACCTGCCGTATACATCAGACCCATTGCCCAGCTAACTCACGCTTCAAGCTATCCATTACCCCGCTCCTCTCCAACAGAGTGCCGGCCTCAGGAGGTTGGGGACCCCTGGTTCTTTGTTCTGTGATGTATAACAAGGATTCAGAATGGGACCCCACACAAAGTAGACACATAGTCAACAGTTGCCGAATGAATGAGCAAATGAAAGACATTGACTTAGAACTGGCTGGTGGGAGGAAATTCCTTGGGTAGAGAATTAAGTGGTCGTGTACTGGAGGCTAGAGGCAGCAGGTAGATGGATTACGTGTACTTGACCTGAGCTTCTTTCTAGGTTAGGAAGCCTCCGCTCATTCTCTCATCCTGTCTACTGTGTGTGGAAAGGAGAGAAAGTACTGTGTGTGCAAAGTGTGTCTTCTTAGCATCCAGGACCATCCAGGAGATTTCTAAGACAAATGGGTAGGGATACTCATCCATGTGATGGGGGTCTATAGAGCTGCACTGTCTCTCTGGGCTCAGTGGCCATCAGCCAACAGACCGATCCAAAAAAGACAGAGAGAGAGAGAGAGAGAGAGAGAGAGAGAGAGAGAGAGAGAGAGAGAGAGAGAGAAGAAAGGGTTCCTGAGAAGAGGATATGATAGGAAGAGTACGAGCCTCACCTTGTCTTTAATTCCAGCACTCAGGAGGCAGAGGCAGGTGGATCTCTGTGAGTTTGAAGCCAACCTGGGTCTACAGAGCTAGTTCCAGACAGCCGAAGCTATACAGAGAAACCGTGACATGAAAATCAAGAGGGAGAGAGAGTACGTGCTCCATAGCCAGAGCATATGCAGTTTCCATGTCTCTCACTGGGCAGCAGGTCTGAAGCTGGGCTGTAATACTAGAAAAATGATACCCCGAGATGCCTTTGCCCTCATTTCCAGAACTTGCACTGGTTAGTTTTTGTTTTTTCAATTTGGCATGAGCCAGGGCCACTTGGGAAGAGGGAACTTCATCAGAGAAAATGTCTCCTTTCCTTTGCCTGCTTCTGGGATGTTTTAATTGTTGCTGTGGCAGTGCCCAGCCTACTGTGAGCAATGCCATCCCTGGGCAGGTGGTCCTGGGTGGTATAAGAAAGTAGGTTGGGCCAGCCATGAGGGGCAAAACAGTAAGCCGCACCCCTCCAGGGTTTAGCTTCAGTTCCTGCCTCCAGGCTACTGCCCTGGCTTCTCTCCTTGGTTATCTATAAGGTAGAAGATAAAATAAACGCCTCCCTCCTCAAGTTGCTTTTGGTGATGGTCTTTATCACAGCAATAGAAATCTAAGATATAAGTTATATTGCATGGCAAGGTGGCCTTGTCTGTGTTTTTATTTTGTTTTGTGAAACAAGGTCTCTCTATATCAGTGGTTCTCAAACTTCCTAATGCTGTTACCTTTATGTTAGGCGTATGAAGGGCCCACAGTTCTCGAATGTTATATTAGACATCTGTCCCTGTAGCTCAGCAAGCCTGGCCCTCCTAGATGAATTCAAACAGAAAAACATGCCAGGGATGCCCTGTGACTCTTTCAGGTCGCGGTCCCTTCAGTTGCCTCAGGCACTGGCGAGATTTCCACACTGCTGGCACCCCTCTTTCTTTTCTTTTCTTTTCTTTTCTTTTCTTTTCTTTTCTTTTCTTTTCTTTTCTTTTCTTGGTGTTTCGAGACAGAGTTTTTCTGTGTAACAGCCCTGGCTATCCTGGAACTAGCTGTGTAGACCAGGATGACCTCACGCCCACAGAGATTCGCCTGCCTCTGCCTCCCAAGGGCTGGGATTAAAGGTGGGAGCCAACACCGCCCAGCAGGCACCCCTCTGTCTAACCTCCCTCCTTCTCTTTCTGCTTTATTCTCGTTGGCAGGTGTGCAAGGGGCTGGCCACTGAACTCATATGAACATGGAGGGTATGTACTCTAAATTGAACACAAAAGTGCCAGGGACTGCCTGTGCCAACCCCAGGGGTGCAGATTCCAGGCTTAGGGTATAGCTTTGAGGTATTCATTATGGGCAAGACCTTGGCTTGATCTCCCAACACTGGAGAAACAATGCTTCAAAGCAGGCATGTGGTAGCGATGGACTCTACCCCTTAGGAGGGCCAAGGGCCACACACGTGGTTGGCTGCAAAAGTGGTTAGGATGCCACCACTGTGTCTCACCCCCAGTAGGGGCTCCATTCCCCTCGGGAAGCACAGTATAAACCCCAAACAGTGGTGGTGCACACCTTTAATCCCAGCCCTTGGGAGGCAGAGGCAGGCGAATCTCTAAATTCGCAGCCAGTCTGGTCTACAGTATGAGTTCCAGGGACAGCCAGGGCTATGCAGAGAAACCCTGTCTCGAAAAACCAAAACAAACAAACCAACCCCAAATCACAAACCAGCCATGTTTGAAGTTCTCTTAGGGGTCATCGAACCCAAATCTCTTGCCATACACTTGGGAATACTGGGCCACAAACAGAAGAATCTCCCACCACACAGACAATTGTCATGATGGCAACAATGAGACCTCAGACCTTCTTTGGCAGAATGTACTCTATGTACCCAAGCTGTGGGAAAGGCAATATTAAGAGTCCCAGACTGCTGTTGAGTCGTCCGTTCCCCCCCCCCCCCCCCCCCCCCCCCCCTGCCCCAGTGACTGCAGCTCTATAGCTTGGCTGGCCCACGTCATCCTGTTTATTGGGAGCCAGAGAGGATTATCACAGAGGTAATCAAGGCCTCCCAAGATCAAGAAGGAACAGCCACGCTTCCAGATATTCATTCGTTTATTTATTGTTTATACCACACCCACTTCCAAAAAAGTGTTTGTGGTGGCTCACCATAAAAGCCAAGCAAACGGTGTAACTATGCAAAAGAGAATAAACATCTAGACAGCTGAAGCCGTTCAGGATTTCAGGCTCTGGTAAAGGACCAGAGAGGGGTTTTGCTTTGTTTTGAGACAATATATAACCTAGGCTGACCTCAAACTAGAGATCCTCCTGCCTCAGCCTTCCAAATACTGGGCTCTACAGGCTTGTGCCCTCATGACTGGCCCTAAAAGAAACCTTTGATCTCAGGTACTTCAACAGGTCAGCGTTTGCGTGTGACCATTGAAGGCAGCCCGGTCATTTCAAGGAATTCAAATGAGGGCACTGGCAGAGTGAACACACAGGCACTGAAGGTAAGAACGACAAAAAATGAAAAACAAAAAAAAACAAGAACAAAGTATAGGAATTCACACACACTCACTTCTCGCCTTAGCCCATCTTATGGTGCCGGAACAGAGTACAAAGAGGTCTAACACGATGTGGTGGTTCAGGCCTGAAGTCCCAGGGCTTAGGAAGGTAACACAAGAGAATCAAAAGTTCAACAAGACCATCAAAAACAAAAACAAACACAAAAGCCAAAACATGGTGTGGTGAGGGCAGCGCTAGAGAATAAAAAATGTCGCTCAGGATTCAGGACAGGAAACCTGTGAGCATGACATTGAGAAGGACCATACTACTTCATGGTAGAAAGCAGAGGGGAAGCAGGAGTATGGGAAATAAACAAAACCCAAGGCGCAGGCTCATTAATCACCTGCTCTTGTAGTACTGAATTCCACCCGTGGAGTCGGGGAACACACTCCTGGAATTCCTCAAGGCCCAGCCCCAACAATAGTAACCAGGTATCAAAGTTTCACACGAAGAGATCCTGATCACAGATGTGACTCCCTGGATTTGCTTCTCAACAGCAAAAAGCAAAGCGAGCCTATAGCATCACTCAAGAGGCATTGAGAGCCTACTATACACTGGGTTCTCCATGGAGACTGCTAAAATCTAAAGCCTCCTTTCTAAGAGCAGGAGCGACGAGGGTTGTGGTGGACACAGCTCCTCCCAGGTTCCCAGGCTGCACCTAGGGTACTCTGGAGCAGCACACGCAACCTCCCGTCTGCCACCCTGGCCGCTGTTAATCCAGGGTGAGCTGGTCTCCACAGGGCCTCCTTTCTACCTATTGCAGCTGATGCTGCCACACTGCTGCCCAGGCTGATGTGGGAGTCCCCTCTGTGTGTTGCTTGTATTGGTTAATGAATGAAGAAAACTGCTTTGGTCTGATAGAGCAGAACTTAGATAGGCAGAGAAGACAGAACTGAATTCTGGGAGGAAGAAAACAGAGTCAGAGAGCCGCCAGGGTCAGACATGCTAAATCTTTCCCAGTAAGCCACTGCCATGTGGTGAATACACAGATGAATAGAAATGGGTTAAATCAAAATGTGAGAGTTAGCCAATAAGAAGCTAGAGTTAATGGGCCAAGCAGTAATTTAATTAATACAGTTTCTGTGTGGTTATTTCAAGGCTAAGCAAGGCCAGGCAGTTGGGATGAACAAGCCAGCCTCTCTCTCCCCACAACACTGGGCCTATGGGTTCTGGCTCCCTGATCCTTCAGTCACTGGTGAAGAAGCAACCTACAGCAGGCAGAAGATTTGGGTTCAAACAGGGCACAGAATGACAGATTAACTTTGATGGATGGGAGATGGCAGCAGGCTCAGTTTTCCTGGTCTCTCTGCAGAGATGCCCGGTCCACAGAGCAACCAGCTGTGTCTCTTTACATGTCGCTCTCATGCCCTCTTTTTTGTTTGTTTGGTTTTTTGTTTTCCAAGACAGGGTTACTCTGTAGCTCTGTAGCCTGTCCTGGACTTGTAGACCAGGCTGGCTTCAAACTCACAGAGATCCACCTGCCTCTGCCTCCTGAGTGCTGGGATTAAAGGCGTGCGCCACCACAACCCCACTCTGTCATGCCCTCTTTTCCCCCTCCCTCCTAAACTGTGTTTTAAGTCCCAATAGAAATACTGGTCCTGAACCTGAATTTGACTCCAGCTTCTTCCCCCTTTTCTTTTGTGTAGGTCTCACTGTGTGGTCCTGGGTGACCTGGACCTAAAAGTCACTGTGTAGACCAGGCTGCTTTCACACTCACAGAGATCCCCCGCCTCTGTCTCCCGAGTGTTGGTATTAAAGGTGTGCACATTTTGGGTGTTTGGGCTTCTGTTTTGAGACAACCCTTGCTGATTTTGACTGCAGATAAACGATCTGGAGGTCTACCTGCTTCCTGAAGGACAGGGTAAGGCCTGATGCCACGTTCTAGCAAGTTCCCAGCTGATGTCAATGTTGCTGGTCCAGCAAGGTAGTGGAGTCCAAGGACAACGGAACCAGGATTCCTTCAGACTGATGGCTGTGCATTTACCTGGCCTCGGGTGCTTATTCACATCTACTAACATTTTCTGAAAAGGAAAAAGAAAGACTTTCCATTTTGAAAAAGAGACTGTCCTGAATAAAGGTCACGTCCCTGCCCTCATGGGCTGAGTGGGAAGTAAGGAGCCAATGAGGGAGGTGCAGCAAAGGGAGCAGACAGGAAGACATCAAGCAGGTTACAACTTCCCAGGTGAGGGGGTGTGGCTTATTGGTAAAGCACTTGTCTGTCAGGCCCAAGACTGCAAAACAATAAATATTTTAAAAGTAAACCACATAGATGGGGCTGGGGGATAGATCAGCAGACAAAGTGCTCGCCTTACAAGCAGGACACGCATCAGAGCCCCAGAGCCCACATAAAGCAGGCAGCGCTTTAAGTCCTAGCACTCGAGAGATGGAAACAAAGCTGGCGGCTTAGCCTTTGTGACTTCCAGGGCAGTGAGAACCCTGTCTAAAGAAACAAGGTGTGATTGGGCAGTAGTGGTGCATGCCTTTAATCCCAGCACTTGGGAAGCAAAGAGGTGGATCTCTGTAACTTCAAGGCCAGACTGGTCTACAGAGTAAGTTCCAGGACAGGCGCCAAAGCTATAGAGAAACGCTGTTTCATCCCACTCCTGGTTGGAACTGGCATAGCTGGCCCAACAGCCACAGGCACACCACCACCACCACCACTGTGAGAAAGTCCCTTAGAAAATTACTTAACCTTGCCCCAGGGACTTGAGGTCAAAAATGCCCCAGCTAACTGCTGATTTTTGCTGAATAAAGACTTTCAAATCCCTCTGGTTTTGTTGAGAGGTCCTTGGTGTCTTTGTCCCATGACAATCTGAAGAGTGAGATACCCCAAGTTGTTTTCTGACCCTCACACATATGCACACACATGTTTGTACATGTGCACTCACATACACATGAACATGTACACATATACAGATAGATATACATGCACACAACCAAAAGATGAACAAATAAACAAAAACAGATGATTGGGGCATAAGAGAAAAGGTGAGTGTTGAGGGCAAGTGTGTGTCCGTGTGTGTGTGTGTGTGTGTGTGTGTGTGTGTGTGTGTGTTATGTTTGGGCATGGGGACATGGGATGACACAGATGTAAAAGTAGGAGATCTGAATTAGTAACAAAACTTGCACAACCAGCACACCCTGGCATGGTTTGGGCCTTCTCTTGCGTACTCCTTGTTTGTCAGGACCCGGTCATCTCTTTCTGCATGGCCAACAGAGAAAGTCACTAGCAGTGAGGAAGATCTAGGCAGAGAGCACACCCTTCCGTGGCACAGATGAGGGAGCTGTGGCCTGCAGAGGGCCTGAAGTCATGTCACAGAGTGAACTGGAGGTCAGTTATGTTGAACCTGGAAGCAGCATCCTCCCCACCCCACTCCACCACCACCTTCATCCCCCATCCACCCACCTTCATCCCCCATCCACCCACCCACATCCACCACCCCACCCCAGCTCTCCCTTCAGAACCACGGATGCCTACAATCAAACAGAGCAAAACAAAAACCCCTGGGCCTACCTGGCTAATACAATCTCCAGAGAAAGAACCAACAGTGTTTGAAGCTCATCAAGAGGGCCTGTTCCCCAGAGTGAGGAAGTTGGAGATAAAATTCCTGAAATGCTTAATACCTTGTAACACTCTTACAGAACTCCCAAGAAACTAAACTTTAGTTTAGAATAAATAAATACAGACCAGCTTTGAAGTAGTTGGAAGTAAGGGACATTTTATGGGCCGCAGAGGCAAAGGAGAGGATTTGCAAAGTAAGAATTTTACAGACTTGTTACCACTGAGCCAAGATGACACACTCCAGACCCAGTCTCCCAGAATGGCCTGGGTTCAAATCCCAGCCTCATCAGTTACTTGCTTGGGAAAGCCTCCAGAGCCAGAGCTCTTGTGAAGATTAAATGAGGCTTGCCTAGCATGGGCAGGGCCTGGCTTCCATCTCTAGCATGCATGTGCACACACACACACACACACACACACACACACACACACACACACACACGATAGTCATAGAATTAAATGTCCCAGGCACAGAGTAGTGGTAGCTATCACTGTCAGCCCCAGCCATCTTGGTGGGGAGAAACAGCCCACGCTCCCCAGCCTGACTCAGCCTCCTTGCCTTTAGGCCACTCTCCGCTGGGTAGATGCCTACAGTCTTGCTCATAAATACAGTCCCTGAGCCAGCAGTAGCTGTCGAATGGGCAATGGTTAGGAAGCCGAATCGAGGCCCCGCCCAAACCTACTAAAGCAGAATCCTTATTCTACCAAGATACCTGATGGGGATTCTGGCTAGTCTGAAACCCTAGGGAACTCAGGAATAGGCCACTAGGCAGACCACTGATGCTGTCTGTTTCCTCTGCAGCCAGAATCCCTCTGTCCTGTGGCCTGTCTTCCCACGTCCCTGCTTTCCACGGGACTGTGTGTCATTCCACTTCTCTGTCTCTTGTTTGATCTGACAGGAGGTGTGGGCACATGGGAGACCCTGACCTGACCCTAGGGTGACCAACAGCAGGGAACTGGCAGACATCTTCAGTAGGGCCTCAGCTTTGCCCTCCGTGTGATCCTTTCCAAATCCCTGTGGTTCACTGTTTCCCCACCCCAGCCGTCACGGGGCTGGCTGTGGGTGAGTAACCCTCAGCACCCAGTGCCGAAAAGCTGAGATCGGCTAATCCTTCAGTGAACCGGGGAGGAACCATCCATTTGTTCCTGGGAATTCTCTCCACTGACAGCTTTTCTAAGTGGCACCAGGGCTCCCCAGCTTCAAGGGGCCCTATGTCTCCGTGCTGCCACTTAAACAAGTCCGTGGACACCTCTGGGCTCTCGTGGACTTAGACGGAAAGTGAGAGACGGAAAGAAAGATCTGGAAGGTCAAGCTGGGAAACTCTGACTTGGTGCTCTAAACTTCTGCTAAACTAGAAGCCCTGTGAACCCTCGAAACTTGCCAGCAAAGAGTCAAGCTGTTTTCAGAGTATAAAATGCATAGCCCATTGTAATGGTTACACACACACACACACACACACAGAAGAATGACAGTCAGGCGGTGGTGGCGCATGCCTTTATTCCCAGCACTTGGAAGGCAGAAGCAGGTGGATCTCAGTGAGCTCGAGGCCAGCCTGGTCTACAAAGCGAGTTCCAGGACAGCCAAGACCCACAGCAAAACACTGTCTTGAAAAAAAAAAAAAAGCAAAAGAAACAAAAATACCACATTAATGTTATGTTAATTGCCTGTTGGAATAGTAATATTTTAGACACGTTGAATGAAATAATCTACTTCATTAAAGTTAATCTCACTGGTTTTTCAAGAAACAGTATTTTTATTATATTTTTATCTGTATTTATGTGTGTTTTGCCTGTATGTATGTCTGTGCACTACATGTGTGTCTTGTGCCCTTAGTGGCCAGAATTGGGTATCAGAGCCCCATGACATGGAGTTACAGACAATTATGAGCCACCATGTGGGTGCCAGGAATCAAACCTAGGCCCTCTGAAGATCAGACTTTTAATCACCATCTCTCTGGGTCCTGGCTTATTTTTTATTTTATTTGAGACAGGGATTCTTTGTGTAGTCCCGGCTATCCTAGAACTTGATCTGTAGACCAGGCTGGCCTCAAACTCAGAAATCTGTCTGCCTCTGCCTCCAAGTGCTGTTATTCAAGGCATGCACCAACACTGCCTGGCCCTGGTTTCTTCCAAAAAAAAAATTAATGTGTCTCCATACTTAAAATATATTAAAACACACCAACATTGTATCCTACAGATATTGAATACTTCTCAAAGATGGTAAAGGAAGAATTAGAGGGAGATGTAGTTTTGTTTTGTTTAGAGACAAGGTCTTTTCATGTAGTACTGGCTGTCCTGGAGCATACTATGTAGACCAGCCTGGCCTCAAACTCAGGAAAACCATCCTGCCTTTGCCTCCAGAGTGCTGGGTTTAAAGGCGTGCACCACCACACCCGA
Source organism: Alexandromys fortis (assembly GCF_014885135.2). Taxonomy (NCBI): domain Eukaryota; kingdom Metazoa; phylum Chordata; class Mammalia; order Rodentia; family Cricetidae; genus Alexandromys; species Alexandromys fortis. The sequence continues at coordinate 2,256,244 of NW_026067991.1, forward strand.
ATAAGACGTAGTTTAGATTGGGTCTCTGCGGAGATCACAAATTCGTCCTTAAGGAAAGAACTCACCAAGGAGATCAGCAGGAATACTTTCGCAGAGTTTTTTTACCCTTCCTTCCCTATTTCTTTTTAGAGATCTAGAGTTTTCAAGGCTGATCTAAGATCTCTAGACTTGAGAAATCCTCCTGCCTCAACTCTCAAGCACCTAGAACCGCAGGCATATGTACCACCATCTGAGTCCCAGGTTTTGCCTGTACTTCCCCAACAAACGGCAACACTTAAGTGTGCCACCTGTTGAACAATAGATATTTGGGGCATTGCTTATGGTCCGTTTTTAATCCCCTGTTAGTTGAGCCTCAAGCCCAGGTCTCTGTGATGTAAGAATTACTCTTCATGTCCTACTTAAATCACATGGCAGAAAGATAAATAAAGACCCAGAGTAAAGAGACACGCTAATCTGCAAAGATGTTGCAATACGTTTTCCTCACACAGTGGTTTTGTGTGGCTTAAAGGCTGAACACTAAAGAGAATGTTAGCAATGGCAGACAGGAGGAAAGCTAGCAGCCCAGCTTTGGTGAACGGACTTTCTCTCGTGGAAGCCTGCAGCCACTGGCCATGTGGATTTGGGGAATGCTGTGGGTGTTCCTGGTTTGATTGCCAGGCTGGCTTCTGATGAGATGCCAGCCTAATGGACAGTTCTAAGGCTGTCTTCCTTGAGTGTGTCCAGCCCATGCTCTGACCAGGTGTCTGTTTAGGCAGAGAGCCACGGTGCTGGCCAAAGGGAAAACCGCAAGGCGGGGAGTCACTTGCTTCAGCTTGCAATCTGGGCTTTCAGTGGTCCCAACTGCAGCCCTGCGTCCACTCATTGTCCAGCAGCTCCAAGCGGGGCCTCTGCTCTAGGATTTGCTGCCCAGTTCTCTGGCTGTGAGAGGGGGGCAAAAAGTTCTCATTCCTGGGTATCTGCTCCTCGCCATGTCCCAGGACTGCATAGCCTGTGTCCTTTGTGTGGAAGTTGCCTGGGATATCTAAATAATCTACCTTGTTTAGTGTTTTAGAGAGGGACCAAACTTCCTTCCCCTGCTTTCATGACACAAACAAATCAATCTCCCCCAAAACCCCAGCACTAAAGGGTCATGGAGGGGCTGGTGTAGGAGTTCCTTCTGTTTGTGTGCTGCTTTCATTGGTTAATGAATAAAGAAACTGCCTTGGCCTAGATGATAGGCGGAGAAGACAGAATTGAATGCTGGGAGGAAGAAGGGTGGAGTCGAGGAGAAGCCATGGATCCTCAGCCTGAGACAGACACCATTAGAATCTTTCCCAGTAAGCCACTGCCAAGTGGTGATATACAGATTAATAGAAATGGGTTAAATCAAGATGTGAGAGTTAGCCAATAAGAGGCTAGAGCTAATGGGCCAACAGTGATTTAATTACTATAATTTCTGTGTGGTTATTTCAGAGTAAGCTAGCTGGGAGGCGGGAACAAACAAGCAGGCCCTCACCTTGCAACCAAGGGGCTGGAGAGATGGCACAGGGGTTAAGAACACCTCTGCTCCAGCAGCCATCTGTACCTTCAGTTCCAGGGGATCCGACGCCCTCATCTGGCCTTTGTGAGCATTGCACACACATGGTACATATACATGCAGGCAAAACACCCATCCACATAAAATAATAAATAATAATAATAATAAAAGATGATGGTGACTATACTTTTGGAATAAAATGTTGAGACACTGGGTCAGTTAAGAACAGGCTTATTTGTGGTGTGGCAAGGCTCTCTGAGCTTTTTTAACGGAAGTCTCCTGGTTCTGTACTTCTTCCACTCCTTCCCTGGGGGGATCTTCCACCCAGAGTCCTGGTCTTTCTCACCTGGTCTGGACTGATGATAGGTTCTCACATCCTGATGTTAGCTTTCTGCACCAACGCAGTAAGCCAGATCAAGTTGAATTCAATAGACCAAGCAACCCGGGGTGATTTTCCAGCCCCCAGAGGTGAGGCAGTGGAAGGGAACAAGAGAAATCATCTCGCTGGTCTAGAGGAGGGGGGCTTAAATACCCCACAGGCACAGTCTTGAGCTTTGGGTGAGGAGCCTGAATTTTTGGAGGTTTCTCTGAGTGAGCAGAGTCTGGAGAGGGAGAAGTGGGGCCAAGGGGCCGTTTCCAGTTGAACATGGACCGGAGTGTTCTGGATTGACTTAAGTCTCCTAGCCACCATTTTTTTGGGGGATGGGAGGGTGCGACATTAATCCCTTATTTTCTGTTTTTATTTTACTTGATAGTAGAGTTACAAAAGAGGAGTCAGTTTAAGAACACACCTGTAATTTGGGAAAATGTCACGATCCAATCCTCTTTGGATTTAAGTTTCTGGTTTCAGTATGAAAAAGAGCTGGGGACTAGTGAGTTGTGTTTGTTTGTTTGTTTGTTTGTTTGTTTGTTTTGAGATGGGGTCTCACTTTGTAGCCCTAGCTGGCCTGGAGCTCCTGTGTAGGCCAGATTGGTCTTGAACTCACAGAGATTCACCTGCCTCTGCCTCTGCCTCTGGAGCACTGACTGGGACTAAAGGCCACTCATGAGGTCCCTCCCCATCTCTGGGTAGCTGCCACACCTCCCTCTGCACTGGATAGCCTTTGCCGAAGGTGTCATGGCCCAAAGTTAGACAAGTACAAACCACAGCAAAAACTGATGCTTTCTTATGTAATGAAGCGACTTGGTAAATAATGTGAGTTTCCATGACACCAACTCTGCAGTTTTCGACCACTACGGGCTACACAGAACTACATCTGTGGTTACTAGGAAACGCCAACATTTCAAGCTGTAATTACTGTCACATGGCAAAGGAGATCAAGAAAATCATCAAACAGAGAGACCCACAGCTTCAGAGAAAAAAAGAAAAAAAAACCCTGCTAGCCCATGAAAACAGCTGCTGTCTCAGTGAGGGAATCCTGGTAAAACCAACAAGGAGACTGCCAAGGCATCTGACCCGAGCACCGGGACTAGTGGGGTACCTGCAGGATGCATTGGGCAACAGTGGCTCTGTCGGAAGCACTGGCCAGAAACTCCCTTTGGATCAGAGGACACAGCGTTCAGGGCTCCATTAAACATGGTAGGGTTCTGTCCGGTGCTAGCCTCTGATCAAGGTTAGATAGAGAAATTCTCTATATGCCGTGTGATTCAGAATCACACACTCAGGGGTATGAACTTGGTGCTGACAAGCCTCTTTTCCCGGCCCGGTGGTGTTGGATGTGGGTCATGAGCCAGGCTCCTCTCCTGCTTCTTCTTTTCCAGGAGGCTGCTGTGGAGGAGGAGGAAGTAGAAGGGCTGTGTTTCAATCATGGGTTCTGAGGATCAAACTCAGGTCCTAGTGTCTGCAAAGCAAGCACGTTACCTACTGGATCACCCCCAACAGACACATCCCCCTTTTTACTTTGTGAGATAGGGTCTGAATTACCCAAGCTGGCCTTGAACTTGTAACCCTACTGACTTCGGCTCTGAAATAACTGGGAGCACAAACCTACACCCCCAGACTCAGCAACATGTTCTTCTCTAGTGTTTTTTCCCCATAGATTAATAGTCCAGACTTTCACAGTTATGTCCGTCCTTGAACCACCTGTAGTTCTGTCCTGCTTTCTTTGGAGATGACACGGCTGGAGGGACACTCCTCTTCTATATTAGTGATAATGTCTGTGCTAGCTAAATACACAAGTCCTAAAACAAAAGAAAAACAAAGTTTGCCAGGTGGTGGCGCACACCTTTAATCCCAGCACCTGGGGCAGGTAGATCTCTGCGAGTTCGAGGCCAGCCTGGTCTACAAAGTGAGTTCTAGGACAACCAGGGCTGTTACACAGAGAAACCCTGCCTTAAAAATCAAACAAACAAACAAACAAAACAAAGCTTGCTCCTTTTCCTTTTCTTTTTTTTCCCCATCTATCTGTCTGTCTGTCTATCTCTCTGTCTGTCTATCCAGGGTCTCCATGGTTTTGACTATCCCGCAATTGGATATATAGAACAGGATGGCCTTGAACTCACAGATATTCTCCTGCCTCTGCCTCCATCCCTATCCAACTTTCTTCTTTCAATTTCAGATTACAAAATTTCATTTACGAGTTCAAGGCCAGTTTGGTCTACAAGGAGCTAGTTCAAGGACAGGATCCAAAGCTACTGAGAAACCCTGTCATGAAAAGCCTGCCCCCCCCCCAAAAAAAAAGATTTCATTTACTATCTATTGTGGGTCTATCTAGAATAAGAAATTGGGAGAGGGGACAGGAGGATGGTGAGTTTGAGGCCAGTCTGGGCTACCTGTGTAGTTCCAGGTCAGCCTGGACTACATAGAAAGATCTGTTTCAAAAAGAAAAAGAAGAGAAGCGAGAAAACAATGGGTCACTACTGCTTTGAATCAAGATGTTCTGTTAAGGACATCTGCTGATTCTGTATTCACCCTTTCCCCATAGAAGAGCAGTGTACCTGGGTTCTGCAGCTGTAGGGGATTCCCACATTTACTTCCTTAGAACTGCAATTAGAGAAGGTTCTCACACTGCACTAAGCTGAACCTTGGCCCCTTGTTTTCTTCTTATTTTCGCATTTGCCCTTCACCCCAGAGTTTATACGGCCTACAAAAATTTCTCAAGATCTCACAAGATCTGCTTTAGTGCAGATACTAGGAGGTGTCTAAGCACAAGGGTGGAAGTCACGTGACCACAGGCTGCTAATCCATAGACCTGTGTAAACCATCAGAGCCACTCTTCTCTAAACTCAAGGCCTGGCTTTCAGGAGCCTGCTACCTTCACGTTCTAGCTCATTCTAGCTCCGTGCAGCACCAAAGTTTCTAACACTAGAATCCTGAGAGCCAGTTACAGAAATCCTTTTTTTTTTTTTTCCTTTGGTCAATATGAAAACTTCCTTTTATTTTAGAGACACAGGTACATAAATGTATTCAGAAATTTCTAAAATCCCTTGCTGTTTCATAGCACCAGATTCCTATTGTGGTAAAAAAATAAAAATGGTATTTTAGCCAGACATGGTAGCATGCACCTTTAATTCCAGCACTCAGGAGGAAAAAGCAGGAGGATCTCTGTGAATCTGAGGCCACCCTGGTGCATTTGGTAAACTCCAAGAAAACCGGGAATACATAGAGAGGCCCTACCCTCAAAACAAAACAAAATAAAATGATATTTTTAAAAGTGTATAGGACTGGGCTGTATCTTGGCTGGGAAAGAGCTTGTCTGCCATGCCCAGACCCCTGGGTTTGACCTCTAGCAACACACACATTAAATCTTTTTAAAAAACATATATCCTTTCAGAAATAAATTTAAGAATAGGAGCCAAAATTGGGCGGTGGTGGTGCATGCCTTTAATCCCAGCACTCAGGCAGAGGTAGGCGGATCACTGTGAGTTCGAGGTCAGCTTGGTCTACAAGTGAGTTCCAGGACAGTCCTTTGTTTGTTCTTTAATATTGTTTATTCATTTGTTTGTTTATTGTGACAGGCTCTCTCTGTAGCTTTGGAGCCTGTCCTGGAACTTGCTCTGTAGACCAGGCTGGCCTCGAACTCAGAGATCCACCTGCCTCTGCCTCTGCCTCTTGTATGCTGGATTAAACGCATGTGCCACCATGCTGAGACTTTTAATTTTATTATTTAATTTTTAAAAGTACATCTGTTGGGCTGGAGAGATGCCTCAGCAGGTGTGAACACTTGCTGCTCTTCCAGGGGACCTGAGTTAGGTTCCTAACCCCCACATCAGACAGCTTGCGACCAACCATTTGTAATTCCAGCTCCAGAGGATCTGAGACTTCCAGCCTCCAAGGGAACTGGCATTTACATGTGCATCCATCCCCACCTGTGCACACTTGCACGTGCACACGTGTGGTATGAAGTGCCTGAGACAGCAGATTCCCTGCAGTGGTTGTGAGGTGACTGATCGGAGCGCTGGGAAAACCAAGAACAGTGTGTGCTCATCACTGCTGAGCCGTCTTCCCAGCCACTGGCCCAATAGTCCACAGCAGCGCTCCTCCGCGTCCCAATGCTGACCCCAAACCGTGTTATTCTTTTTTTAAAGATCTTGGGGGGGGGGTTGGGCCCTCACATGAAGGGCGGCAGTTCCACGAGGGGTAGCGGTGAGTCCGAGACAGAAAAATACGCCATACAGAGAAAGAGCTTGGGTATAGAATTTATTTAGTGGTCCCAGGACTGGCTCCAAAGCCACAGAGAAACCCTGTCTCGAAAAACAAAAACAAAAAACAAAAAAAAAGAAGAATTTATTTAGTGGGTTATGGAGGGAAAAGGGAAGAAGAGAGAGAGGTATCGAGAGGGGGTGATAGAGAGAGATAGAGGGGGAGAGAGAACAGAAGTTACCTCTTCTGGAGGGAGACAGAAAGAGGGAGGAAGAAAGAGAGCCCTGGAGCAGTGGGGAGATCTCGGTGAACGGGAGTGTTGGCATGGGCTGGGTTTGTTTCTTAAAGGGACAAGGTACTCAGGTGACAGACCAGGCCAGCAGATCATAACAATAAGATTATTTTTTGTTGCTACTTCATAACTGTAATTTTGCAACTTTCATGAACCGTAATGGTAATATTTTTTTGGAGGTAGAAGTTTGTCAAAAGGGTCGAGGCCCACAGGTTAAGAACTGCTGGTTTATAGGCTCGTTCAGTTGGTGTCTGTCTGATACTTTTCTCTTTAGCTTGGGTTTGAAGTTGGAGAGAGGAAAACCAAGCGCTATTTGGTCGCATTATCTCATTTTTATCAAGCATTACATAACCTGCTGCATATAATAAAACACACTGCAAATTCTCTTAGCAGAAGCAGATGACTGTAATGGAGGCATATTTTCCATTAGTCCAGAAAATGCTCTTCTTAATGTTCCCCAAGCTCCCAAGCTCCTGGACACAGAGTAATAACTCTCACCGGACACGCCTATCTCGTGCCATCAAGGCCCATCTGGATGGCAGTCAGGCAAAGCCTTTCTTTCTCCATTAGTGAGCCTGCAGTCCTAGGCAGTAGCCATTCCAGGGCTGAGCAAACACACGCCCCTGATGCCCAGTCCAGGGAGAATCTCGAACTGCGTCTCTGCACGTGAAACATACTAAAACCCTGTCCTGAAGCTTCTCAAAGGTGACCCAGCTTTGGCTCCCATTCAAAGAGGCCCTGCTTGGGAACCTTCTTTACTAAAGACATGTCGAGTCTTCATTTATTCTTTAACCAACCATTTATTTATATTAGTAAGATATCATTTGCTGCCGGCATTGTTAATTGTTTTTTGAGCCAGGATTTTTTGTGTAGCTCTGACTCGCCTGGAACTGTAATACAGAAGCTAAACCACCACACCTGGACACTATCGTGTTGCTCCAAGAATGCTTTCCTTTTTGTTTGTTGTTGTTTTCTTTCTCTCTCTCTCTCTTTCTTTCTTCCTTCCTTCCTTCCTTCCTTCCTTCCTTCCTTCCTTTCTTTCTTTCTTTCTTTCTTTCTTCCTTTCTTTTTTCTTGTGATGGGGTTTGGAACTCTGTAGACAAAGCTGGCCTGGAACTCACAGAGATCTGCCTGCCTCCAGGACAGCCAGGGCTATACAGAGAAACCCTGTCTCAAAAAGACAAAATGAAACAAACAAACAAATGTTTGTTTCTGGCCATGTGAATAGTCCTAAACAACCAACAGCAAAGTGTAACCAAAGCTTATATGTTTTTAATAATACAATGAATAATACTGCCCAGCACTATGCTTAAGTCCATAGGGGGTTATTTATTTCTCATTAACGATTTTCTCCTTGATAGGGAAAGTGCTATCCAGATGCAGAGTCACAACCTTGACTCAGTTTCAGCACTGCAGCCAAGAGGAACAGACCCACTAAAAATCAAACGATGGTTAAATCTCTTTTTCCTTCAGTGTGTAACTTTGGCTGGCCTAGAACTCGGCGTGTAGAGCAGGTTGGCTCTGAATTACAGAGATCTGCCTGTCTCTGCCTCCCTGAGTGCTGGGATTAAAGGCGTGCACCCCCACAACCCAAAATAGACATATTTAAATTGTCAAGACCAGCTGAGGGCCTGGTCCTTGGGGTCACCTAGGTTTGGGAAGAGACCTTGGCTCCTTTAGTTTTTCTTGCCAGTTGTTCCATCTTGTGAAATAAGTCACTTCTTCCTGACTCCCTTTACAAACACACAAAAGGAACCCCCACCCCCCCCCCCCCCAGTCTCCTCTTTGCAGAAAATACCTCTCTGATCAAGAGAACAGGTGACTCAATAATGTCTTTGTCACGTGACGTTTTGAGAAATGCAGCACAGTTCCCTGGGGACCTAGCTGACCTTAGAGGACAAGGGGCAAAATCTTGTCCCTGTTAGTCCCTCTGTCCTCACCTCACAGGTATAGGTCTCCAAGTATGGTTTCTGACTATCCAGAAGGTTATACAAGTTTGGTACTTTAAGTATTTTGAAAAACATTATTTTGCATGTGCATGCATGCCACACCACACCACACCACACCTCACCTCTGGTTGTCAGAGGAAATTTGGCAGCGATTGGTTCTCTCCTTCCACCTTGTGGGATGATCTGGCCTGGAGCTCAAGTGGTCAGTCCTGGAAAATGGCTTTACCTGCTAAGTCATCTCTCCAGCCCTATCTAATTCTGTGTACCATTTAGAGAAGGAAAAAGCCAAACAAAAACAAAGACGAACAAAGAACAACCAAAAACCAAACCCAATTTTTCAATTAGTTACCTTAATTAGACATACACTTGTTGTTGTTGTTGTTGTTGTTGTTAAACTAATCACTGTAGATTGGCCAGGTGGTGGTGGCAGTGGCAGCCATGTCCAGCTTTAATCCCAGCACTTGGGAGGCAGAGGCAGGTGGATCTCTGAGTTTGAAGCCAGCCAGGTCTATGGATCAGGTTCTAGGACAGCCAGGGCAACACGGAGAAACTCTGTCTGAAAAGAGAGAGAGAAAAATCGATTTAGTTAGAGGTTTGATTTGATTGAACTTTGATCTTTGAAATTTTAATATCATATGGGCTGGAGAGATAGATCAGTGGTTAAAAGCACTGGTTGCTTTTCCAGATGTCCTAAGTTCAGTTCCCAGCAACTACATGGTGGCTCACAACTATGTAGCTTCTGGAGTGCAGGCCTACATGCAGGCAGAGCACTGTATATATAATAAGTAAATAAACCTTAAAAAATTAATATCATACATGCATCATCTTTAAATCTTCTCTTTTGCATGCCTTATATAACTTATTTGGACTTCCTGTAGCTTACTTAAGCTTTCTGATTTTGTGTTTATCTTTCCTTTTTGGGGGATGGGAGTGTTAAGACAGGGTTTATCTGTGTAGCCTTGGCTGTCCTGGAACTCACTTTGCAGACCAGGTTAGCCTCATACTCACAAGAGATGCACCTCCCTCTGCCTCCAGAGTGCTGGGAGCCAAGGCACCAGGCATCACCACTGCCCTGCTTATCTTACCTGTTTTTAATAACAACCAGCTATGATTTCTCAAAAAAATAAGGAAACAGTCTACCTCACGACCCAGCAATAACACTGTTGGGTACATACCAAAAGACACTCAATCAAGCCAGGTAGTGGTGGTGCACGGTTTTAATCCCAGCACTCGGAAGGCAGAGGCAGGTGGATCTTTATGAGTTTGAGGCCAGTCTGGTCTACAAGAGCTAATTCCAGAGCAGGCTCCAAAGCTACAGAGAAACCCTGTCTCAAAAAAAAAAAAATAAATAAAAATAAAAATAAAACATCCCTTAGCCCATAAGATAAGATAATACTACTTAGTTTAGATCCTGATTGGATATTTTACCTCAAACCCCACCCTCCTTGAACAATGCCCTGGAGATCCGCATAAGCAGAAGTAGAAGTGGAATCTAATTTATTTACAGGGACAAATTCCTCAAATTGAGTCAGAATATTGCTTACCATGGGACTTCCACAGAGTGCTTTGATGAGATTCCCAGAAACGGTAGAACTCAGCTATATGATTAATACGGTGCCCACAACCCAACCCTCCACACCTAACAAGTCACCACTCCCCAGAGCCTGGACTCTGGACAAGAAACCTATAAAGAAACGGAGCTCTGAGAGCATACACTTACTACTGATGGTGCTCTCGCCATGTGTCTCTTCTGAGGTTTTCCTGAAGTTTCCTTTTCTCCTCTAGTTTATTACTCTGAAATTAAAAATATCAAAATACGATCTGTTGTGGCAGATTTAGGAAGAATCATGCTATTTAAATTATCTCAGACCCCAGATCCTTGGATTGCATTGGTCCCAGAGAGTCCAACATAGTCTCCCCTCTCCTAACCCACAAGCACTACAGAAGAGGCTTATGGTGATCCCACCAAAGCTCCCCTCTCCCAACCTTCCTAGCTAAATTGCAGAATCGAAGTTTCACATTTTTATCTCAGCCTCAGATGATAGCAACATCCATTTTTAAAAGAAGTGAGTCTGCAAAATATTCTGATAGAAACAACAAATTCCATACCAAACATGTTAAGTTAAAAATAATAAAGCACAATTAAATAGTTTATACAAAGTGTGTGTGCATGCATGCGTGTGTGTGTGTGTGTGTGTGTAGCTCACTCTACCAAAAAGATTTGTGTGTGTGTGTGTGTGTGTCGCTCTTTCTACAAAAAGATTTTCAATAACCCAATCCAACTCCCTTCTGATTTAGACACTTAAAGCTGTTGAGACTGAGTAGTATATGTCTGGAGAAAGCCATCCACTTGAGTAGAAAGGGTTCTTTTTATAATTCTTGTCTGGAGCGCTTCAGAAATGGGACTTCATGTTGATATTACTGTCACCACGGCTCTGGCACATTTTAACCTGATTTATATAACCCAAACCACTTGCTTTTTTGCTCACTGTGACATGACTGTCATTTTTTTTAACGTGCCTAAGAAAAATAGAAAGCATTCTTAGACAAAAATAAAATTTAAGAAAGAGTGGAAGCAAGTTCTACAACACAGGGGAAAAGAAGTTTTCAGCGAGTCTGAAAGAGAACCAGAAAGCTGCTGCTTTAAAAGAAAGAAATCGGATTTGCCCAAAGGAAGAGTCAGGCGGGAGAATACTAGGAACTAGGATACTAGTATTTTAAACTCTGATTCGGATCTGGCTCCATCACTCAAAGATCAGGAGCAATTCATATTCGTTTCATAATTGTCTTATGCACATTGAGCTTTCCCATTTTGACAGGCAAAATAGATGTTTTCCATGTTTAAAAAAAATGAACCAAAACCTAGAATCCAGGAATCAGTTATGCATCAGCAATTCGACTGTTAATGAAAGGGAATTTTAGGAAGGACATGAAAGGAGAATTTAGTCCCAAATAAGCATCAGGTCTAGATAAAGTCCTGACTAGTGAGCCCAAACACGCTCAACTGTGATGATCTCACATCCCTGGGGTGGAGGCACCAAAATGGTGGAAGACTGCAAGCAAGCACAGTGTAAACAGGACATATTGATTAAACCAAGGTCAGGCATCTCCTTAGAGAGCAGAGAGAAAGTCACACATAGCATCTAGAAACAAAAGCAGGCTTCCTTCATGGAGGTCACTCATAATACAGAAACTGCATTTACCCGGTGAAGGTCTGTTAATCCCTCGGCAAAACCTAATTATTTTGTAAAATGAAGGGATGTTTGAGGATTTGAATACAATGTCTACCAATGTAGGAAAAGATTTTGATATCAGTCCAAATGTTTAGATTTAGTCAGATCACCCAAAAGTATTTGCACAAAGACAAATGCAGAAAGACACTCAGCCAGGACACTTCCACTGGCTAAGGGACCTGGATAATATCATTGAATCATATGTATGCAACAAACATTATCCAATTATATGAATATATTATATGAATTATACAATAATACAATTATATGAATATTATGATATGATATACCATATTATATTTATTATATGAACAGAGAAATGCCTGTCCTGGAAAAGATATAGCCAAGAGAGAAATGAAATTTGCAGGCTTAAAAACAGCCCAGAAATGATAGATTTCCCCCTGGTCCTCTTTCTTCAGCCGTTTCAACTCTGCCTTTTTTTTTTTTTTTTTT
>NW_026067991.1:2268870-2270843 GCF_014885135.2 Alexandromys fortis
CACATGACAATCTGTAGTTACTCAGTCCAAAAACGAGGTGCCTTGGCAGTTCTAATCTGGTATTGGAAGCCAGGAAGGATCCTGGACACCGGCTGGTCCCTAGTCTAAGAGGGAGACAAGAAATGCTGGTTCTGCTATCGACAAAGGAATCAGCAGCAGCAGCAAAGACAGGGCAGATTAACTGAGGGACAGCCAAGAAGGCCTTTGGAATTACCCTTTTTATGTGGGCTGCTACCAGATGTGCCTACAGTCAGGAAGGGCTTTCCCGCATCAGTCAGCAATCAGAATCCCATTTATTTACTTATCTGTTTATTTATTTATTTACTTATTTATTTTTTGAGACAGTGTTTCTCTGCCACTTTGGAGCCTGTACTGGAACTTGCTTTGTAGACCAGGCTGGCCTCGAACTCACAGAGATCCTCCTGTCTCTGCCTCCCGAGTACTGGGATTAAAGGCATGCGCCACCACCATCTGGCCCAGAACACTTATTCAGGTAAGGTTTCCTACTCGGTGATTCTAATGTGTGGCAATGTGACGTTAAAACCGACCTTAATACTGATATAGGAAATGCATTGATGTTATCACAGGCAGTGTGAGCGCCTGAACGCATCACAAAGCATACCCCTCCTTGAAAAACAGCACCTGAGTCAAATTAGCACAGATGCAGCAGAAGACAGTACACATGAGGCAGGAGAAAGTGGTCATGGTCAGAGGTGTGCAAGAAGGAATTGCATTGTCTCAACCTAAGGACGATGCACCCTTACTCCTTACTGCAGGATGAAGAGAAAGGAAATCCAAGTGTAACTAGAAACACCAAAAGATGTCACTTGGGTCACCTTTAACCATACTTCACCTTCCAGGATCTTGGTTTTACAAGTTGTCGACAGGCTAGGAGCCCAGGAGAGAACTCAAGGGGAGGGATGAAGGATGCCCAGGGCGCACCCCCCTTGGGAAAGAGAAAGTATCCTACGGCATGGAGAAGGACAGATGGATGCCCTATTGGAAAGGTGTTCAGATCACTTCCCGTGTTATTGTAAGACTTCTCTAGGGCTTTAATGCTAAAACTGCTCTCCGGCCAGAGACTGTCAATTATCAAAGCTACTGTGGCCAAGAGGCATTGAGAGAACAGATTTTTAAATTTGATCTCACACTTCAAATAGAAAAGGTTAAGACTATAAACAAGACACTCAAATGGGGAGGAATCCTTGCATGGGCAAGACTTGGGAGGGAGTGTTTTGTTTGCTAAGTGGACCCCAGGAAAAGGGTCAGGTAACAAGCACATGTCTTTGTGAGCCTTGGTTTATCCTTTTGGAGATGGGTAAACTTGAAGATTACAATTGAGATCCTAACATCTTAAAATCAGTGGCTCGGGGGAACAGACTCAGACCCAAGCCTAGTGGGGAGTTCCCAGTGCTGGGAATTTTGGCACATCAACCAGTGGACAGGGGTCCTGAAGAAACCAGAGACCTACCAGGAAATAGAGAACAGAGCCTCTGGTGAGGACAAGGGCCCAGAAATGGAGGAGGGTAGAACCCCAGGGGTCAGTCAAGAGCCAACAAAGAGGGGCCACTAGAAATCCAGCAATTGGCAAAATGTAGGGTCAGGGCAGGGAGGGAAGCAGGAACATGTGGACTCTCCAAGGCTGGCAAGCTGGTAGGATGGGAGAAAGGGGTGGGGTAGGAAGAGGAGTTGACTATGAACAGGAGATGAGTGTCAAAGGGAGGGACAGGTGAAGGTTTGACAGAGGTGACAGGTGATCTGAATGTTAGGGCCAGGCCTGCAGAGGATGGATAGATAGAGTAGAGGAGGCAGAGGCAGGGAAAGGGACTCCTCATTGTGAGGAGGCAGTAGCAAAAGAGGGTTCTCAGCACAATGGGGATGTTCTATCGGGAACTCACCAAGGCCAGCTGGCCTGGGTCTGAAAAAGCCTGGGTTAAAACCGGTCTCGCTGAACATAGCGGACAATGAGGACT
>NW_026067991.1:2271272-2274071 GCF_014885135.2 Alexandromys fortis
AAAGAAAGAAAGAAAGAAAGAAAGAAAGAAAGAAAGAAAGGAAAAGAAAAAAGAAAAGAAGGGGGCTTATCTGCAAGATCACAATGTGAGGAGGAAGGCAAATTAGGGGCAGGGTCAGATTTGAGAGGAGTGGGGTCAGATTTGGGGGCCTGACTGAAAGGATATTCGTAGAGGACCTGAGGGTCAGAGCAGGATAAACTTCTAGGGTGGGGTGGAAAGAGACAAAGGCTTGAATGGAAGGGATATTGGCCCATTTTCTGGTACACTGGAGAAAGTTTCCAAGGTCCCCACGACCGTGGAAGTCAATGCACCCGGTCATGGGCCAGCAGCTACTGTCGTGGAGGGAGGACCATGGTGGCCAGGCCCTGTGACAGCAGAACAGTGGACAATGGGTTTAACAGAGCCTTCCATCTCTGGGCTGGTGGTGTTTGTAAAGAGCCGTGGCATGATGGAGGATTGCTGGTCTCTGACTGGGGAGGAATGAGAAAACAGATCCCCCTCCCCCCCAGAAAGAAAGGCGCACTGGGTACTGGACCTGCTGGCATCATGGTGGTGGTGGTGGGGGGTCAGGGGTAAAAGGAACTAGGAGGTTAGAGAGAGAAGGAATAGAGCGGCGTTCTCACAGGCGGGGCCACCCCCTCACCCTGTGACTGCCAAGTGTAAGGCAGGAGGGGGAAAAGCTAGACAAGGAGCAGGTGACTCGGCTGTGACACAGGCTAGTAAAAGGGGGAAGGTCTAACGAGGGTCTCCGGCGTGACAGCCGGCTTGTCATCTGCTTATGGGCTAGGATAGTTATAAGGCAGAAAAGGAGAGAGGAAGGAGCTGAATTTTTTTCCTTTTTGGCCAGAGGTCAGCCTCTGCAAGGGGTAGCGCCGAGGTAGGGCATGCAATGGGCTGAAGAATGTCAGATGACCGAGAAGCATCTGTGTGGTGTGGTGTGGTGGCCACGACTGGGATTGATGGGGGCAGGGAGGCAAGAATCTAGAAAAACAACCTGGAACAAAGTTAGTTTTAGTTTGGGGAATTATCATTGTTTAACTAAAACGGAGGGGCATTGTGAAACAGCGTGGCTGTTAGATTTCTGAGGCATCCTAAAGACGCAGAAGGCAGAGACCATAGTCTGAGCTCAACCAGTAAGATGGTGTTTATTAGCACACACAGCAAAAGGGGTGCCCTCTCCCGTGGGAAATGGAGGAGTCTGCACAGAGAAAAGGCTGACTGGGACCTTTTACAGGGGGGCAGTTGAGGGGCTTGGGAACAAGGATATTGTTGCAGCCATAGGGGCTGTACGAGGCGGTCTGCAGTCTCTCCCTCCCTCATGAGACTGTTTGCCCAAGGCAAAGGCAGACCATTTTAGGACACAGATTGTCCCAAAGTACAGTTCTTTCTGAGCTGACCATCCTGGTTAAACAAGGTCAGCTATAATCTCATAAGAATCGGCCAGGCAGTGGTGGCGCACGCCTTGAATCCCAGCACTCAGAAGGCAGAGGCAGGTGGGTCTCTGTGAGTTTGAGTCCAGCCTGGTCTACAGAGCTAGTTCCAGGACAGCTAGAACACACACACACACACACACACACACACACACACACACACACACACCCCAAAACCCTGTCTTGAAAAACAAAACAAAAACAAACAAACAAACAAAAACACCTTATAGGAATCTTATTTTTACAACCAAGGCACTTTATCATTCCAAACTCTAAAAGTATAGAAAAGAATGAAAGTGAAGGCATCAAAAGGAATGGGGAACAGGGGCATCAACTCTTCCTTCCTTCCTTCCTTCCTTCCTTCCTTCCTTCCTTCCTTCCTTCCTTCTTTTCTTTCTTTCCTTTTCTTTTTTTCTTTTTTTTTCTTTTTTTTGAGGCAGGGTTTCTCTGTATCACAGCGCTAGCTGTCCTGGAACTACCTCTTATAGACCAGGATGGCCTCGAACTCACAGAGATCCACCTGCCTCTGCCTCCCAAGTGCTGGGATTAAAGGTGTGCACCACCACCATCTGGCAATCCATTATGTGTTCTTAAATTAACTTTTGAGAAACACTAATGGGAGGACTCTAAATAGGTGATTTGATTATATAGTAAAACTGAGAGACTGCCCGGGAAGGTGGGGGAAGGGAAGTAGAGGTGAGAGACAGTGAACCCGTGATAGGAAGTGGGTATAGGGTTGATTCAGGGTGACAGTGACTCCCTCCACTGCCAGGGGTGTTGCACCGAAGTGAGCTAGCAGAAGCAACAGGAGCTCCTCAGACGGGCCCCTTCCCCATTTTTTTTAGTTTTTAGCCTGTAAACCCAGAAAACCTTGTGGTCTTTGCTGGATAGCACATGCTTTTAATCCCAGCACTCAGGAGGCAGAGGCAGAAGCAGATCTCTGGGTTTGAAGTCAGCCTGTTCTACAGAGTGAGTTCCAGGACAGCCATGGCTACACAGAGAAACCCTGCTTTGAAAAATCGGGGAAAAAAAAAAAAAACGAAAGAGAGAGAAAGAAAACCCAAGGTCTCTATGACTAGGGCCTGACTGCATCTACCACATAGGAGGAATGACTGGCTTCTCGGGTGAGCACCCAGTGAACACCTTACTTTTTTCTTTCTTTCTTTCTTTCTTTCTTTCTTTCTTTCTTTCTTTCTTTCTTTTTTTTTTTTTTTGGTTGTTTTTCAAGACAGGATTTCTCTGTGTAGCCCTGGCTGCCCTGGAATTTGCTCTGTAGACCAGGCTGGCATCAAACTCAGAGATCCACCTGCCTCTACCTTCCTAGTGCTGGGTGAGATTAAAGGCATGTGCCACCACCACCTAGCTTTTT
>NW_026067991.1:2274215-2388776 GCF_014885135.2 Alexandromys fortis
TCTCTCTCTCTCTCTCTCTCTCTCTCTCTCTCTCTCTCTCTCTCTCTCTCTCTCTCCTTTCCTCCCTTTCTTCTTTTTTTCAAATATGTTGCCAACAGAGCAGAACAAGTTCCAGGACAACTGAGAACAGGGAAACCCTGTCTCAACAAACCAAAAAAGAAGAAGGCAGATCTCTGTTTGTTTCAACACAGCCTGGTCTACATAGTGATTCCCATGACAGCCAGGGTTACACAGAAACCCTGTCTCTAAAAATATCCAAAGATGGGGGCTGTAGAGATTGTTTGGCAGTTAAGAGCAGTTACTGTTTCTCCAGAGGACCAGAATTGGGTTCCCAGCACCCATATCAGGGTTCCAGGGGATCCAGTGCCCTCTGTCCTCTGTGGGCACCATCCACACACGGTGCACATAAACTCACATAGGCACATACACATAAATAAAAATAAATTGGAAAACACACACACACATAAAATTAAGTCTTGTCGGCAGATGACAGACCGCTATCTATAGGATGAAACTGTCCTCTATTTTTCTCAGATCTCCAACAGACAAATACAAAGCAAGCAAATTAATTTTTAAAACAACCATCAATATATCCCAACTATACATTTTAACTGATCAGTCTCCTTTTTCAGTGTCCTACAGTCTCTCCACCATTGACAAAATAGTTAATGAATGACTGGGAAAGAAACAAAAATTGCTGGATGGTGGTGGCGCACGCCTTTAATCCCAGCACTTGGGAGTCAGAGGCAGGCGGATCTCCGTGAGTTCGAGGCCAGCCTGGTCTACAAGAACTAGTTCCAGGACAGCTAGAACTGTTATACAGAGAAATCCTGTCTCAAAAAAACAAAAACAGAAAGACATAAATGTTAAAAGAGGTAAACATAAAAAGAAATAAACTTAAAAAGAAGTGGGGGTGGGGAGGTGAGGGTGGTCCTACAAAACTAGTTCCAGGAAGCTGAGGTCGTCTCGAAAAACAAACGGACAACAATCTTTCATTCCTTTGTGTGTGTGTGTGTGTG
The DNA here is from genome assembly GCF_014885135.2 of Alexandromys fortis. NCBI lineage: Eukaryota > Metazoa > Chordata > Mammalia > Rodentia > Cricetidae > Alexandromys > Alexandromys fortis. Next base: position 2,275,235 of record NW_026067991.1, read on the forward strand.
TGTGTGTGTGTGTGTGTGTGTTTGTGGTGTGCGCCTTTGTATGCGTGTGAGCGCTAGAGCAGGATGTTAGAGTCTTCCCCTGTAGTGTTCCCCTGTAGTGTTCAACCTTACTGCTTTTTGGCAGCATCTTCTCCTGAGCTAGATTTTGGGGTGATAGGCACATCCAGTCATGCCAAGGCTTTTACACAGGTGATGGAGATTCAAACTAGGACCCCCATGTTTGTGGAGCAGGCACACTCCTATCCACTGAGCCATCCCCCAGTCTTGAAAAATCAAACTCTTAAACACGTTTTGGGCATCTATCATGTACATTTTGAAATTTTAAACACTGAATTACAGTCACCATTTAACCTACAAGAACTTGCTTGTTCGTTCGTTTGTTTTGTTGTTGATTTTAGAGACAGGGTTCCTCTGTGTAGCCCTGGCTGTCCTAGAGCTCACTCTGTAGACCAAGCTGGCGTTGAGCTCAGAGAGCCGCCTACCTCTGCGTCCAGGGCGATGGGATTGAAGGTGTGCACCATAACACCCGGCCACTTACACTACACTTTTAATCTATCAATATTTTAAAAGTTATCTTGATTGCCCGAGAGTTCTAAGATGGAATAAACCAGTGGTTCCCCAGGTTATCAGAGGATCAGAAATTACACAGGTGAGCACAGGTTATCAGCTAACCTCTGGAGTTAAGTTTATGGCTCTCTGCGAATCTCACTTTTTCCTGTGCTGATGGACCCAAGGTCATGGGAAACTGATGGAAAGTAGGGGTGTGGCTAGACAAGAGATAGGGACCCTTCAATTTTATAAACAGCAGCATTGAAATTAAACCCAGGACAATCATCCCATTCTGCCAACATCAAGGGCTGCTATTGGAGGAAGGAGTCGCCACTGAATTCATAATAATAACTTTTCCTTTTGTTTTTGTTTTGGGAGACAGGGTTTCTCTGTGTAATGTAATAGCTCTGGCTATCCTGCAACTGGCTTTATAAACCCAGACTGGCCTTGAACTCACAGAGATCCGCCTGCCTCTGCCTCCTGAGTGCTGGGATTAAAGGCATGCGCCACCATTACCCAGCTTATTTTCATTTTTTAAAATATATTTATACTAGTTTAGCCTGGTGGTGGTGGTGCAGGCCTTTGAACCCAGCACTCGGGAGGCAGAGGCAGGCAGATCTCTGTGAGTTTCAGCACAGCCCGATCTACAGAGAGGGTTCCAGGACAGTCAGGTCTACAAAGAGAAATCCTGTCTCAAAACAAAACAAAGATTCATCTGTGATAGGAGCCAATAAATATGGCACCAAGGTTTCTGGCTTTAAGGAGATCCCAATGATTGACAGGTGTCGAGACAAGCATGAGGAGAGAAGAAAAACAAACCCCACTATTCTGTGAGTCATTGGCCCTGCTCAAGCTTTCAGTTCAAGGGCAGGAGTTAAGCAAGGCTTCATTCAGGGCTGTAGTTATTGCTCGCATCAGCACCTCCAAGGCAATTAGAGAATTTAAATTAGGCTCCTTTGGTCCCCAAGCTGCCTGGAATACCTTCCAGACTGCAGGGGTGGGAGCTAAAGGCCTCCTGGGATGGTAGCCTGGTGTCCTGCAGAGGGAATCCATCCCACAACACAAACCAGGCCATGTGAAGCCTGGCCAAGCCAGTGTCCTTGCACTTCTCAGGAAGTGGCCTGGGATGACAGGCTAAAGTACCGAAACAGGATGTGCCAATGTTCCCTTTCCTTGTGGAAAGTTGCCACTCACCCCAAGAGCGTGAAGATATCAGACTCTGCTGGATGTCAAACATCAGCAGCTCCGACCTCATGACAGTCTCCCACTTCAGGGCCTCTGATCTGAAGACACTGCTTCCCAACAGAGCTTCTTTGACTTGAACCCAGGCCCACGGGTGCTCCATTCAAAAATCACTTATTGAAAACCTAGAGATGCCGGGCAGTGATGGAGCATGCCTTTAATCCCAGCATTCGGGAGGCAGAGGCAGGTGGATCTTTATGAGTTTGAGACCAGCCTGGTCTACAAGAGCTAGTTCCAGGACAGGCTCCAAAGCTACAGAGAAACCCTGTCTTGGGGAAAGAAAAAAAAAAGGAAGGAAGGAAGGAAGGAAGGAAGGAAGGAAGGAAGGAAGGAAGGAAGGAAAAGAAAACCTAGAGACAGAAAAGACTGTCCCTTAAACCTGCCAAGAACCGAGGCAGATGACACAGGCTATAGGGGAGCAGGCTGTTGGGCTGTCTTTGGGGCAGGTTAAATTTGAGTGGGTCAGGGTCACGCAGGCACCTGAGGGGAAGGCAGGCTCTGGAACTTAGAGACACAAGGGTCAGAGAAAAATCCCGTGAGCCTCAGAGATCTGAGTGGGAGGTGCGGTGTCTGGCCTTCAGCTCATCACATACCTTCCCTTAGGTGAAGCGTGGTGTCTGTACAGCTCAGGGCTAGTTTGTTTCTACAAAAGCTCTTGGGAGCAGGTCATTATAGAAGACTGTAGTGAGTCTTCTATCCTGGCCATGTGTCTGTGACGTCTGCTCACGGAAGAAGAATGACTCTCTTAATATTTTAAATGCTCTTGATGCTGGACAAGAATGTCAACCTTGGAAAGGCCTCTCCCCTGTAGGCTCCTGATGGACACATCAGAGAAAGAGCTGGAAGGTTGCTCAGGAGAAAGGCTCAACAGAGCCTGCTGCAGCCGCACAATAGATAGCTGACAGACATTTTATCAAAGCCCCGATGAACAAGGGGAGAAAGATGGGTGTGCGGTGATGAAGGCACAATCTCAGGCATAGAGTCTATTCTGTAAACAGGTGGAAAACCAGAGGCATCCCTGAGTCAGGAAGTAGGAGCTGCCCAGATCATCCCAGAGCAAACACAGGCCTGGGACCAGGATGAGACAGTATAGTCCTGACAGAGGCAGCAGATGCTGTTCACACCAGCACTGGATAGGAACCCTCTGCCAGTCAGGCCTCAACACAAGTCTGGATCCAGCCCAGTGACTGTGCCCAGCATCCAAAGGCTGGACCTTCAAAAGCTAACATCCCAGAGATATATTCAGATAGACTAGTGTGCTGAAAGTCTGGGTGGGCCAGAAAGATGCTGACTAGAGTCTCATGAAGGGATAATTGGTGAGCCTGTTCTAGGCAAGAGATGAAGAGAAGATTGGTGGGTTCTAAACACCACCCTCTCTGAACTCACAATGTGCATTCTGCCTCCCGAGTGCCGGGATTAAAGGCAAGGCGTGTGTGCACTGCTGCTGCCCAGCTAAGAGACCTCGCTTCGAATCAGAGACCTGGAAAAGAAGAAGTGGGCCAAGTCTAGTGCCAGACTTAACCAGGCCCTCAAGGGAAGTTCTCCAAATACGTCCTTCGGGATCCGCTTCCTTCTTGTCTCGTGACTATATAAGTGGGTGGGAGCAGGGGAAATCGTGATTTTTGTATTTGTTTCCCAGTAAGATTTTTGTTGTTACTTTTTATTTCTTTGAGATTGGGACACTGATGGTATTTGCTTTAGAAAAATATCCTGCCCCAGCTCTAGCCACGGCCTGTTTGCAGGAGCGCTTCCAGCGTGGGGCTGTGGAGACCAGCTAGCTAGTCAAAGAGCAGCCCTTCCCAGGGCACCTGGTAGAGTTCGCTGGCTGTTCCTCTGGTTTGTAGCTTCAGAAGCTTAATTTTATTAGCTCGTTCAAGGTTATCAAGAAGTCTGTTAGCCAAGGGCATGGGGCACTGATTTGGAAGGCCATTTACTTTATTTGTGCAGAGCAAGAACCAGTCTGAAGAACAGACTGGTATGTAGTGTCTTCTCAGGAGGGAGAATCCTCACAAGAATTAGGAAGGCGGATTGCTGGGGAATCAGTAGAGTACTGGGTGGTCTGAAGGCTGCTTGATTTAACTTTGGGTGGGGTAGCCTCAGGAACTGTCAGCGTCATCAAAAGATATTGTAGAACAATAGACCGCACAGCTACAAAAAATTTAACGGCCAGGCAGATACCAGCTGGTAAGCTGGCCACACAGAGCCCTATCTGTGGGGAGGAGAAGGAGCAGCTAATATAATTTCCTTCCCCTGCAGTCCAGCAGCCCAGCTGGTTAGAAATGCAAAGTCATCCCCCACCACCTTATCCTTCTAAATCAGAATCTGCACACGCATTAAAGTTTAAGGCGTTCTGGGCTGGAGTCAAGGCTCCCAGGGAAAGGCACTTTTATCCTAACTCCGCAGGGGAATCTGCCGTCTCTTGATGTCAAGGTGAGAGAGCTCCATCTTAGCCCCACAGGAGACTGACTGGAATGAAGAGGTGGGTGGGGCTCAGCAGGACAGGCTCTTTCCCGAGAATTCTCTCTCTTCAGCTCTTGCTGCTCTTATTGCTCACAGTAACTCCTGGATTTGACTTTATTACAGAAGCGAGGGATATTAATAAAGATCCAGATCTCACTGGAACCCAGTTTCAGAAGCAACAAACTTTCTCTTGTTCTGCTTTACCTTTTCCTTTTTTTTTTTTTTTTCCTTGAGGAGAGTGTTTTTTTTCGAGACAGGGTCTCACTAGCCCTGGCTGTCTAGGAATCCACTCTATAGACCAGGTTGGCCTCGAACTCACAGAAACACCCTTACCTCTGTCTCCCAAGTGCTAGAATTAAAGGTTTGTGCCTCTTTAACTGACTCAGAAGCAATAAGCTTTAGTTTTTAAGATGACTTATTATTTTGTGTGTGTGTGCATTGTTGTTTTGCCTGCATGTATGTCTGTGTGAGGGAGTCAGATGCCATGGAACTAGAGTAACCTGTGGGTGTAATATGTAGGTGCAGGGAATTGGGTCCTGGTTTTCTGGAAGAGTGTTCTTAACCTGCCCCCAGAAGCAGTACTCTTATGCAAGCTTGGAGTTGCGCTGTCATGCTTATATATATATATTTAGACAGGGTTTCTCTGTAGTTTTTGGAGCCTGTCCTGTAACTAGCTCTTCTAGACCAGGCTGGCCTTGAATTTACAGAGATCTGCCTGTCTCTGCCTCCTGAGTGCTAGGATTAAAGGATGCACCACCACCTCCCAGCTCATGCTTATACTTTAGGTTAGCTGTCTTTATAACATGGTTCTTAGGCAGCATGGACCTTCATCTCATTAGTTAAGCTGATTATAAATCCCTCTGCAGGGGAGACCACTTCTAGGGGAGCATTTGGGAAAGTTACCCTAGGCACACTTTTGACCTAGTCACTTGGGTTTTTTATTTGTTTGTCGTTTTTGATTTTTCAAGACAGGATTTCTCTGTAGCTTTGGAACCTATCCTGGAACTAGCTCTGTAGACCAGGCTGGCCTCGAACTCACAGAGATCCACCTGTTACTGCTAGGATTAAAAGTGTGTGCCACCACTGCCCGGCTTCACTTGGGTTTTTTTTAAATTGTTGTTGTTTAGATTTGTTTTTGGGAGGATCTTAATCGTGACCCTGTCATCAAAATCCTAAGACAGACAGGAGCATATAAATCCTCCGGTGGAAACAAAGCTTCAATCTTTTTTTTTTAAGGGGGGTGGAGTGGGGGACAGGGTTTCTTGCTGTAACCCTAATGTCCTGGAACTCACTCTGGAGACCAGGCTGAGATCTGCCTGCCTCTGCCTTTGAAGTGTTGGGATTAAAGGAAAGCTTCAAGCTTTTGTCTTCCAAATTAGTTTAAAGAATTCAGTGCCTGCTAAGCAGTGAAAACCAGTTCTAAGACAAAATCTCAAAACTTCAAAGACTCTGGGCTCTACTATTAAAAGCTCCTGTCACAAGTAGACAATGATCTTATCATCATCATCTATAAAATGGGTTGGCTTCCCTCCCAACTTACAGACTTGTCGGAGGCCAAATAAGAGGACAGAGAGAAGCACTAGCTCTGAGCCTGCATAGTTCAGGGACTCGGAGGCCTCGGGACCCCAGCCACGGAATTCTGCTCTTCCCACATTTAGGACTCAGGTGACATGAACCGGAGGGAGCCAGCCCAGCCCTCCCAGATGTGACCACCATAAAGTTGCCTCCTTGACCACATTTCCATGTCTAAGAAATGAAAGTTTGGGCAGAACCATTTTCCAAACAGGAAAATTTTGTCTACTGTGCATATTAGGTCAAGAAAAACCAAAAAAATTCTGATGATTTGGTATATTTCCTGCACATTGAATTTGCTGACGTGGGATATTTATTCCTTGTCTTCTAACTTCATATATATATATATAAATTTTAATCAAACTCATGCAGTCAGGATTGGCGGCAGGCACCTTTAACCACTGAACCACCCTGCTGAGCCAAGTAGCTTTTTTCTTTCTACATTTATTCAATTTTCCCATGATATCAACAGTTCCAATGTTCTTTTCAAAGGCCTCTTCTTAATCTAAACAAACATAAATATAAAAAAAACTCTCTCAGTTTAATTAGTGATGACCATATGATACAAGTTTATCAAAAGCATTGGGACATCAGATTTTAATTATGGAGGCAGGAAAATTCAGACAGACAAAAGAGCAGATGAAAACGTGAGACGCCAAACTGACTCACTGACGTTTGGGAAACAAAATTAATGTAATTCTTTTGGTTTACTAGCTGTCTTCAGCAAAGGCAGATACACAGACCCTGGGACTGTAACAAAATCAGCTGTCTGGAGCAGAAATGGGGTTGCATGAGGCTGTCCAATGGGGCCACCTGCAGAGTTACACGGCAGGGTCGAGCTTTCCAGGATTATCTGGGATTGCCCTTCAATATAAATATGAATGCAGATTTTGAAAACAAAATTGAATCTGGGAGGATCTTATAGATCCGGAACTCCCTCAAATTGTCCCACTCAAGTCGAAGGGACTCTGGCCAGCTAGAGCATGGCAAACTTGGCTATGTCAGGCCTTGCCCTTCTCGACCCTCATTCCCTCTGCCAGTTAGCCTTACCTAATCTTTCCTGTCTAGCTATTCAGCTTTTTATTAGCTCAATCAGGCAGGTAAGATGAAACAGCAACAAAATCTTTTCACAATTAAACAAAGGCAGCATAAACAAATGTAACACATTTTTGCCTAGGTAAAACAATACTCCACAGTACTGTGCCTGGAAAATGGTCGTGATATCAGTTTTAATTTCTAAAGATTTTGATGAGGGTTATATGAACTGGTCTGTTTAAGAACTTATGAGGCCAGCACAAACTATATGCTTGAGAAATTTTAACTATTGTCCTTATTTTTTTTGTTTTGTTTTATGATACAGGGTTTCTCTGTGTAGTCCTGGCTGTCTTGGAACTCACTCTGTAAACCAGGCTGGCATAGAACTCACAGAGACCCACCAAACTATTGTCCTTTACAGAAGGAAAGGTTGTTTGTTCAGTTGGAATCTCCAGCTTGCCCGTGAATGATCCCAGAATGTCTCATTCCTCTCTCTCTCTCTCTCTCTCTCTCTCTCTCTCCAAATCCAAATCCTTCCCACTCAGCGAATCTCCAAACAAAAAGAAGGCACCTTGGACATAAATCCAGCTTGTGGTGGACACATCATAACCCCTTACCTATAACCTATATAAGCTCCCTGCTTTAGTCCAGGCGTGCAGCTTCTCTGGCCTCAATCTCCAGGACTGGAGAGCTCACCCGGGAGTTGCTTTGTTCAAATAAGACTGATGAGATCAGGTGTGGTGATACATGCCTTTAATTCTAACATTCAACAGGCAGATGCAGGTCCAAGTCTGTGAGTTCAAGATCCTGTGTCAAACAAGTAAACAAGTGTGCTTCCTTTGAACTCTGCTGGTGGCCAACTATGGCTGTAGTACTTACAATGAAAGAATGATGGCCCTGTTCCTTCTGAAAAGAGCAGTAGTGCCAGGCTTCTAAAAGTGGCCAGAAGCTTGGGAGATACTGAACCACAGCCACCATGGTTGGTCTTCACTGCCTGTTTGCCTGGATTTAGAGTTGCCTAGAAGAGAGTATCTGTGAGGACACTTCAGAGCACTAACCAAGAAGGAAGACCCATCCTGAGCATGGCTGGTGACCCAGGAGGAATGAAAGGGAAGGGAGCTGATGAGATGGCCCAGTGGGAAAGGCACTTGCTGCTTCTCCTGATCATCTGAATTTGCTTAGAGTCCCACGTGGTGGGAGGAGAGAGAACCAACCCCCACAAGCTGTCCTCTGCTGTGGAACATGCGTGCCTCCTCCACCACAGAATAAATGAATAACGTGTAATAATTTTTCGGCGGGAGACAAAGAGAAAGCTAGAAGAGCCTGGAATTCTCTGTGTCCTGGCCTGCCATGGTGTGAGGGGGCCACAGTGCCGTGCCTTCCCTCCCACAATGCACTGAAGTCTCTCACCAGGAGCCAATACACATCTTTCCTCTTGTACATCCTCCGTCCTCCTCCGTGTCAGGTCCTCTGGTTGCAGCAGCGAGAAGAGCTAAGCAGAAGAGGAGGTCTGAACACTCAGCTTGAGAAGGGATTTCTGGGGACAGCGAAGCAGTCTTCAGACACCATCTAATTTACTGAAAGTAGAAAAGGGAATGCAGCTCAGGGCACCTAAGAGCCGTCTTTCGTCTGTGTTGGTTAACGTCTCTGCGGTTGTGACAACTTACCTAAGAACAACTAAAAGACGACCTGTTTTAGCTCCCACCTACAGTCTTTCTGGGACTATGCCGAAGGAGCACAGTCATGGCCAAAGGCCACAGTGGGGTGAAGCTGGTCACCCTACAGTTATCAGAAAGCAGAGAGTCACCCCTAGTGACCTTCCTCTAACAAGCCTCACTTCCTAATAGCTGGTTCAGCTCTGAACACCAAGTTTTCTGCCCCAACCCCTATAATAAGTTTCTCAGCTGACGCAGTAAGCCTGGTCAAGCTGAATTGAAAAAGTATAAAACAGGTTGTTTGAGCAAAGCAACTCCCCGATGAGTTCTCCAGACCCAGAGATGAAGGCTGGAGAAGCTGAACCCCCTTCCCCTCCCCAGAACTAAACACCCCTCTACTCCCCAACTAAAGCAGGGAGACTTTATAGGTTGTAGGTGAGGAATGATGACAGGTTTGCCACAAGATGGGTTTGTATTCAAGGATGGTCAAAAGCCGAGCGCTTAGGTGGGGACTTGGATGATTGGCAGCTTCAGGGGAGGAAGCTGCAGTAGCTGCCAAGAATGTGGAAATGGGCATTTTGATGCCTTTGCTTTGTTCCCAGACTCTCTGAGCAGGCAGAATTTGGAGAGACAGAGAGACAGAGAGAGAGAGAGAGAGAGACAGAGAGAGAGAAGTGGGGCTTTCCGGGGTTGTGAAATAAACAAACATATGAATAGATTCATCCATTAATGAATTTGATACACTCTCCAACTGCCTGGCAATAGTGCTGTCAGCCAGAGACCAGGCCTCCAACACAAGGCCCACCCCCTCTTTGTGGTGGAGCGCTTCATATTTAAGTTCAAACTACCCAAGGTTCTGGGAGGAATTGTCTCTTCAGCAATTATAGATTTACTCATTGGAGATGAGAGAGAGACAGACTCTAGCCACTCGTTTGGATGAAGTAGTAAGGAATTTAACTTTCTTTCCTTTTTTTTTTTTTTTCTCTTTTTTTTGGTTTTTCGAGACAGGGTTTCTCTGTAGCTTTGGAGCCTGTGCTTTGTAGACCAGGCTGATCTTGAACTCACAGAGATCCACCTGTCTCTTCCTCCCAAGTGCCCGGATTAAAGCACGCACCATCACTGCCCAGAGAATTTAGCTCTCATTTACAGAGCACTTACTAAGGTAAAGGCCAACGCACGAGTTAACGTTGCTTCCAAACTGAAAATTCTATTATGATATTAGTTCTGTTTTGCTCAAGTGTAACTAAATCTCATGCCCTGTATCTTCACATCACTATATTAGTTGGTATGAACATCCTTATAATTAACTAAAAAGTAATTGCCTTCCTTTCCCCAACTAAATAACCTTGGGCTTTGCTGTAAAGTGGGACAGACTCCTTCCTATTAGTCTGGATATTGCTTCTGTTCCATCGTCTTGCGTGTGTTTACCTTTTGCCCTAGGGAAACAAGACTATAATGTGGTCATTAGTACAAGGACTGGGAAATGAAAGGTTCCAAGTTAACGTCGGAAGGAGAAAAAAGTCGGGGAAACAGTACCACCCTCAAGCATGGGTTGATGACCACGCCCCTTCTTTGGAACTCATCCTGCTCCCAAGCAGCAGAGTTTCATATTTTATGAGTCTGGATCTAAAGTTATTTCCCTGGGCTCCGATTCTGTGGAAATGAAAAAGAAGACAGCATGTTACCCCGGCGCCGTGGCCAGAACTCCCTGTGGGTGAGAGTGGTCTAGAGGTCTCTAGGAAGACCTGCTTTGCCATCACCAGCCAAAGCATGTGTCGCCACTTGAGAGGCTTTCAAAAGGCTTCCTGCATCTGTGCTTTCTGCCTCAGCCTCCCAACTCAAAAACCTAAGTCAATATTTGTTCAAGTGCAGGGTGCTAGAGACTGGAAGCAGTGGGCAGAGGACCAGGCAAAAACCTTCACTTTGAGTAAGTCCTTTATTCTGCTCACTGGGAAGGTTTGTTCCTGAGAAAGAAGGCCTTGGACCACCTCCTGAGGTTGTCATCCACAGGCCACACAGCCCACCAGGAAATCAACCGGATGGGTTGAAAGCAGTATTTTTTAAAATCTTGGTCTTGAAGAGCGTAGAAAACTTCAGTATGTATGTACATAGTTGAGTGTTGTCATGAACTTTTATTTCAGTTTCATGGTACACACACACACACACACACACACACACACACACACACACACAGGTTGAGAGAGAAGATGGCATTGTTCCATGGAGTATAGTTAAAAATGTTTGAGAAAGATTGATCAAAAGGGCTCTACCACTGATTTGAACCGCATGTAGTACTCCATAAGGAACATTTATTTGGAGGACAGACAAATGACATTTCTGTTTGGTTGGGTTGGGTTTTATGGAGGGGCAAGGAGGAGTTGAGGCAGGGTCTCACTATGTAGCCCTGGTTGTCCTGGAATTCACTATGTAGACCAGACTGGCCTTGAACTCTGAGATGGGCCTGCCTCTGCCTCTCAGCACTGGGACTAAAGTGCACATCACCACACCCAGACTGTTTTTTTTTTTTAATGTAATAAAATATACACAACATAAACAGATTTGTTTTAAACCTCAAAGCTAGGCCAGGCATGGTGGCACATGCTTTTAATCCCAGTACTTGGGAGGGAGGCAAGGCTGGGGGATCTCTGTAAACTTCAGGACAGCCAGAGCTATGCAGAAAGATTCTGTCTCAAAAAATCAAACCAACCAACCAACCAAAACAAAACAACTCAACAAATCAAACAACAACGAAACAAAATCAAAAAAACAGAAGCTCACAAGCCTCTTCCCGTCCGTGTGCCATCACCCGACAGACAGATCTTTATTCTCAGTGTCCCCCCCCCCCCCAACTTTGTTGCTTTCTGGCACACGAGATATGTGTTATGACTTTGCTCTTGTAGGGAAACAGCAAAAGCTCCTTTTTAGAGCTGGGACTGAGGAGGAGAAAGTGTTTGGATGAAAGCGTCGACCCCGACCCAGGCCCTGGCACCTATCCTTGGAGCAGCCCCTTCCCCTGGGAGTCGCCTTGGTCCAGACTCCACCTCCCGGAAAGTGCGCCAAGCAGAGACCCCTCCCTCCCCAGGGAGGGTCAGGACCACTCCCACAGGCTACTTAGGCTGCGGCCCAGGAAAGGAACACGTGGTCTCTCCTCCCTCTCCCCCTCGCTTCGCTTTCCAGGTATCACCCCCAGAGAGCTGTATTAAACATGGGCATCTTTTATTCGGTCTAATTTGGTCTGATTGGAACTATTTGTGTCAGCGGAGAGGCTCGTCTTAAGAAATATACCTAACCGAAAATAGTTTCATTCAGTTTTACTTTTACATTAAAAATATTGGGACTAGCCAGGTGTGGTGATTCTTGCCATTATCCCATCATTCAGATGCAGAGACAGGAGGATTGCTGAGTTTGAAGCCAGCCCAGTCTGCATAGTTAATTACAAGACAGTTGGGGCTAAAAGGAAAGACACTGTCTCAAGCAAAAATAAAATAAGTAAAACTAAAAGCACCCTTTCTGGCCCCCCTTTGTACCAGACACACATTGACGAAATCTACGTCATCATTTGGAACAAAACAGAACCTCAACTGAGCCTCTGGGAAAACAGCCCAAGCCTTTCAGTTGTGCAGTTGGCTGTCAGACTAAGTCTCACTTTTATTTTTGTTCACATTCAACATTTGCATGCTGTTTTTAAAATTAAATTTATATTTAACTCATACACAAAAACATAGAAAGTGTGCCTTGTGATGCTTTGATACATTTACGCAGTGTGGAATTTTTATTTTTTATTTATTTATTTTGTTTTTTTGGAACAGGGTTTCTCTATGTAACAGTCCTGGCTGTCCTAGAACTCACTGGATCAGGCTGCCTCTGTCTACTAAGTGCTGGGATTAAAGGTGTGGGCCACCCGGCCAGTGTGTAATGTTTAAATCAATTTAAACATATTTTTTTTCCTTTCGTAAAACATTCAAAATCTTTTCTGGAAGCTTATGTGTCCATGACTAGCTTTGAATTTCCTGTGTAGCCCAGGCTGGTCTGGAACTTGAAATTATTGTTATTACATGAACCTTACTGTGAGAGATCACAGTAGAACCCCTTGCTCCTGTGCTTTCATAAAATATTTTCTCATGAGTATATATGTTCATGTGTGTGTCTAGATGCGCATGCACATGTGTGTATATGGGTGCAAAGGCCAGAGATGAACCGTTCTCCACTTGGTTGTCTGACAGGATCTCTCACGAAACCTGGAGCTAGGCCCTTCCACCAGTCTAGCTAGGCACTCTGCCTTGGGAATCCATCTCTGCTTCCAAGCGCTGGATTTACAGATAGACCACATGCTCGCCCAGTTTTTGAGGGGGTTCTAGGAATCTGAACTCAGTTCCGTCTCCCCAGCCCTCTTGCTTCTGTCTAACTGTACCTCAGTTCTTTCTGATCAACATTTTCCCACACCCTTTTCTCTTCCCAGACTCAGGTAACCACCATTCTACTCCCAATTTCCATATATGTTGTTGGAAATGATAGGATTTCATTTTTGTTGTTGTTTGTTTGTTTTTGGTTTTTCGAGACAGGGTTTCTCTGTAACTTTGATGCCTGTCCTGGAACTAGCTCTTATAGACTAGGCTGACCTCGAACTCACTGAGATCCGACTGCCTCTGCCTCCCGAGTACTGGAATTAAGGGCATGTGCCGCTATTGCCCGGCTCCCCGCCCCGCTCTTTCGTCTCTTTTCCCACTGTGTAGCTTTACTCAATACATAATAATGCTGTTACCTTGGTCAACACAAAACACGGCTGTCTTCAAAGAGAAAAGAGTGATTCGTGAACCAAATATGAATGACCACGGTCCAAGGAGCACAGATTCTATTGACCTGAATAACACAATTCCTCTGAGAACAATTCCATGTTTTATAGTTACCAAACAACAACAAAGGAATAAGTGAAAGCATTTTTCTCCAAACACATTGATGGTAACAGTGGATTTTTAAAAAATTCACTTCTTTTAAAAATTCTTTTTTGAGATTTTGAGTATTTACTGTGTTTTTATGTATGGGTGTTTTGCCTGTATGTACCACCTGAGTGTCTGGTGCCAGAGGAATTTAGAAGATCAGATCTCCTAAATGTCCTATCATTTGACTGGAGTTAGGGACACCACACCTTGTGGGGGCTAAGAACTGAACGAGGGTCCTCTGCAAGAGCAACAGTTGCTCTCAACCCCTGAGTCATGTCTCCAGACCCATTTAGAAAGTAGTTAATGTTTCTGGTGTTTTGCCCGCATGTGTGTCTGTACAATGTAGAAGAGGTCAGGAGAGGGCATTGACTCCTCCAGCACTGGAGGCACGGGTTGGTGTGGGCCTCTGTGGAGACAAACACTGGGAATCAAACAAGGGTCCTCTGGAGGAGGAGAGGCCAGTGCTCTTAGCAGCTGAACCAACTCTCACCCATGAGTTCAAGGCCAGCCTGGTCTACCGAGTGAGTTCCAGGACAGCCAGGACTACACACGGAAACCCTGCCTCTAGAAAACCACAAAACAAAACCAAACAACCACCACCACCACCAACAAAAACCCTAAAAAAAAAAAAACCCAACCCAACAAGAACAAAAAAAAAAAACATTAATTGCAATTTCATAGAAACAAATGGCAATGAACGTTTCCTAAGTCATTCTTGTGACAAGGGTATAAATTTCACCTGCAGACTTGGGTGCAGTTCAGTTGGTAGAGTGCTTGCCCACCAACCAGGTTTCCATCTTCAGCACCCTAGGTGTGGTAATGTCTGCTTGCAACCCCAGCACCTGAGACATGGAGCCTGGAGGATCAGAAGTTCAAGACCAGCCTGGGCTCTGAAAGACCTAAGCTTTTTGTTTTCTATTGGTTTTTTTTTTTTTTTTGTTATTCTGGCTGTCCTGGAATTCTCTAAGTAGACCAGGCTGGCCTAAAATTCAGAGATTTGCTTGCCTCTGCCCCTGGAGCGCTGGTATTAAAGGCTTTTAAAGTCGTGCAACCCCACGCCTGGTTAATAAATTTCAAAGAGATCCCCCAATGACTAGCCCAAGAATTCAGTCTTCTACCAATTCGTAGTGGTGCTCCGGATTATAAAATTATTATATACTTTAGGAGCAGCACAGTTCGGACATGAATGTAAAGGGGCCAGCAGTCAGCAAACCCTAAATAACTTGCTGTACTTTAGGGCAGAGGCTGGGAAATAGCACTTTTTTTTTTTTTTTAGACATTTCCAGGGACCCTAAGGGCTCCACCAGGGAGTCCTTTATCTGTAATCCTTTCATGGTCTAGAACACCCTCCCTTTGTAGTTTTTTGTACACTTATCTCAGACTGGACAGTAAATTATAGATAGGAGGGAACGGGTGTGAATGTTTGTAGTTTAACTGAACTTTTATTTGCTATGCATTGCAACAACCCTCTAACACCAATAAAGGCGATAAACAGGCGAGTTAATCTACAATCTTATCTCTGGTTTCTATTTTCTCTCTAAGCATCCCCAGCTCTTTGCTTGGCTCGCGCGCTGCCTGTGAAGATCTTAAAAAAAATATTTGCATTTTCCACTAAAGTATTTCCTTTTCAAAGCAATTCCGAGTCTGCAAAACGTTTTCACGACGTGGTTTGTCTCCATCACGGCTGGCAGAACCGTTTCGGAGTAAAGGCTCTCACTTCTGACCTTGCACCGCGAGGCTGGCTCGGCGGTCAAGGTTAGGGGCAGGGCGACCCGCCAGCTCGGGCTCCCCCGCGGGGGAGGGGTGCGGCAGAGAACGGCCCAGCCAATCGCGGGCGCCCTCCCGACACCTGCTGCCTTGGCGCCTTTTCTCTTGAACGCAGCGCACGCCCAAGCTGCGCGCGCATCGCGCCCCCAGCGGTCTTGGAAAGGGGCACCTCAGAAGGTGTACGTGAGGCCGGAAGTGACGTAAGCCAAAGTGCCGGTAGGGGGCGGGGCCGGGCATTAAGCTTCGGCGAGGAGCCCGCGGTCGCTGCAGAAGGCGTGCGGAGCGCGACCAGTGATCTCGGCCACTGCGGAGCAGCCTCAGAGTGAGTGACGCGCCTGTCAGCGTCCCGGAGCCTCGTGCTCCTCGCGCGGCGGGCGGACTAGGGCGAGAGGTCGGGGCCGGCGGGCGGGGAGACTGCGGGGAGCTGCGGAGCCGGGGCTTGCAGGTGCAGCGGGGTGGGTGCGGAGCCGCCGCAGCCTGCGTCCTCCGGCTCGACGCTGCAGGCCGGTCGTAGGCCGCGGGTTCGAGAGTGAAAGGGCCACCGCGTTGCAGCGCAGCCTCGTTCCGCTGGGAACACGTGGTGGCTGCTCCAGGAAGTCGCCCCAGGGAACGGCTGTCGGGGTACGTGGGTGACCTTGGGGCTTCTCGCAGGCGGGCGTCGACAGCTGAAAAGGACAAAGCTGTTTTCTATTCGGTCGCTAGTGTCCTGGGCACTTAGAGAGGTTCTAAGAACCGCACATTGGAGCTGCGGCACCACCAGGGTGTTTCTTGCCAGGTTCTGCCTCTTGGCCGTGCGTGTGGAATCTCATTTTCCAGGGCAGAATAGATATGAACATTGCAGGTAATACTAAGAATGTCTCTAGCAGTCCTCAAGCTATGGGCATAAGATATTTTTGTAAGAGCTATTTAGAAATAACTGTAGAAAAGTCAGCGTGCTCACAGTGTTGGACAGCTCTAAAACAATGAATAAGGGTAAGAAAATTGTTTTTGCAGAGTCGTCGGTTAATATACTTTGTCCCGTGCTTAAAATGAAATGATCTTGCAACATTATTTATCCAGTGGACTGGATTTCTTTGCTTTTTTTTTAAGCATGAGAATTTAAATGGGAAACAGTCGTGTTACAGAATTTCTCGGCTACCTGCTACCTTTAGGATTAGATGAATTTAGAATACTAAATGGCTAATGCAGTTGGCTCCGAGCTGTGAAATATGACCTCTTTGACAAAAGACATTTAAGCTGATTCAGGTCTTTATCTACAAAGAAAATGGAATTTAGCCAGTGTGGGCCCTCTTTTTTTTTGATCCGGGATTATGCTACAACTCTGCTTTATACAGGAATCCGATATCATACTTTATCATATTTTTTCAAAGGGTTGTATGCTTTAAGGGAATGCTGTCAAGGAATGGTGGGTTGACCCTAGTCTGTTGATTCTGGGTAGAGATCAAGTCTAGCTAACTCCTCCCCAAGGCTAGGCCATGTGCTTATCTGTAATGGAGCAAGGTTAACCTTGAATTAAACCTCGGCAGAAGTTATTGAAAATGAACCTCTGGCTTTGTGGGACTGTGGAGTTCCTTCTCTCCCAGAGTGCAACACAAAATGAACTTGGTTGGACCCCACCCCCACCCCCAAGTGGTTCTGACCTTTGGGTTGCTAGCTATATTTCCTTGATTGCTTTTTCATTTCAAGCCCATAGAGACTTCTCTAGTGAAAGTCACACTTGAACTCAAGGGATGGTAGCCTGGAGCTCAGAGATACACCTACTCCTGCAGTAGAGTGTTTAAAAGTGATTAAAGGCCTGTGCAACCACACCCAGGAAAGTTGGGCTCTTAACCAAGACCTTAACGTGTGGGCATGGTGGCACACACCTTCGATCCCAGCATTTGGGCAAGGCAGGTGGATTATTGAGATTGAGGTCAGCTAGGCTGAAGAGTAAGAACCTGTTTAAAGACAAATTAAAAAGCCAAAACTAGCCATCTCTTGACAAGTCATTCTAAGTATTTACAACTTTGACTAGTGTTTTTTGTTTTTTAAATATCAGCAGAGAAGACTGGGTAAAGTCAGGGACTTGTGCTGTCTAATTTTGAAGATAGTGGACACTGAACTTAAAAGGGAAGGAAGATCTGGCTCAGGTCCTCAGAGGAACTTCCTTTTATGTGAGCACAGAGGTTTTGAAAGGGATTTATCTAATGAAGTGTGCTGTGAGAACCCTAACCCTAACCTTGAGTTACTACCTATGGATGCGTGAAATAATATTTTGGCATCTCACTCTGCCTTTGCCCCACCCCACCCACCCTCCCTGTATTAATTACAGAGCCGTGGTTATAAAATGACTGAAAGTAGATTTCAAAGTAATCGTGTGTCGGTTTGGTTTGTGATTAGCCTGGCTAATATCTTCACTTATCCACCATTTCACAGCCCAAAGTTAAGGTCATGGATCAAAATATGTAAAACCTTATTTTTTAAATCATTAGAATTAAATGGCTTTCCTAATCTTTGTGAAAAAAGATGTCTAAGTAAATAATGTGTGAAAATTAAGATTAACTTTCTCTTGCCAAAGATTGTTGGCATTGATGACCTCTTGGAATAATAAGCCAAATGAGAATTGTTCTGCTAATTTAAGTGTGGCCCTTCCACAGCTACCAGCTTTGAGTGGGAATGGTGTTTTCGCTGGTATATGTCTCTGCCGTGCTTGCAGAACGTAGATTCAGTGCTTTTAGCTTGGAAGAAAATTCAAAAGAGGTTCTTAGAAAGCTGTTTCTGGGCACCGGTGCCCTGCTCTCAGGAGGCAGAGGCAGGCAAGTCTGCAAAGTGAGTCCTGGACAGCCAGGGCTCTTCACAGAGAAACACTGCCTCCAAAAACATGAACAAATAAATAAATAAAAAGCCATGCTGGTGTGAGATTTTAAGTGAGTGACTGAAGTTTTCCGTATGAAACTTAAGAACTAACTGGGTTTATCTTCCCTGAGGTCTGCACTTCATGGCTGTTTTGGAACTACTCTGGTGTTCACAAATGCAAGTTTAGTGATAAGGGTATATGGGAATTTCCCAAGGTAATTTTTTCTGGCTTTTTTTTAGGCAGGGTTTCTATCTAGTATTGGGATTAATGGCTATGAATTTGGGGGGGGGGGCGTTAAATTTTGGTTCTGGCCAGGTGGTGGTGGTGCACACCTCTAATCCCAGCACTTGGGAGGCAGAGGCAGGTGGATCTCTGAGTTCGAGGCCAGCCTGGTCTACAAGAGCTAGTTCCTGGACAGCCAAAGCTACAGAGAAAGCGTGTCTCAAAAACAAACAAACAAAAAATTTGCTTCTGTAGATTAAATAAAAATAACACATTTCTTGGGAAAAAATATGTACTTGGGTTATAATACAAAGCCAAATTTAGTCGTTGATACCACCAGTCTGTTTTCTTCAAACTCAAAATGTTCGGTCTTATTTAGGTCATTTATTTAATTAAATTTGTTATCGCATTAATGGTGAGCAGTAGAGGACTTAGCATGGATAAAGTGTCCTTTCTTGGTTGGATTTCCAGAATTTCAAAGCTAAATAAATGCCAACTCAAGACTAGACTAGAGTAATTTAGGGTGGCTATTTCACACAAGCGTTAAAGTGTAAGCTGTTTTTCCTAGAAAAGATGATTGAAATTGACTCAGGGTGGGGCCTTCTCGTTCTGGGTTTGTTGGTGCAGTGTAGTGATAAACTTGGTAACAGAAGGGGCAAGAGATTGTGCTTCTGAGAAAATGTAGGAGATCACTTGCACATGGTCTAATTACCAAAGCATGGTGATTCAAAGATCCCCATGAATAGACTTTTAGAAGTCCTCCCCCACCCAAGACAGGGTTTCTCTGTAAAAGACCTGGCTGTCCTGGAACTCACTTTAGATTAGGCTGGACTCAAACTCAGGAGATCCAAGTGCTGGGATTAAAGGCATGCACCACTACCAACCTCCCAATACACAGCCAGCGTGGTTTTTTGTTCTTTTGATATGATATAGGGTCTTACTTTATAGCTCAGGCTGGCCTTGAACTCACCATCCTCCATCCTTCCAAGTGCTGTGAGTAGCCTGTGTTACCAGACCTGACTGTTGGAGAATGAAAGTCTTGACTTAATTCTCCTAGTTATTGTGTTTTTTTGTTTTTTTTTTTTTTATTTTACTTTTTCAGGTGGTAGTTTGTCTTTGAATTAGTCCCTTTGAATACCAAGTTAATAAGCATTTATCTGGTACACACCTGCAGTCCCAGAATGTGGGAGGCAGACAAGCAGAATGGTCATGAGTTCAAGGGCAGTTTGTTTGGGCGACTTGGTAAAATTGAAAGGGGTTGCCACCTCTGTTTTTCTTTTGATCACTTAAACATCACTTAATAGTGATGGTATTCTAACTAGTTTTTTCCCCTATATTTTGGGGGTTTTGTTTGGTTGGTTGGTTTTTCTATGTGTGTTTCAAGACAGGATTTCTCTGTGTAGCCCTGACTGGCTGCTCAAACTCAGAATTGCCTGTCTCCCGAGTGCTGTTGGAATTGAATGTGTGCACATTACCTGGTTGATTCTTAAGTTCTTCAATTTTTAATCTAAGAACAGTGATCTAATACATTATCACACTCCCTGGATCTAATAACATTATTCATAAGATTTCTTATTTGTCCCAGTCCTATCCTTTATAGCTCTTCCTCTGCTGTCCACTTCAGTGTAGCATCAGGCAAGGATTACATTAAATAGGTTGTCGGGAATTATAAACACTTTAGTTAATGTCTAGGAAACAGGTGATAACGGTTGTCTTGTAATCTCAGTTCTGAGAAGTTGATACAGTAGGATCCCAGTTAAAGGCCAGCTAGAACTCCATAGCGAGCTTCTAATTGAATAAACACAAAGCTTTTCAAGAAAGGTGATGGTATATCTAGGATAAGTTTGATATATTATAATTAACATAGAACGGACCTTCATTAATCTGATGCAGTGAGCTCTATCTCATATTTCTCTGTTCTAATGTTAGGTGCTTCCTTGTGGCGGCTCGGAATGATGGATCAAGCCAGATCAGCAATCTCTAACTTGGTAAGATTTCCATCCATCTGTAAAAATACAGTAGAAGAACTTGACTTCAGTTAGTGCACAGAAAAGAACACCCCAAATTCCCACCAGGCATTCCTTTATCTGACTAGTAGTCTTGAGGAATAACAGATCCCACATAAGAAAGGCATGCTCTGGTTTCACGTGTTTGAGACAGGGTCTTGCTGTGTGTCTCAGGTTGTCCTTGAACTCAGTCTTCCTTTGTTTCCCAAGTGCTGAGAATAAAGACAGGTATCACAAGACCCATATATAAAATTGTTCAGTTTCAATTAAGATTAACTAGGAAAATACCCTAAGAATAGGGTAGCGTTGGCTGGTTGGGAGTTATGTAGCTAGGTGGAACTAAAATGTGTGCCAATAGTTTCTGCTGCACTGGAGGTTGAGTAGAGGATTGCTTGGCCTCCAAGTTCTGGGCCAGTCTGAGTAACAAGGTGAGAACCCCATATCTTTTTTAAAAAATTAATTTAAAAAGGTTGTAGCGAACTTACAAACGAGAAACCCTGGGAAAATCTGTTGGCTAGTCTTCATCTGCCGATGACAACTGGGCACAGAAGAGTATGTAGGAAAGCTTCCCTTATGTTTGTCATACATAGTATATTATGACCAAACTTTATCATTCATTCATACTTTTTGTATCACTTCCTTTCCTTTTCAAAAAATACCAGTTTGGTGGGGAACCATTGTCGTACACCCGCTTTAGCCTGGCTCGGCAAGTAGATGGAGACAACAGTCATGTGGAGATGAAACTGGCTGTGGATGAAGAGGAGAATGCGGACAATAACATGAAGGCCGGTGTCAGGAAACCCAGAAGGTTTAATGGAAGACTCTGCTTTGGGACAGTTGCAGTAGTCATCTTTTTCTTGATGGGTAAGAATATATTTTAAGAAATTCAAAAAGGCCTTGTTTCAGGCCAGGAGGTACTTTGTACATTTTTTTAGTTACGGATGTTATTAGGAATATACACAGGCTATTTAGAACGGTTCCAGGGATAGCTTCTAGTACATCAAGGTGTTCACCCATGTCTTGTATAAAATAATGGCTATTGTAGTAATTTAAAATTTCATAAAACCGAGACTCAGGTGGTTCTTTTAGACCCTTAGAATTTAATTAGAAGGTGATGTTTTCGGTGATAAGTTAGAACCTAAGTCTGAATTTAGCTCTACAACTTCTGTCTTTAGGATTTATGATTGGCTACCTGGGCTACTGTAAACGAGTTGAACAGAAAGACTGTGTGAAACTGGCAGAAACGGAGACTGGCTATTCAGAAAACTCTGAAATAGAACAAGACATTCCTAAATCTGCTCGCTTGTATTGGGCAGACGTCAAAAAGCTGTTGTCAGAGAAACTGGACGCCATAGAATTCACTGACACCATCAGGTAAACAAAACAAAAAAGCAAGAAGTGCTATAACCACAGCCATCTCTGTAGCCCTCTTTAAAAATGTTCTTGATTTGTATCTGTATGTGTGCGGGCGCAGTACAGTACTTCGTGTGTTCATTGATACTGCAAGCTGTTTGACTTGCTTCTCCAGGTCTGCAAGAAAAGATAGGCTGGGGCTTTTAAGGGGATCTTCATAGTAATTTCTGTTTTAAAAACAAGCTTGAAGGAATATGTTCTTAAGGCGTTGGTACATTTTATTTCTCTCTGTAACAGTTTAATCTAGCAGTTTTGAATCATAGTTCATTTATCTTGAATATGAAGGATGTTTTTAAAACAATGCTTGATCCTTATTTATTTAAAATAGATATTTTAATGCAGACACTTATTAGTTGGCTGGTGGTGATGCATGCTTTTAGTCTCAGCACTTGTAAGGCAGAAGCAGGCTGATCTCTGAGTTCCAGGACAGTTACATAGAAACCCCATCTGAAAAACAAAACTAAAGACTTTTTCTTACAGGCAGCTGAGCCAGACTCCATACATCCCTCGGGAGGCTGGATCTCAAAAAGATGAAGATCTTGCCTACTACGTTGAAAATCAGTTCCATGACTTTAAACTCAGCAAAGTCTGGCGAGATGAACATTATGTGAAGATTCAGGTGAAAGGCAGGTATGTTGAAATACAGTAGCTTATTATAACTGCTTTCAGATATGTCCAGTAGATCAGACTTTTAGAATGAAAGACGAGGTTAAGATTTAGACATCAATTTCCTTAAGCCAATCAATGCAAATCAAATACTATATGTACTAAAGCTCTTGAATTTTTCTTCAAGAATGGCTAAAACTTTTTTATTATATTTTAGTGTTGCTCAAAACTCAGTGACCATAATAAATACAAATGGTGGCGTGTACCTGCTGGAGAATCCTGAGGGTTATGTGGCATATAGTAAGGCTGCAGAAGTTACTGTGAGTACATGTGACTGTTTGCTGGTCTATAAGGAAACTAGATGTCCAGAATATATTAACTGAGGTTCCTAATCTACAACCTCCATTACCATAGAATAAATTCCAAGGACCTTAAATCTGATGCAGTGTCCCTTTAATACAGTTCCTTATTTTGTGGCATCCCCCATTCGTAAAATTATTTTGCTACTTCATAACTGTAATTTTGCTACTGTTATGAAGTGTAATGTAAATATCTGTTTCTAATGGTCACCTCTACCCCCAGGGAGAACCACTATCCTAACACTTGCTCAGCCTGTTCCCATTGCATGGCTCTTATTCGTGTGCACACATTCAAGCCAGCTCCCACCTAACTAAAGAAAGACCTTGTTAAATCTTTTCCATCAGTCATAAATCAAGGAACTGGTCCACAGACATGCCTGCAAGGAAGATTCCCCCAGTTCAGTCTCTTCTTTCAGATGACTCTGACTTCTGTCAAGCTGAAAAACTGAAGAGCTCAGTTACCTTGGATACCTTAGGTTGTCTTTTGACCTCCAAACACACACAATTTATTCCTATATGTTTTCAACTGTTTGAGATTCTGGTGTGGAAACATTATGTAATTGATGCTTCCGTGCCTTACCTATCTGTTTCTGTTTATCCTGGTGTCTTTACCCTAGACATAGCTGAAGCAATGTAAAGGCAGAATAAAGTATAAAGCATAAGGCTAGAAATGTTGGGTTTTTGCTTCTAATAATGCTATTTAGGTTTTGCTTTAAGCCGTCAGTTTGGGCCGGGTAGTGGTGGCATATGTCTTTAATCCCAGCACTTGGGAGGCAGAGACAGGAGAGTCTCTGTTGAGTTCAAGGACAGCCTGGTCTACCCACTGAGTTCCAGGACAGGCTCCAAAGCTACAAATAAACCATGTCTCAGGAAAAAAAGAAAAACCTGTCATTTGGGGATTTGATTTCTGTCCCCTTTTTGTTTTAAATTTCTTTCTCTTTTTTGTTTTTTTGTTTGGTGTTTTTGAAGCAGGGCTCCTCTGTAGCCCTGACTGCCCTGGAACTCTGTACACGGCTGGCCTCAAGTTTAGAGCTCCACTTGCATTTGCCTCCTGAGTGCGAAATTAATGCACACCCTCCCTTGATTTCCTATCTTAGGATTTGTCTGTCAGATTACAGTGGTATTGATACATTGATCCTCACTAAACCTAATGTCTTTATTTTAGGGTAAACTGGTCCATGCTAATTTTGGCACTAAAAAAGACTTTGAAGGTTTAAATAATGCTGTGAATGGATCTTTAGTGATTGTTAGAGCAGGGGGAATCACTTTTGCAGAAAAGGTAAGTATGGGTTTTAAATATACTAGTCTTACTATTTTTGTGGATTATTTCCCTCTTCCATTTCATCCCTTCAGACCTACCTATATGCCTTTCCTTGTTCTTTATTCATGGCCACTTGTATAAATTTGTGTGTGTGTGTGTACCTAGAGAAATACAGCTTGCTCAGTGAGTATAATTGCTGTATGTACATTTGCAGCTGACCGTTTAACATTGTATTACTAATTGCTGTGCTCTTCCCTGGTGAAAATTCCTCTCTAATAGCTTGCCTTATAGCATAAATTCCAGTATATGTGATTTTCATTTTGTATGAGCAGACTTTCATGTCCCGCTTTTCTCTGTTTCTTAGGTTGCAAATGCCCAGAGCTTTAATGCTATTGGTGTCCTGATCTACATGGACCAGACTAAGTTCCCCGTTGTGGAGGCAAACCTCCCACTGTTTGGACATGTGAGTTGTCCCTGCAGGAAGAAGATAATTACTGAATATGTTACTAATAGTTCCTCAAATTGGAATTTTTTTGGATACAGTATTTTTTAAGCTACATTTTATAAAAATTCTTAGACTTTGAGGCTTTTGGTTAATAGTTTGGGCTCTAACCTCAGACCATATCTGAGTCTTACAGGCAACTTCAGTAAGTGGATAGAACTAATTATTCTCTGTTCACTAGGCTCATCTAGGAACTGGTGACCCATATACACCTGGCTTTCCATCTTTCAACCATACTCAGTTTCCACCATCTCAGTCATCAGGATTGCCTGGTATCCCTGTTCAGACAATCTCAAGAGAGGCTGCAGAAAAGCTGTTTCAGTAAGTGCATCTGAAAACTCAGTATGGTGAGGTTCTAATTGTGCAAGAATGCTAATAGCCTAAGTTGGTTAAATAAACCTAAAAAGAGTTGGCTATAAAAAGTTTACATTTGGAAGTTTGGGGATAGTTAACTGTTACTGTGTATAGATGAAAAACAATTTCCTTGGTAAAGTGATCTTGATAAGGGACTCAATTACTGTAGAAAATATGTTGGATCCTGTTGGACCTGACATCTAAATCCATGTGTAATCATTCTGAATGTTCATTTGCTGCACAGAATTATTCTAGTGAGTTTCCAGATGCTTTATGGTAATACTTCTGGTTGTCCTCTCTAAAAATAGGTGTGCCTGGTGGTACAAACCATTAATCACACAACTCAGGGTGCAGAAGCAAGGGATTGCTGAGGTCAGAGCCAGCCAAATTTATATAGCAAGTTCCAGGCCAACCAGGACTTGACAAGATCCTTTCTCCAAAAATCATTGCACTTTATCTTGACTTGGTAGACTTGTTACTTAAACCCATTTTCAATCTCTTGCTTATTGTATAACAAGTTATGCTAACCCATCTATTCTTGTTTCTTCAATTCAGTTGGAAAACTAAAATACATTTTAGTGAATAGAGTGGTCACAGATAAGGAGCATCTGTAAGTCAGACATGTTGAGAACCTGTAATAAATGACATTGGCTAGGTAAAGAGCCTTAAAATCAGCATCTGAGTATTTTGTAAGAATACAAAATACCTTTGTTAGTGGAAGGGTTGGGAAACATGAAAATACACTAACAGATTGCTGAGACTTTCATTATGGATCCATCTTGGCATTTATTTTTAATGCAAAGTAACCATAGCTGTGTCCTTTAATGTAGAACCTTTCTGGACAGATTTCAGATTTCTAAATCAGAGAAAGAATTACTGGCTCAAAATGCTAATACCTTTTTTTCTATTTCTAGAAACATGGAAGGAAACTGTCCTATTAGTTGGAACATAGATTCTTCGTGTAAGCTGAAATTGTCACAGGATAAAAATGTGAAACTCAGTGTAAACAACGTACTGAAAGAAACAAGAATACTTAACATCTTTGGAGTTATTAAAGGTTTTGAGGAACCAGGTACAGACCCTGCCTTGATCTTAGTGTTTTGCTTGTTCTAGGTGCCTAGTGAAGGAAGGGGGCAAAAAAAAAAAAAAGCTTGACTTGCTTTTATGAAGTACTAACTCTTGTTTGCCCTAAAGGGAATTTTGCATATATGTATTTGTGTACTTATACCTATATGACCATGTATGCATACGCAGAGGGTCAGAGTTCAGCATCAGGTATCTTCCTCTCATGTGTGTATGAGTGCCACACGGACGTCAGTGGACAGATTGCAGGAGTCGTGTCTGTGTCGGTCCTGGGGATTGAGCTCACAGGGACTGAACTCAGGCTTGGCAGAAAACAGTTTTCTACTGTGCTGTCTTCCCCGCTAGAGCTAATTATTTAGAATTAAAAGAATTGGAAGACAACAAAGCCTTGTGATATCATCTTATTAAAACTAACCATTAATGGATAGGAGCTCTGCTTTATAAGTAAGCAGTGCTTTCCTTTTTTCAGAAGAGTAATTTTTTTAAGGGATCATGTACATGATCTATATCATGTATTTTGAACCCTGGTCTGAAACTATCCAGTTCTGCCCATGTAGCATAAAAGCAGCGTAACTAGATTAGTGAATAGGGTATAGTCCCTGGGGTAGACTGCATTAAACAGTCACTTATTGAATAAGGGAAGTTCTTGGATTTTGGTTGTTAGGTGGCTGATGTGATTAAAGAGTAGTAGTAATTGTCCTGTAAATTTTAATCCCCGGAATCCTAAGTCATGTGACATAAGGCTTTTATCCTTCGTACTTAGCATGCTTATTTTAGATCTCATTAATAGAACCACTTTGAAATTAAACAAAAACCACACACACACACCAAGCTGGACATGGTAGCACACCTGTAATCCCAGTGCTAGAATGCGGGGGTGGGAGAATCGTCAGAATTGGATGCCAGTCTGTGCTACTTGGTGAGGCCTTGTCTCAGAATAAAACAGTATAATTGTTTCCTTTTTCTGTCTCTTTAGACCGTTACATTGTAGTAGGCGCCCAGAGAGATGCCTGGGGTCCTGGTGCTGCAAAGTCCAGTGTGGGAACAGGTCTTCTGTTGAAACTTGCCCAAGTATTCTCAGATATGGTTTCAAGAGGTACATTAGAAAAGTTTTGACCTTAAAATATTGGATAAGTGTGAGTTCAATGTCATCCTAGCAGTTACATTCTGCATTTAATCGCTGACTTTAACCTGTGATCCAGACATATTCAGGGTTGCATTGTGTTTAGGGTGGTACATAAGGCTGTAGACATCTTACGTTCTCCTATGGCAGTTTTCACTGACTCTTTATTTTAAATATTTCTCCAAGAAGTATCTTTATTGAACTAGCAATCATCTAGTTCTTTGAAATTGAAAAGTATTTAGTATAAGCCTTGATACTTAGTATTTAGTATAAGCTATATTTAGTACTTATATTAGTAATGTGCTAAGGTTAACATCTTCATTTCTACTTGTGATAGACCTCTTGTGTTGTGGTACCTTGCTACACAGGCTTACATTCTTAATTGAGGTCTAAAGTGGTGCTTTTATAGAGACTATGTTAATAGGGTAGTTGGCAGACTGTGGAACATGGATTGCCTAAGGAGTTGTCACTTTTTGAAACTTATAGGTATAGTCTGGTGTGATGCCATCATAGTTCCAGTCAATTGGGAGCCTAAAGCAGGGGGTCACTTGTGACTTTAAAGTGAACAAGGTAGATAGTCTGAGAATAAAGTAAATAATTCGTATTTTAAGTGATTTGCTTCTAAGCAGATTGTCCTCAAAGAGGACACACAGAAACTTCAGAGGTTAGGGACTAAAGACAAAGGGGGTAACCACTAATAATTTGCCATGCCATGTACTCAAAATGGTATAAAGTTGTTATCCTACAAAGATTATTTTTTTAAGATTTTTGTCCTTAATTGGGTTTTTAAATCTTGAATTTATCTTTAGTTACCTGCCTGTAACCACTCAAAAGGTGAACCTAAGTTTTTGTCCATTTCCAGGTGGGTTTAAACCCAGCAGAAGCATTATCTTCGCCAGCTGGAGTGCAGGAGACTTTGGAGCTGTGGGTGCCACCGAGTGGCTAGAGGTATTCCATAAGTAGTGGGTCCTTACAGTAGCTGTCTGTGATAGGTTAATGCTTAATAGTGTGTACATAATGGGTATGAGTATATTAACATTGTCACTTCTCTTCCAGGGTTACCTTTCATCTCTGCATTTAAAAGCTTTCGCTTATATTAATCTGGATAAAGTTGTCCTTGGTAAGCATCCATTCCTAGTTTTATCGTGTGTATCATATTCGGCCTACATGTGTGCCTGCAGTCCAGAAGAGGGCACCAGATCTCATTATAGATAGTTGTAAGCCTTTAGATGAGCAGGCAGTGCTCTTAACCACTGAGCCATCTCCCCCACCCCCTTTTTCTAGTTTTTAATTGGGCAAACTGCTTAGGGAACAGCAGACATGAGACAGAGTTTTTATGTGGAGTTCTGTTGGTCTTGGAACTCACTCCGTAGACCAGGCTGGGCTCAAACTCAAGAGCTCCTCCTGCCTCTGCCTACTGAGTGCTGGGATTAAAGGCATATACCACCACACCTGGGTTTTTGTTTTTAATTTAATTTTGGAGAGAGTGTGGATTCATTTTGTATTTGCGTGTATGTGGACATCTTAATTGACAGTTTGTTCTCTCCTTTCCACCATGTGGGTCTCTGAAAACTCAGGTTTTCAGGCTTGGCCACAAATATCTTTATCCATTGAGCTATCTCTTAGGCCATACTGTCTCAGAAATTGGATGGGGATTCAATAAAAGTGTTAAGATGAAGGCTATTTAAAATGCAGGTGTAAATCAGGCATGGTGGTGCATGTCTTTAATTCCAGCACTCAGGAGGCAGAGGCAGGTGGATCTTCGAGTTTGAGGCCAACTGGGTCTATAAAGTGAGTTCCAGCAATTCAAACTACAGAGAAACCCTGTCTCAAAAACAAAAAAAAATTACATATTGAGACTATCCTGAGATATGACTTCGTAGTAGAGCATATGGTACTGGGGTCAGACCCCAGTGCTGCCAAACAGAAAAAATCTCTTAACTTTACTTGACTCATAAGTTTGTTTTGTTTTGAGACAGAAATTATTTGTGTAGCCCTGGCTGTCCTGGAACTCATTCTGTAGACCAGGCTGGCCTCAAAGATCTTCCTGCCTCTGCATCCTGAGTGTGCTGGGATTGGTATATGCTACTACACTGACTCCTAACCTAAATTTCTACTTTACTAATAGTTATTGTATAGGTCCTGTCCTTTAGAATTCTATTTGAAAATTGCTTGTGTAGACAGAGGAAAATATTAAAGTAATTTCTTTATAGGCACTAGCAACTTCAAGGTTTCCGCCAGCCCTCTATTATATACACTTATTGGGAAGACAATGCAGGACGTGAGTATCCTAGTTACAAAATTTTGTGACTTTTTATTAATTAAAAAAAAAAAGAAACCAAAAACATGATCAATAGCCAGTGGTAGGAATTGAAAGTAAATTCTAAAGCAGTATTATTAGTCATGTTCTTGGCTTATTGATCCTCAGTCTACTTAACTGAGAGATGGAGTATATGAAAGATTCTCTGAATACATCTTTAGGATTATTGCCTTCAGGCCTGAACTGTTGTAGGCACTCACAAGAGATTGTAAGTCAGAATTCTAAGGAAGAATCAGAAGTACTTGAGAAATACCAGAAGTACCTACTGGGGAAAGGCAATTATGTCAGTTTTGAGTGAGGAAAGAATACATTGAAGAGAATATTTGCAGAGCAAATTGAAGAGAATGTTGGAGTGATTAAAGATGGAGGGAAGCAACTGAAAGATTGACTTTCCCCTATGGGATGTGTGGGTTGATTTAGGCTCTCAGACAAGATAGTATGCGTGCTGGTTAGCCTGGCAGCCTAAAGTGCTACAGAGAAGTGAGCAGGAAGAAGATAGGCATGTTTATGTAGGATAAAGAGGGTTTAAAAAGTAGTTTATGCAGCCTAGAAGATGTAGTTAAGGACTATCACAAGAAAGAAAGCAGAAAGTCAGGTGTTCAGGAGAGAATCTACCCTTCCTAAGGGACTGATAGTGTAGCCCACAGGAGAACAGATTTTAAGTATTTGTAGAGGAAGGAAATGTGCAGAAAAATTAGGTTTTAATGGACTATTTCTCATTTTACAGGTAAAGCATCCACTTGATGGGAGATCTCTATATCGAGACACCAACTGGATCAGCAAAGTGTAAGTTGAGAGAAGTAGATGGAGCTCTAAGCCTACCCTACCCTGTAGGTGGAGCTTGGGTATCAGGGAAGTGGGTGTTGCCTGGTAGGTCTCTGTTTTGGGATACTAACGATGGCCCTTATTTCTCCTCACAGTGAGAAATTTTCCCTTGACAACGCTGCTCTCCCTTTCCTTGCGTATTCTGGGATCCCAGCAGTTTCTTTCTGGTTTTGTGAGGTAATACTGAAGAACTTAGCAGCATTTTCAATAGATCCTGTAATAACTGAAACCAAATTTCTCATTATTTAAAATATTAATGTTATTCAGCCATGTAATTATTTCAGATACCTATTAAGTATTCTAGGTGTTGAGAAAAGTTCTCTTAGCAACAACCAAACAAGTATAAGGTAATTATAAGACAGTGTTGAACTGATCACATTGTCTTCGTAAGTGCCAGTGAGAAGGCACTGAAGGCCAACCAAGCAGAACAAACAAAATTAGTAGCTATCAGTGGAGGCCAGAACCCAAGTGGACTTGAATCATTTTGGAAGGTCTAGGGGCTAATGAAACACCTGATCTGGAGATTGACATGACTGGAGTTCCTTTCACTCTTTTAAGAAACACAATTATTTTGCTTGTCGCATGTTTGGCCTGGTGTATATGGGGTCAGGACAACTAAGTTCTTGCTACCATTGGGTTCTGGGAATAGAACCTGAGTGTCCATGCTCTGACTGATGGTAAACCTAGAAGGTAAGGCCTCCGCTCTTAGCCCTCACCAGTACAAAGACCTTTCTTCCTCTTCTAGAATGAGGACTATCCTTACTTGGGCACTCCTTTGGATACTTATGAAAAATTGATTATGAAAATTCCTCAACTGGACAAAATGGTTCGTGCAGCAGCAGAAGTGGCCGGTCAGTTCATTATTAAACTCACCCATGAAGTTGAACTGAACCTGGATTATGATATGTATAACAACAAAATACTGTCATTTGTGAAAGATCTGAACCAGTTCAGAGCAGATATCAAGGTAAGCTACTGGGTTTTTTTTTGTTTGTTTGTTTTTTGTTCTTTTTTTTTTTTCAAGACAGGGTTTCTCTGTGGCTTTGGAGCCTGTCCTGGAACTAGCTCTGGAGACCAGGCTGGTCTCGAACTCACAGAGATCCGCCTGCCTCTGCCCCCCCGAGTGCTGGGATTAAAGGCGTGCGCCACCATCGCCCGGCTGGAAACTTTTTCTTAATTATTTTGAATTTCTTATTAGTTTCTTCATGAGGCTAGGAATATATAATTGAAACCAAGTGGTGGTGGAGCACACCTTTAATCCCAGCACTCGGAAGGCAGAGATGGCGGATCTCTGAGTTTGAGGCCAGCCTGGTCCACAGAGCAAGTTCCAGGACAGGCTCCAAAGCTACACAGAGAAACCCTGTCTCGAAACCCACCCTACCAAAAAATAGATAATTGAATTAGCTTGTCTGGGTCAAAGATTAATTTATTACTGTAGTTTATAGGGACTCAGATTTCAAGGTGCTGAAGTATAGTGTTTAGGATCTTAAATTTACATGAATTGCTTCTTTTATAATTAATAATTGTCAAGCCTAATTGGGAAGATACATACAGTAACATCTTTAGAAATACAATTTCTGTAGTGGGTGAGATGGCTCATGTTTAATTCCAGTACTCATGAAGCTGAGGTAGGAAGATCGCCTGGGGCTGTAGGGTCCGCCAGAGCAACCGTAGTGAGAGCTGGCTATTGCATATGTGACCCCTGCCTTTAAAGAAGTATAACATCTAATGAACAATTTGACTTGTCTTTGACAGGCGATGGGTCTGAGTCTACAGTGGCTGTATTCTGCTCGTGGAGACTTCTTCCGTGCTACATCTAGACTAACGACTGATTTCCATAATGCTGAGAAAACAAACAGATTTTTCATGAGGGAGATCAATGACCGTATTATGAAAGTAAGTGAGCTCTTAGGAAAGAAGGAACTAAATTAGGTAGTTTTAGTTAGCAATGCTCTAAAAGTGGGGAGCACTGGGGGCGTAGCATCCTTAGTTGCTTTAGAATTGGACACAAATTTTAAATTATAAGATGATCAAAATCAAACCTAGAAATACAAGACATTTACCTTGTTTTATGCTTCAGAAACATCTAGGAACAGCAGAACTCAGTGGTAATGAGTTTTATGTGCGTGTTTTGCTTACTTGTTGTACATACATGTACAGCTGCATGGGCCTGGTATTAGAGAAGGCTAGAAGATGTTGCTGATAACCATGGAACTGGAGTTAGAGAGTTTGAAGCTACCATGTGGACTGAGGTACTATAAGAGCAGCAAGCACTCTTAACCCTCTAACTACTGAGGCATCTCTGCAGTCCAACCCTAGCAATTTTTCAGAAGAAATCTTTAATGAGTGTTGGCCATGAGTAGAGCCTTACTAAGTATCCTAGTCAGTTTCACAAGACTTATGTGAATTAGGAATTAGGCTGGA
This sequence comes from Alexandromys fortis, assembly GCF_014885135.2. NCBI lineage: Eukaryota > Metazoa > Chordata > Mammalia > Rodentia > Cricetidae > Alexandromys > Alexandromys fortis. The sequence continues at coordinate 2,307,789 of NW_026067991.1, forward strand.
CGTAGTGGTGTATTGTTACAGTCTTAGCACTGAGGCAAGTAGATCTGAGTTGGAGGCATACGTAGTAAATTCCAGGTCAAGTATAACTATAATGTGAGACATTATCTCAAACAACCTCCCCCCAAAAAAAAGAAAGGGACACCTTAGCAGGTAAACGCTTTGCAAACTTAGTTACCTCAGGCAGATCCTGAGAACTGTAAAGGTGACAGAGCTGACCCCACTGTGTGGCGTGCATACCCAGGCATACAACGCACACAGGGTCCCACTGTTCTAGCTGTCATGAAACTCACTCTAGACCACACAGTCCTAAGGTCCACCTTCCTTTGCCTCCCAAGGCAGGTGGTTAGTGTGCCCTGCCTGGCTACATTAAATTTTTTAATTAAAAAAAAAATCTCCGTTCAAAATTGTCCTCAAAAATTGTCGTCAGACTTAGAAGGCAGTGATGTAGCTGAGTTCCCAGTAGTCTCATCCAGAGGGAGTTAGAATTTGAAAGGAGAATGAGTCACAAGTCACAGCTGCTTTGTCTCTTTTCTAGGTGGAATATCACTTCCTGTCACCCTATGTGTCTCCCAGAGAGTCTCCTTTCCGACACATCTTCTGGGGCTCTGGCTCTCACACTCTCTCAGCTTTGGTGGAGAACTTGAAGCTTCGACAGAGAAATATTAGTGCTTTTAATGAAACACTCTTCAGAAATCAGTTGGCCCTAGCTACATGGACTATTCAGGGAGCTGCAAATGCCCTTTCTGGTGACATTTGGGATATTGACAATGAGTTTTAAGTGTAACAGAAATAAGAACAGGGTAGTCTGTTTCTAGACATGTACTGGTTGTGCTAAATTTTCATTAGAGCTCAAATCTAATGTTACAATTCTACCCAATCATTTTGATACTAAATATCTTTAGGCAGCAGCTTTTAGTGCAGGGTTGGACCTACACTTGAAGTTACTACAGTGGATAACACTTGATGTTCGTGATATCGCCTCAGATTATCTTTAGAATTTTGAGTCCTTTGTAATAACTTCCAGTTTGCGTCATGGCCATGAAAATGGAAACCAGTTGTGAGAACATTGCTTTCTTCAGTCCTGAGGGTATTGGCTAGTATCTCTGGAGGTGGGAGGACGATGGATGTTGAGGGTCATTGTGGTAGCTGGGAGTGTTTGCTCCCCGCCTTCATCTGATCCTTATTGGGATTCTCCAGATAAACTATGTACTCTTGGGATTAGCTGGTTTCTGTTCCCTAAACTAGACAGTTACTTTCAGAAGAGGTAGGACTGCTTCTGCCAGTGGGGTTGACATAGGTCCTGCTGATAAAAGGGAGTTTGTCCGCTTACTGCAGGCATAGGCCTTACTGGTTAACCTTATTTGTGATGGGAAACCAGGAGCCAAAGATGTCATGTTCTCTCCACTGACGTCTGCCCGGTAGTCTTTAGTTCTTTGTTTTTCTCAACATTTTCTAAAAAAAGAACAAGTTTTAGACTCAGTTTGTCAGACTTTAAAGAACACACTGCCAAATTTTGGCCAAAGTGTTAGTCTTTGGGGGAAACTCTATCATTTTGGCACTGAGATATTTATTTATTTATCAGTGACAGAGTTCACTATAAATAGTGTTTTTTTTTTTATAGAAGATAATTATCGGAAGCAGTGCCTTCCATAATTATGACAGTTATACTGTCGTTTTCTTTTAATAAAGCAGCATCTGCTAATAGGACCCAACAGATACTGGAAGTTTTGCACTAACGGTCAGCACTTGCGGGTTTAGGAGAAAGTCACAAGCAACAGGTTAAGACCTAGAAGAGAATTGAAAGTGACAAGGGATTTATCATAATCCAGTTAGACTTTTACTATCCAGAAAAAGATAGTTCTCCTAGGTGCAGTGAGTTGTGGCCAAGTTAAAAGATAATACCATTTAAAGGACTTACATCTGCAAAATTTTACAGCTCAATTTATTCAAGATGTAACTCAAATTCAATTTTGCAAAATTTCCAGTACCTTTGTCACAGACTTATCTCACATTATCGGGAGCAGTGTCTTCCATAATGTATGAAAACAAGGTAGTTTTTGCCTACCACAGTGTCTATATCGGAGACAGTGATCTCCATATGTTACACTAAGGGTGTACGTAATTATCGGGAACAGTGTTTCCCATAATTTTCTTCATGCAATGACATCTTCAAAGCTTGAAGATCGTTAGTATCTAACATGAATTCTCAACTTGTAACTCCTTAGTTTTAGTTGCAGAAACATTTGTGGTCATTAAACATTTGGTGGGAAATTCAACTGCTATACAATAAACTCACTACTTCAAGATTTTTTTTTTCAATTTAATGTGGGTGTTTTGTTATCTCTGGTTTCTAAGGTTTTTTGTCTTACAGAATAGAAGCGTACATTTGTAATGTCTGCTGGTGATATATGGATGTAACTATCTCCTTTATTTGCATGTTAATTCCTAAACATAGTTGAAGCAGATTTGAGTCCAGTTTTGGTTTAAGGGAATTTTGGAAGGTAGGGAGTAGGAAATAAAGGGTGTTGGGTAACAAAGCTTGCAAAAGGATCTTGATGTACCTGTCTGTAACTATGACGACTAAATTATGTAGATGAGAACAAGATTTAAGGCCACGTTGACAAGGACTAGTTAGCCATCTGCATCTGATCAGATCAGCTTTGCAAAGCTGCCGCTTGAGTCACTAGGGTCTCAAGGTTATTAGCACCACTCACCCAAGTTACATTGCAAGTTTTTTACAGCCTCGCCAATCTCCTTTAATCTTCACAGTGTTTCTCTTGTACTGATACTTGAGAATCATCATACATAACCGTAATGGGATTTCAAGGCACATGAAGGGCATGGGTTTTGCCATAGTCCCTTTAATAAAAATAGCATTTACCATGATGAGGGTTGTTTCTAACCAAAGCAGTACGTTGGTGAGGTATAATCTTGGGTAAATGTTATCTGATGAGTAATAGCCTGTTACTCATCAGGTTATTTCTGGTTAAAACAGATTTTGGTAAGAATAGAGTGAGCTTCGTCATGCATCACTGCTTTAGGATTTGCATGACCTTTACTGTGTTAGCTTTTGAATGTCCTTTGAAGTATGGGCTTGCCAACCTACGCTCAGCCGTTTTTGTAGACACCCTTATAAATGTATGTAGCCGGTGTGTAACAATGTGAAGATTCTTTACCTGACTTAATAAAGTGCTTGGACATACTGAGTTGTCAGACTCTTTCATAACTGCCATATCCCTTCCCCACTATCAACCTCACACCAGGGTGTAGTTAAACAGCATGATCACCCAAAGACCAGTTACATTATTGCTGTCTTGGTAGACACTCTGATTTACTTCCTTGTCTTTAGTGTATTTAGGAAGATTACAGAGCAACAAAGACTAGTTATAAGTACTTGGGAGGCAGAGGCAGACAGACTTCCAAGTTTGTGGCCAGCCTGGCCTACAGAGTGAGTTCCAAGACAGCCATGGCTACCCAGAGAAACCCTGTCTCAAAAAATGAGGGCTGGAGAGATGGCTCAGTGGTTAAGAAAGAGCACTGCCTGCTCTTCCAAAGGTCCAGAGTTCAGTTCCCAGCAACCACGTGGTGGCTCACAACCATCTGGTGACCTCTTGGCCTGCAGGTGTACATGCAGACAGAATACTGAGAATACTGTATGCATAATAAATAAAATAAATAGAAATTGAATGGGGGCTGGAGAGATGGCTCAGAGGTTGAGATCACTGACTGCTCTCCCAGAGGTCCTGAGTTCAATTCTCAGCAACCACATGATGGCTCATAACCATCTGTAACGAGATCTGGCGCCCTCTTCAGGCCTGCAGGCATACATGCAGACAGAATACTGAGAATACTATATACAAAATAAATCTTTAAAAGAAAAATTGAAGTGAATGGCACATAGGAGTATCCCTCAGGACAACCACCATCTTGTAGTATTAAACTGCTCACTTGGAAAAGATCAGCCCAGCTCAGCATCCTCTCAAGGAGAGCTGGGAAGTCATTGGAGTCTTTGCGACTGTGCCTTAACTACAGGTGGCCTTGGGGTGAGACTACTATAGATCTATGGGTCTATAGGAAAGTCATCTCTGCTGGGAAAAGACTCCTGGTGTGGTCTCCAGTAAGTAACTTCTCACCTATGCTCTGTAACCAAACCAAATAAACTCATTGGTCTCCAGAGTGAACTTTGATGAAATGGTATCACAGTTTGTGGTCTGGACCTTGGGAGGGATAGATGCTTGCATCTCCCCTAGCGAAGGAATTGTAGCAACAGCTGGCTTTTTCCTCTCTCCTTATAAATCCATTTTCAACAATGTCCATAGGATAATGCTATCCACATTCATGATAGACCTTCCCTCCAGGTAACCTCAGGAAATTGTTTCATGGATAACATCCAGGTGTGACTCAGTCCTGTCAAGGTGACGATGTCTGTTCAGTTACTTTGCTGCCTCTGGTTCCATTAGTGATGTAGAAGAAAGAATGAGTGGACATGTTCACGTGGAGGTCAGGGGACAGCGTTCGAAAGTTCTACCTTGTTGAGGCAGGGTCTTTGTTTCTGTCAGTCTGGTACTGGCAAGCTTCCAGGAGGCCGACACCTGCAGTTACTGAAGCCTCTCCTAGAAGCGTGGAGAACAAACGGAGACAAGTGCATCTGAATATCCTGATTTCACCTATTGTGAGAGACAAGGAATTGGGGGCAGCATGCATAGCAGTTTTGACAATTTAGGAAAATAGTGATGCTGACTGACTTCTTCTAGCATCTCAGGATCAGAAAAGCACAACAATGAGCTCTGATAACATGGACCAGGCTCCAGATACACAGAAACAATCTAAAGGCTTCTAAGTGTGCCCTGAAAGAGAATCTCTACAGAAGCCACATAGCTCGTTTCGGAAAATCAAACCAAAACCCCCAGTAAGATTGGCTGAACTAAAACAAAGTTTCAAGTGACAGCCTTGGAGGGTGTTGGTCGTTAAAGTGAGAGCAGTGACTGGTAAGGAATGGGATGCTGTAATAAGATAGAGACCTGTGGAAGACCCTCCTGAGGCTGGGGACTGAATTCCCGGTTTCTCAAGGCTTTAGCTCACCTGCGGAAGAAGTCACCACCCTCTGCAGAGGATACTTACCCAACTTCTGAAGTATTGCCCCCCCCCCAGCCTTTGCCTGAGGAAATTAATCCTTCATTGTCTGAGATATCAGACTAGACAATACTGATGTCCCTGAGGACCCACCAATAGTCGCCTCTAGACCTATAACCAGACTCAAGGCTACGCAGACTCCTAGAGGGGAGGTAGAAAGTGTAGTCCGTGAGGAGGAATGTCTAGAGAAAACGTGTGGGAATAGAATTTAAGGGTGTGGGATAATGAGAAAGGAACATAAAACTGGGTCAGGTTGAGTTATTGATATGGGCCCTCTAAATGGAGATTCTAGGTTTAATATGGAAGTTTGCATAGTTAAAAATGGTGTTAAAGGCTGGAGAGATGGCCTAGCAGTTAAGAACACTGGCTGATCTTCCAAAGGTTCTGACTTCAATTCCCAGCAACCACACCGTGGCTCATAGCCGTCTGTGCTATGAGATCTGGTGCCCTCTTTTGGCCTGCAGGTGTATATGCAGTCAGGACACTGTATGCATAATAAAGAAATCTTTTTAAAAAGTGGTGTTAAAAGGTTTTGGCTGGTTGATTAAAGCCTTTGTCAAAAGATGGCCTACTGAAAAGCAACTGGAGATGCCTGGTATCCCGAGGTTTGGAGTTGATGAAGGGATTTTTTTTAAGACTTGGGGAAACTGCTGGAATGAGTACGCTGTGTAAAACCTATTCCTCCACAGTGGGAAAGTCCAGAAGACACTCATCCTATAAGATACAAAATGGAGACTGAAGAAGCATGGACTAAAACCGGACTCTCTGAATATGGTGGACAATGAGGGCTGCTGAGAAGCCAAGGACAATGGCACTGAATTCTGACCCTACTGCATGTCCTGGCTTTGTGGGAGCCTAGCCGGTTTGGATGCTCACCTTCCTAGACCTGGATGGAGGGAGGAGGACCTTGGACTGCCCACAAGGCAGGGAACCCTGACTGCTCTTTGGACTGGAGAGGGAGGGAAAGGGGAGGGGGGGGAGGGGAGGGAAAGCGGAGGCGGGGAGGAGGCGGAAATTTTTAATTAAAAAAATGAAAAAAAAAGATACAAAATGGAGCTGGATTGATGGATGGCTCAGAAGTTAAGAACACTGACTGCTCTTCCAGAGGTCCTGAGTTCAATTGCTAGCAACCACATGGTGGCGCTCAACCATATAATGAGATCTGATGCCCCCTGCCGGCCTGCAGGCATACATGCAGGCAGAACACTATACATAATAAATAAATGTTAGATAAAAGATGGCTAGAAGGACACCAGCATACTTGAAGAGCCCATTCCCTTGTGCCAGACCTCAGGGTTGGAGACGCTGCTGCTCAGTAGGATGAATTAAATGCAATGGGATTTAATTGGGCCCAAGGTAGTAGGAGCCAGGTGGCAGCTCTGAATTGCCAAAGGCCAGACGGTTATAGTTTTCATACAGGCAGCATAGGCTTATAGTGGCCAGCACAGGAAAAGCAATTTTTTTATAGTGGCATGATTCCTATGACCTTTTTTTTTTTTCTATTTGAAGCAGGGTAGGCCCTGGCTGTCCTGGAACTCACTCTGTAGACCAAGCTGGCCTCAAACTCACAGAGATCCGCCTGCCTCTGCCTCCCAAGTGCTGGGATTAAAGGCATGCATGAACACAGCCCGCCCTCCTAAGGACATTTGGTACTGGCTGACTGGTCATGGTGCTTCTAAGTGTGAAATAGGTAAGAAGTCTACTGCATTTATTGTTTTGAAGAGTCCAAGAATAAGAATACAAAAATGTAGATTCCAAAAATAAATAGTAATAAATAAATATAAAGTTGTAAGCCTAGGAGAATAAGAGCAGGCTGTCCGCAGCTTTCTCCAAGCTTAAGGATTAACTATTAACAGCGGGTTACTATGCTTTACAACCCAGAGCTCTATTTGTGAGGCTGAAGCAGTTCTCTGCAAACTTAGGGTCGTTCTGCAAACTGAGGATCAGCTTTTAGATACCCCCCCACACACACACCGGCCACTCATGACCAGCAATTGATGTGAGCTAGGTTACTTTTTGGTTGTGCCTTTTCCCATACCCTTCCCTGCCCTGTGAAATTGGCTGTGTCAGGGGAGGTGCAGAGCCTTGGTAAACACTGTCAGAGGACACTAGGGAAAGCAATGGACTGAATACAAACACTACTTTAACTGAAAGACTCACTTAATGGAAATTGCAAAGAAGGGCAATTTGTGTCTAAGTTTCACCTCAAGATTGTAAAAAATCCTTTGTTATTGCCTAATGCTTGTTGCTTCTTAATATAAAAATGGGGGAGTGGGCTTCAAAAACTGACAAGCCCAAACTCTGGCTGTGGTCTCAGCTAGCTGATAAGCTTTTTGTGCCCCATGGAGATTTATTTTTCTTCCTGGAATAAAGTTTGCTTCTGGTTTGTTAGTCTGTCCCCATCTTTGCACAACCCCGAGGACCCAAGAATTTGATCTGTATAAGCAAATAAATTCTCAAACAAATGGAAGAAAAAGCTACATCAAATAGTGAGGAGAGGGAATCTCAGCCTATGAACCACTTCCGGACAAGCCAGTTTGCAAATCTAGAGCCCTTTGAATGAAAAGATGGCCAGGTCTCCCAAGGGAAGGGAAAACAAAACAAAACCTAAGACAGCGGTTTTCAATCTGTGGGTTGACACCCCTTTGGGGGGGTCATATATTGGATATCCTGCATATCAGATTTTTACATTATGATTCATAGCAGCACAAAATTAAAGTTATGAAGCAGCAACGAAAGGAACTATATTAAAGGGTCAGAACCCCTCAACAATTAAAAGCACTGGTTACTCTTCCAGAGGACCCAGGTTTGATTCCCACCACCCACAAGGAATCTAAAGACCTCTTCTGACCCTCAAGAGGATCGGGACCCACACATAGTGCAACACATAGGAACCTGCAGGCAAAACACTAACACAATAACACAAGTAAGCAAATCTAAAAAGCTTGATCTTTTGCCATGGAGACATTTTCCATGAGGGATTGATGTGGGAGTGTCATATATCAATCTGTTGATTTCATTGGTTAAGCAATAAAGAAACTGTTTGGCCCTGATAGGTTAAAACATAGGTGGGAGGAGTAAACAGAACAGAATGCTGGGAGGAAGAGGAAGTGAGCTCAGAGACATCATGCTCCCCTCTCCCAGGTAGACACGATAGCTCTGCTCTCTGAGGCACACGTGATGAAGCTCCGATCCAGGATGGACGTAGGCTAGAATCTCCCCGGTAAGTGCACCTTGGGGTGCTTACACACATTATTAGAAATGGGCTAGTCCAGGTGCGAGAGTTAGCTGAGAAGGGACTAGATATAATGGGCCAAGCAGTGTTTAAATGAATACAGTTTGTGTGTTGTTATTTCGGGCATAAGCTAGCCAGGTGGCCAGGGTGTTGGGGACGCAGCCCCGCCCCTCCTATTACAACAAGGGATTATAAAGTCTGCTAGGATTTTTAACCTTTCTGGAATCCTGTTTGTAGAATTGGACTGTCTGGATTCTGTTAAAGTACTCCTCAACACTGTCTCTCTGGTGATTTCATCTGCTCTGGGTGAGAGTTTTTCAACTTCGCTTTCTAACTCCCTCTTGAAAGTTTTGCTACTATAATTTTAAATTTCAAGAACTACTTTCTCTTTGACTGTTGTATTCTTGTATCATGACCCTTGTATTCTTGTATCATGGATGGGATCTTTTTTATCTCTCAATAGTAATATTCTTTTGAGACTTTCTCCTGTTTTTGCTTCTTGATTTCCCCGAGTTTGTTCATTTTTCTTTTTCCAAAGATGTGAACCTTTTCCCCAAGTAGGTGGGGTTTGGTATGTGTCTATTTTTTAAAGAGAGAGCATGTGTAATATGCATTTGTTTATCTGAAAACCCCTCGGGGGAGTCAGGGCCTTGACACTCTACCGGGCACTAGTAGCTGCAAGTCTTACTCCTAAACATGTCTGTCTCTCTAGTTTCTTGTTTTTTAATCTAGGGCAGTGGTTCTCAACCTGTGGGTCATAACCCATTGGGATCAAACAACCCTTTCACAGGAAAACACAGATATTTACGTTACAATTCATAAGAGTAGTATAATCGCGGTTATGAAGTAACAATAAAAATAATTTTATGGTATGGGGGTCACCACAACATGAGGAACTGTGTTAAAGGGTCACACACAGCAATAGGAAGATTGAGAAACACCATTCTAGGTAATTGTAAATTCAATTATTGGTGATCTAAGCCCAAGGGAGCCTGCAGCCTAGCCATATACTCTAGAAGCTATCACTCATGGCTTTGAATAAGGCTTTTTGTGCCCACCCCCAGAACCTCCAGTTTCCAGCTGCCCTTGGTGAGTCTCTTGTCGTCTGTAGGCAGGAATGGGAAAGGTGTCTATAGATCTTAAAGTTCCTATTTGTTTAAAAAAGATCTCACTCTGTAGTCCAGGATGGCCTCAAACTTGTGGTAATCCCCCAACTTTGGACTCCTGAGTGCTGCTGGGATTCCCCATTCCAAGGGCAAAGACTTTTCATCACTCGCAGCCCCAGGGTGTAGATTGTCCTGCAAACCTCCCTGTGGCTTCTGGTCTCCCTCAGCTAAAGAATCGGTTCCTGTCTGCCTCACTCAGTGGTGCGGAGAGTTTCTACCACTGAAATGAGCTGTCTGTTGCCCTAGGGGAAGGTGGTGTATGCCTATTTGAATTCCTACATCAAAGCAAATCTCCCATAAATTAAAGATTCAAAGTTGAAAAATAAAACCATAGTGGCTGTGTGTGTCGAGGAGGGTGGGGGTGAGGGGGAAATGAGGGTTGGGTGTGGGGGTGATGCATGTGTGTGATGGGTAGGGGCTATGGGGGTGGGTGAGTGAGGGGGTTGGGTGTGTGGAGGGGGGTGTATGTTTGTGGGTGTGGGTGCGTTTTTGTGGGGTGAGGATGGGGTGTGTCGGCTGAGTGGTAAGGATGGGGGTGACATGGTGTGTGTGAGAGAGAGTGGGGGTGGGGGTGGGGTAGAGGTGTGCTCAGTTAGGAAAGCGATTGTCTTGCAAGTAAAGACTAAGTCATGAATACTTTCTGTCTATAAACCCCCAGAGTCTCTTAAAATATTTGACTTCCCTCCCTTTTTAAAAAACGTATGTGTTTTAATTATGATTCTGTTGCTGTGATAAAATACTGCGACCAGGGGCTGGAGAGATGACTCAGCCCTTAAGAGTACTGGTTGTTCTTCCAAAGGACCCAGATTCAATTCCCAGAACCCACATGGCAGCTCAAAACTCCAGTTCCAGGGGATCCGACACCCTTGCACAGACAAACATGCAGGTGAAACACCAACGTACATAAAATTAAAAAATATATTAAAAATGCAATAACCGAGCTGGAGAGATGGCTCAGAGGTTAAGAGCACTGACTGCTCTTCCAGAGGACCTGAGTTCAATTCCCAGCAACCACATGGTGGCTCACAGCCATCTATAATGAGATCTGGTGCCCTCTTCTGGCCTACAAACATAGATGGACGGAACGTTGTATACATAATAAATACATAAATCTAAAAAAAATGCAATAACCAAGGCAGCTGACAGAAAGAGAGTTTATTTGGGCTTCTAGTTTCAGGGGATAAGTCTATTACTCAGGCTTTTCTAGAGAAAAAGAACTTACAGATGATGAAGGAAAGCTCCATTTTCTGGACTGGACCTCCTCAAAAGACCTCTGTGGTCGGGCTGCTCCTGGAGACCATGTTGGCCTCTGTGGTCCGTTGCCCCAGTCTGTGCTGAAGCCTGAGGTTCATGTGGATGTCTGTGGTCCCACAGCAGCCAGGGACCGTGTCGATGTGAGCGGCCAGAGCCGCCACCTGAGGGCCGTGTAGATGTCTGTGGGCTGTGCTGTGGCCTTTGACCATGTCTGGGTCAGTGGTCCAGCTTCAGCCAGGACTCATGTTGATGTCTGAGGCCAGAGTCCACCACTAAGGGCCATGTTGATGTCTGTGGGCTGTGCTGCCACCAGAGACCATGCTGTGGTCCATGCACATGCTGATGTTGGAGAGCATGTAGAAGCCCGTGTTTCATGCTCCGGCTGACTGGAAAAGACAAGGAAGCTGCTTTTGCAGTGGCATTGATGACTTGGGGAAGGACTCAGTTTTCTACAAGGGGCCAGTTTGACCATGCTCCAGTGAGGATATGGGCAACACAAATTGGACTTGCTTTTTTGGGGGGGGAAGGAAGGAGGTCACAAAGGTGAGGGGAGGACCTGGAAGTGAGTGTAATCAGGGTTCATCATGTGAAATTCTCAAATAATAAAAATATTTTTAAAAAGCGTTTGTTCGGGTCTGGAAAGATGGCTCAGTGGTTAAGTGCACTTGCTCTTGCAGAGGACCTGGGCTTGATTCCCAGCACCTACATGGTGGCTCACGACCATCCATAACTTCAATTCCAGGGGATCAAACACCCTCTTCTGATCTTCCTAGGCAGCCAGACACATACGTGGTACTCAGATATGTGAAGGCAAAACACTCAGTTTACCACTGTATTTGTGGTAGCGTGAACCTGGGAGAAGGGGGCCTAAAAGTGAGGCCGACTAAAGTCTCATGCTATCGTCAGCTTCAGTCAGAGCATCAGGCAGTGAATACTCTGAGGGTAGGAAGAGCCCCCGGAGTGAGGTGTGCAATCACAAGGTCAAGCCACAAGTGGAAAAACATGTTTTTCCATAGAGACACATGACTAACAACCTGACATAGACTCACCCCTTTCTGCTGGGAGGAGCACGAAAAAACATTCCAAGACCAATTCTGTGTTCTGAAGACACCGAGGTCACAAGACCTGATGATTCCTTAGAGTTTCCTCACAAGTGCTCAGAATTCTCACAGGAGTCCATTCCTGGACTGTGTTCTGACAACTCATTAGCATAAAATAAAATAAACCTTTAAAAATTCTAAAAGATTATTTCTTATTTTAAGCCCAGATTCAGTATGTCTTTTTAGGGTGCCTTTATGGGGCAGGGTTGGGGGTGTCCCTCAGTTGGCAGAGTGTTCACCTAACATGTATAAAGTCCTGGGACTCAGCCCCAGTGATTCATAGACTGCGTGTGAGGGCGTACCCAGCGCTCAGGAGTTGGAGGCCAGAGGTTCGGAAGTTCAAGGTCATCCTCCGTCACCTAGAGTTTAGCTGGCCTCGAAAAGACAACCTGAAAGGAGAGCCAAACCTGGCTCAGTGCAGCCTCTGAGGTGCCTCATGATTGTTTCTTCCTCCTGACCACGAGTGCGTTAGTCTGAGTTCTCTAGAGTCACAGAATTTAGGGGATGGATCTCTCCATCTATATTTTAAAAGGGGATTCGTTGGAATGCTGTATGGACTACAACCCAGCTAATCCAACAGTGGCTAGTTGTGAACATTAAGTCCAGGAATCTAGTAGCTGCCCAGTCCCACGAGACTGGGTGTCTCAGCTATTCTTCTGTATATGAGGGAACCGTGAAGAATAGCTCCAGTGCCAGGGAAGGAACGGATGTGCCGACAAGGGCCAGCAGGCAAAGGGTGAAGGTTCCGTCCTTCTGTGTCCTTATATAGACTTCCAACAGAAGGCGTGGCTTGTGTCGTATTCAAGCAGTGTCTTCCTGCTCAAGATCCAGATCAAAGTGTGTGTCTGTGTCTTTTACCTCTAAGGTCCAAACTAGAAGTAGATTCACTCACTTCAAACCAAGCAGAAAATCTCTCTCACGTGTCCCTGAGATTTCTGGGTTGTAGTTCATTCCAGATACAGTCAAGTTGAAAACCAAGAACAGCCACTATGACAAGCATAGAGGATATCTTTGCAAACTCCTCCAAGGGACATTTTGGCAAGACGAAATGTGCCTTCTCATGGTAGCCCTGGCTACTGCAGAGAATACAATAGCCTGTACAGACAGAAGCTGGCTAAAACAGTGACCACCATTCCGTCCCTGGGCTCCACCTGGAGGCCACTGAGCACAAGAATGTCGTCATCTTCACTGTGTAGGATGCAGGTGACCACAGGACACGGGCCAGCCAATGTGGCATCACTACTTCCAGAATGCTCCAGGTTGACAGTAACGGCAGAGGGTGTGTGAAAGAGATCCATGAGAAACTCATGAGAATGCTGGTCAAGGGGGCTGGAGAGATGGCTCAGAGGTTACGAGCACTGGCTGCTCCTGGGTTCAATTCCCAGCAATAATATGGTGGCTCATAGCCATCTAGGATGAAATCTGGTGTCCTCTCCTGGAGTGCAGGCACACATGCAGACATAACACTGTATACACAGTAAATCTTTAAAAACAAAAAACAAAAAGAAAAGAGAATGCTGGGAAGGACCGGCTCTACAATGCTGTTCTTCTGGTGTTCGCCAACACGCAGGACCACAATGCCAAGAATGTAGCCAAAATCACAAGCTGGGGTTGCACTCTCTACACCACAGGGACAGGTAGATTCAGGCCACCTGTGCCACCAGTATGACTGGACTTTATAAAGGACTAGACCAGCTGTCCAATCAGCCTTGTCTTTGATTAATGAATGATTGGGCAGAATTCCCAGCTGCTCTTGGACCCACTTGGACATGCTGCCAGGAGGCATGAGTCTCACCAGCAAGGACACATGCAAGCTGGGAGGGTTGGTCCGCTCAGGATCAAATCTCTTAGTGTGCTACCTCTACCTGTGAAGTAGATTCTTTCCTCAGCCTGAAAGAGTCCAGTTTACTGGTTGTCTTAGGGTTCCTATTGCTGTGTAGAGACCATGACCTGGGCAACTCTTATAAAGGAAAACATTTCTTTGGAGTGACTCGCTTACAATTTCAGAAGTTTAGTCCTTTACCATCATTGGTGTGGAGGCCAATCTGGTGCTGGAGAAGAACCTGAGAGTTCTACATCTTGGTCCTCCGACAGCAGGAAGTGAACTCTATCACTGGAAATGGCTTGAGAGTATATGAGACCTCAAAGCCCACCACCACAGTGACACACTTCACCCAACAAGGCCATACCTACTCCAACAAAGCCACATGCCCTAATAGTGCCACTCCCTGTGGGGGTCATTTTCTTCCAAAGCACCACACAAACCAAAGATGACCTCTACTTTCTTCGTTTGTGACTGCTAAGCACTGAAGAAGCTGGAGCTATAACATTTATCATCCGGGAAACTGTAGGCAGGGTTTTCTGTTACACCAGCCTATTCCCAAATAACCACACAGAGACTTATTGTTAATTATAAGTGCATGGCCGATAGCTTAGGCTTATTACTAACTAGCTCTTACAAATTGACCCATATTTCTTATTTATGCTCTACCACATGGTGATACCTTTTGTCAGCACAGCATGTCCACGTCCAGCTTCCTCTGCATCTCCTGGCAACTCCATTGTTGCCAGGAGTCTTTCTGCCTTCTTTTTATCCCAGAAGACCTGCTTAACCTCTACCTGCCTAGCTATTGGCCATTTAGCCCTTTATTAAACCAATCTGAGTGACAAATCTTCACTGTGTAGGAAGTGATTATTCCACAGCAGGAAACCTCGGGTCTGCTTTACTTGGGCATCCTGGACCCTCCCACTGCTTTGAATAAACAATTAGTGATCAACCAGTAAGCAGACAAAACACAGGACACATTTGTAATCTCCTCACTGCTCAGTAACCTAGGGGTGCCTCTGGGAACCTGTATTCATCTGGTTACCTTGCAGACAGCCGTCTAAACCTGAGCATCTGTCCTAACTGCCCCAGCTAGCGTTCCTCTTGATCTTCTTACCATCCAATCTCTTGAAGCCAACGATACTAAGTCATCTTAGATGGCTCAAGTGACATTTCCAGGAACTGGCTGTCTTGCTAGGGACATACCTCATAGGTCAGCACCCTCACTTTTGCTGTTCACTGCCCTGATTTCTGACGCATTAATCTTGTCTTCTGGGAAGTAAGATTTCCTAGGATGGTAACTCGCAGACCTGAGTTGGCTTCTGTTTTCACACTGCTGACCCCTGGGTACCTAACTTCCCACTGTGTTGCTGTGATGAATCAATCCCCGTAGGTCTTACCCTGCTGTGATTTACCAGACACATAGGGATTACCAGGGAGCAGCCATAAAGTCGTTAAGTAAGAGGGGAGTGATGAAATCAGGTTTTAGGAAGATTAACCAGCAGTTGACGAGGAGGCTCAGAGTCTGAAGTCAGCAAGGTCATCTAGAGGACACTCGCGGTGGTAATGACACAGTTCAGGGGTGTAGATGTCACCGTATTATCTCTTGTAATCCTGAAATCCCTCTGAGGGAGGCTCTGAGAAGCACACCGTGAAAGCAAGCGTCTTCTCCACATCACGTCTGGCGTGTCAAAGGTGTGCGGGTACCACTTGAATGAAAACTGCCCGGGAGAAAGCCAGGGCTTGGGACCCAGGTTCTCTCTAGGTGTCCTGAAGTGGAGTAAGGCTGGAAGCCTGTGGAACTGAGGCACTGCTATGGTGCTGAATGAAGAAATGGCTAAAAGAAGCTGTAGAGAGCTGCGTGGAACCGCGAATTAAAGATGGCGCTGGCTTCTGCCCTCCACAATCCCGAAAGCCAGTGCTCTCCGTGAAAAACAACACCATATATGGCAGAGGCTGGACTCTTGCGATCTTCACCCGATGCTTGCGTGAGCGTGGACCAATGAACGGCGCCCACGTGGCTATCCAGGGTTGGTAGCCCAGGCCTACTTAAGAGCTGGGAGAGGCTGGGGGGGGGGGAAGACAGAGACAGACAGACAGAGACAGAGAGACAGATCTTCGATTGTAAAAAAAGGTCCTGAATAAAACTGCAGTGAGAAAAGCTCCGGTGTTGCGCGTCATCCTTGCGGGTTGAGGGTGGTCGTGACGAGAAGCTGCTGAGAGCCGGAGTCTGAACCAGGCGGTGGTGCCGCGCACCTTTGATCCCAGCACTGGAGATGCAGAGGCAGGCGGATCTCTGTGAGTTGGAAGCCAGTCTGGATTACAGAGTATGACCCTGTCTCACAAACACACAGACAGAAACGAAGTCTGTTTTCTGGGACAGTGAGAGAGCCTGGGGTGGGGTGGAATGCTGGACTTGTATTCGGGATGTTGCCAACTCCTCAGATCCGTGTGACCAGCTAGAAATGCTTGGCAGTCAGCTGAACATTGGTACCAGGAGGGAGCCAAGGATGCCGGGAGAGCTACATGTGTGAGCCCAATTACCTCAGATGTAGCAGGGTGGCGGGGTGGAAACGAGAAGGAACACAGCAAAGGACTGTGTAGTTTTTAATCGAGGAAAGCTGAGCAAAGAGGGAAGATGCAGAAGGGCACCCAGTGAAAATCCCTCACCACTGCCACGCAGAGCCTGACTTTCCAGAAGTATTTTTGTTGTCTGTTTCGTTTTTGATCGTGTAGTTTGGTTTGAAATAGTGTCTCATGTAGTCCAGGTTGACCTCAGACTCTCTGTGTAGCAGAGGATGACCTTAAATTTATCCTCCTGCCTCTACCTTCTAAGTGCTAGGATTACAGCCAGGACTCACCACACCGCGGGGGACTATGTGGGGGACAAGCAACTAAAGCTTCATCCCCAACCTCTTGATCACGACAATGCCTGACATGCTGGACCACAACGGGACAGTTGGTGCAGCCCCATCCTAACTCTAGACGTCCACCAGGGGGCGTCGGAACCCAGGACGCCATGCTATTTCCTTTAGGAATATAGCCCATGTTGACCTCAGGGTTTAAGATCTTTTGACTTTTCAACCCCAGCTGGGCAGAGGAGGCAGGCATGTGGGAGAAGCTGGCGGCAAACCACTCCTCCCTATGCCCTAGTAAGGTTTTGAAAACTGAATTCCCCGGGGGCGTGTGAACAGAGCCTGTTGAACAGCTCCCAGGAGCTCTGATCTACTGATAGGTGAGGGCACGGTCTGTTCTTGGTTCTCGGAGGATATGGCCTGGGTTCGCAGATACTCCCGCGCCCATGGAATCGTCAGAATTCCTCCCTTCGCCTTCTTCTTATGGCCCCTTCCTGGCTTAAACCCCTCCCCCCCTTTTTTCTTGTGGAATCCAATCATTGACTCGGATACCAGCATCTCACAGCCCAGGGACCTCCTTTCAGACTTGTTTCAGGCACAGGGTACAAAGGCCAGAATATCTGGTCTCTCTACCTCCTTACCCAGTTTCAGCAAGCACTGTCCCTTTCTGGTCACATTCTGGAATCACCAGGGGAGCTCTAAAAAGCAATAGAGACGGGTAGTGAGATGGCTCTGGGACTAGAGGCATAGGTTATAAAGTTTGAGGAACCCATACACCCCTGAATCCACATGGGAAAGGGAGAGAACCAACTCCACATGTTGTTTTTTGACCCCCACGTAAGTAAATTTGTGTATGCGCACACACATGTGTAAAAAAAAAAAGGAGCCAGAGACGCTGAATTCTATGCCAGAGATCACATAATTATGCCAGGGTATGCAATATTGTTTACATGTTTTTGTGGGCTGCAGAGAAGGCTCAGCAGTTAGGGGTATTTGTTGTTCCCAGCACCAAAATGGCAGTCACAAACATCTGTGAAACTTCAGTTTCGGGGGATCCAATGCCCATTTTGATCTCCTCAGACATCAGGTACACAGGTGGTGCATATTTATACACAGAGGCAAAACACTGCTGCCCCTAAAATAAATAAATCTAAAACAATTAAAAATAAAAACACATTTTGCCTCATGAACCAGTACCGGAAAGTTTGATGGTAGAAATGTCAGGCCTCGGATTCTCTTTCCAACCTGCTGAATTCAAATCTGCATCTCTCGACAAGACGCCTAGGTGACTGAGAATCGCTGTTCTAGTTCATATACCACGTCCTCCATTCATAGCTACCAGATTATTCATGCCGTAGCAACAGCCGTCCAAAGTTCTTCACTGTGACCTACAGAAAGACACAGATTTTTACATCAAGATGCAGAACACACACGTATGTATAATGAATCAAAAATGTCGTAAAAACAACATGCCCACTACCTATGATATATGCTCATCCATTCCACAAACATTCTTGGCATCGTGTTGTGTTAGGCCTTATTCCAACACTGTGTACACAGAACAAAAATTCATGTTGTGGTAGGGTTTATAGTCTGCTCGGGCGGGAAAGAGAGACAGTCAGGAAGTCACAAATAACCCACGAGTATGAAAGGCACGCTGAAAGCGTAGTAAATCTCTTTATTAAGAAACATCTTGAGTAAGGCTACCCTCGGGAGCTGGCTACGTTCCAGGACCCTGATGTGAATGCCCTTTAGAAAGACACGAGCTTTTGAATTTCTCTGGATTCATTTTTGTAACTTTATATTTAAAATAAAAAGTCAAAACAGCTCTGTTTTGGTATTTTCTATTTTTAAAAAATGATTTTTGTGTATGCATTGATGTTTGTTACAGACAGTTGTGAGTCACCATGTGTGTGCTGGGAATCAAACCCTGGTCCCCTGGAAGAGCAGTCAACACTCTTGCCCACTGAGCCATCTCTTCAACCCTGGTATCTTCTAATTTATTGTCCTTTGATTAGAAAAGAAAAGCCAACCCAATATTCACTGGATTTAATTCACCTCCTGCTGGTAGATTTACAACCTTGCTTTAGTCAGAAAAGTAAGGGGGTGGGGTGAGGTGGCAAAAAACAAAGTCTTGGTGCAATGATTCTGCAGCATCTTCCAAGTCTTGGCTGAGTGTCTGCAGGTGTGAGCCAGGGTGCCTGCCACCCCTGCTTTGCCTTCTTGTTCACCCAGCAGGGCAACTGTCTCACAGTGGAGATTCTTCAGGGAACCACCAACACGGCCCTGGAGCAGGATGGCACACTGTGTTCGGAACTAGACCCGACAAGTCCTCCTCCCCTCAGAGCCACTATGCTGTTGGCAGCTCTCCCAAAGTTCCAGGTCTGGGAAGAGTCTGGGTCAGGCACCTCCTAGGTCTCCTGAGCCTTTGCCTTCTAATCTGAAGCTCATTCCTCCATTAAGCATCAGCTACCCTGATGTCACAGCAGTCTCCAGTCACTTGTACTGCCAGGCTAGGGTGATAGGGAGGCAGCCAGGGCCTCAGAGCAACCTCCTAGTGCAGCTCCAGCCCTAGATTCCCTGGTGAAGAGCAGGGCAGGATGGAGGAAGCAGGAGACTTCCGGTACCCTCAGGTAGCCACGTGCTAGGGATATGTGAGGGGCACAGATCTTGCGGGTGATTGGAGGAGAGACGGGAGAAGGGAACCTGAGCAGCCTTAAGAGAGTTACCTGTCAGGACCTTCCGATGGTGCTGCATTGACCCCTTGCTCTGTTTGATTTGGAGCTGGAGCATTTTGGCCAAATCAGTTGTTTGCATCTATTGACCACGAAAATCTAGTTATAGCCCGGATGTTTTTCTGCAGCACAGCTCCTGGGCTGACATTGTTTTATTGTGCTCGAGTGATTCAGAGAACAGGCTGGATTGGATTTCTGGCTTTACTACCGTGGACCAGACGAGTCTGAAAGTCACACAAGGCTTCGGCTCTATCACTATAAACCGAGAGTGGTAATATGTTCTCATTGCTGGGGGGTGATGGGGGGATGATGCAGAGGGCAAGACTAGGCTCATGAACTCTGTAAATCTTAGCCACTGTCGTGACTGAGGCAGACAGTGTGAGAGAGGTTGGGGGACAGAATCCCTCGGCTTTCTTCTACCAAACACATGGAATTCTTTTTCTCCCTGAGGCCGGGCATCTAGAGGGAAGACCCTAGCTGAGATACAGAATAGTCACCCCTCGGCTCCTGGGTAAGAGTCTCCACCAAATGAGCTGAGATGAAATGATTCAGCATGTTTCTCTGTCCACCTCACGGAGCAAGCCACCATGACCCAAATCCACGCAGATTAGTTCTTGTCTAGCTTACTAGAACTCATCTCCTTTCTGGATGTCCTAACTATCCACCTTCTTGGCCACAGCCTTTGATCTCAATGTCAGACAAATAAGTACAGGAGCAGGACCAAGCCCACCTGCCCACTTCCTGAAAGCACAACCCTTAGGAGTCAAGGGCTGATGGGAAGGAAAACCCATCTTATTAAATTGCTTGCACTCTGATCAGATGAGTGGAACTATCGTACCCCTCAAACAATTAAGTGCACAAAAAAGCTATTATTATTTTATTTTATTTTTGGTTTTTGGAGATATATTTATCTGTATATTCCTGGCTGTCCTGGAACTCTCTCTGTAGACCAGGCTGGCCTCAAACTCAAAGATCCACCTGCCTCTGCCTCCCGAGTGCTGGGATTAAAAGCGTGTGCCACAGGACATAAAAGCTTTTATAAGGAAAGAAAAAGGGGGCAAGTCCTGGTCTGGTAAGGAGCAAGAAGAACTTGTCTTCATTCAGGGTCTTCTTTCTCTCTCTCTCTCTCTCTCTCTCTCTCTCTCTCTCTCTCTCTCTCTCTCACCTTGACTGTTGACTGCCTGGGGTTAGTTCCTGTAATTCTTTAGACTTATTACTTTTCTGTAAGTTAAAACCCACAGCATTTTGCATAGGTGAAATACAGGACTTAGAATAAGAAGTGGACTTACACTCCTAACTTTATCAGAGGTCACCAAATGTGGACTTTGCAAATCTAAAGTATGGTTATCTGTCAACATCTTAATCATTTAGGGTTAGCTTTCCTTGAGAATTTAGAATGCTGTAAAAGGAATGAGAAGTCAAAGACAGACCCATACAAAGTGACAGCTGCCTACTCCCAATGAGATGGCTTACCCTTCATCCTTACTTTCTTATTATGTCTGCTTTATAAATGAGGTGGAGACAATCATGGGGCTCAATGGCACTGAGCCTGTGGGTTCTAGGTCTTGTTGTATAGCCTGTGGGTTCTAGGTCTTGCTGTATAGCCTGTGGGTTCTAGGTCTTGCTATATAGCCTGTGGGTTCCAGGTCTTGCTGTGTAGCCTGTGGGTTCCAGGTCTTACTGGGTAGCCTGTGGGTTCCAGGTCTTACTGGGTAGCCTGTGGGTTCTAGGTCTTACTGTGTAGCCTGTGGGTTCTAGGTCTTACTGGGTAGCCTGTGGGTTCTAGGTCTTACTGTATAGCCTGCTTCCATTTGGGTTAGGATCACATTGCACTGGCTTTGGGAATCCCAGTCTGTTTTTTCTTTCTGGGGAGAGGAGGACTACCTGCACACAAGGAAAGAGAGGACCTAAGAGGAGTGGGGAGGGAGGATGATGGCATTGCTTAGGGGCAGTTTCTACCCAAGGCTCCAATAGGAAGACAAACTCTCTGGTTCTGGAATACCTCCTTTGATTCCAGGGAAAGAACACAGGAAATGGTCCACTTTGTTTCTGCCTGGCTGCTAGATTAAAGCAGGAGAAACTGAGAACAGGTAGAAGTGAGTTTTCACTCCCACAAGGTAAACTCGCAGGACCTGAACCGTCACTTAGAATTTCAAACACTCAGGAGGCAGCGGCAAGAAGTTCGAAGCCAGCTTGGGTGGCAGCATAAGACTGTCTTTTTCCACTTCCCACCCACTCTTATTTTAGGACATCCATCGCACTTGACTTTGTTAATCGATGAAACGTTCTCATTTTGAACTTCATCTTTCAGTTGTGTGTGTGTGTGTCTATGCACGCCCGCGCGCGCAAAACAGGGCCCGGACCCTTTAAGAGGGCGGAGCGACTCTAGTGGGCCCCACCCCCCGGGGCGGCGCAGGCGCGCGCGGGCTCAGGGAACCCGGCTGGAGGGCCGCCGGCTCGCGGGGCCGCAGCACCTGCGGCGCGGCGCCCGGGTGGCCGAGGTTGACTGCCGGAGGCGGGGGCGGGACGCCGGGCCCCCCACTGCCCTCTCGGGGCCGAGGCGGAAGCCGCGGGGCGGGGGCGCGCAGGGCAGCACCATCTGGAGGGGCGGGAGCGCGCGGCCTCTGGGGGGCAGGCGCGTGCGCGGCGCGGCGGGTTCTGGGGGTCGCCGGCGGGGGGTGCAGGAGGAGCGCGGCGGAGTGAGCCCCGCGTTGCCGGAGCAGCAGCCGGCGCGCGTCGGGCGGCTCAGCTGGGGCCCGCAGCTTCTCCGCGGGCTGAAGCTCGGCGTGGAGGAGCAGGGCGGGGTGGGTCCGGCCGTGCAGGAGGAGGGCGGCGTGGGGCTGGGGGTGCAGGAGCGGGGCGGCCGCGCTCACGAGCCCAGCCTGGGGGTGGTGTGGGAGCCGCCCGCCGCCGCGGATTGGAGGCGCCCGGCCCTCTGGACGGCCTCGGCCGGCGGGCCCGTGGCGCAGGAGGAGGGCCTGGGGCCCCGCAGGCAGCAGCAGGAGAAGGGGGGAGGCGGACCCGCAGTGCAGGAGCGCGGCGAGGCCCGTGCCGGGGTGCAGGAGCGCGGGGAGGGCAGCCCACGCAGGCTTCTGCGGCAGCCCGAGGAGCTGCCCGAGTTGACGGACGGTTCCTTCCTGCACACGGAGGAGCTCGAAAGTTCGGACGAGCGCAGCTGGGAGATCTGCGGGCACCTGGGCAGGGAGGCGGTGGTCCTGGGAGCATCCCCCGCGAGTGGGAACAGACCCGAGCTACTGGGGAGGGCCAGACCTGTGGGACCCCGGGGGCCTGAAGGAGAGGGGCGTCTGGGGGTGCAGGAGGCAAATTGGCTGCCCGGGGTACAGGAGGGTCAGGTCGCGTGGGCCGTTCAGGAAACGTATCTGAACGGTAAAGGGTCCCCAGGAGGTGAGGAATTCCAAGGGGGACACAGGACCCGCAGGCGCAGGCGGCGGAGGAGGTGGTAATCTGCTAGCCACTTCGCTGCCATCAGGAGCCCTCCAGTGCCAAGAGTAATGCTGGAGGGTGTAGAGGATTGGGGAGCAGAAGAGCGTTGTGAACCTGACCTTTGGAAGCCATTGCCGGAGGGCAGGCACTGGCCTGCAGGACCTTCTCTGCTACCTCGAGTTTGAGCTTCCTCAAAGCAGTGTCTGCCTCCGGGTAGCTGAAAACTCAGGTAAGAAAGGTCAGTTTTGTTCCCAGCTGGAGTTGATGTGTTTAAAAGAATGGGCTCCAAACAGCCCTCAGGTTGACTAACCCCGGAGCATCCTCCGCCCCATTGTATCTGGCAGCTGCTACAGTGGAGTAGTCACTTTTTCAAGTCTAGACTGGATGTAAAGTCCTTTGAGTGGCAGTGGCAAGGGAGGGGAAGGTAGCCCCAGGGCTAAAGTTGCGGGGAAGAAGTCAGCCCTCCACCGGTCTGCTGGTGGTAGTAGGTGTGCGGCAAGTTGTGCAATTCGGCTCGGTGGCCTCCAGAAAAGGGAAGTGGGTAGTGTTGCTTTATCAGTGCCTTATCTTGTTGACCTGTGGGTCACGTGAGGATGCCAGTCAGTAGTGACTGGGGCACGAGCCTGACCTGCGCCTGCCACACGGTTTTGTCACGGTTGATTATGCTGTGGGCCCAAAGCCAAGGATGGGTAGAGGAGCAGAGCGCAACTGGTCTTCATCTCTGAATGGAGTGCCAAAGGAGAGAGGAGGGTGTCACAGCGGCTGCTGCCTCCTCTTTGGCCTAGGCCTTGACCTCACACTGTGGAAGGTGGCAGATAGGAGCTGTGGTATCCTATTGAGGTCTCTTCACACCCCCACCCAACCCTGGGGCTTGTTCTTGGCACAGCCTAGAGATGGAGCATACAGGGGCCAGGGTCAGGGGCTACATTTGGTTTCTTGTTGACACAAGGACCCACCAGTTCCTTCCTGGTCCAGGTGGGCTTTCTTTCCCTAGCCCTGTCAAGAGTTCTTGTATCTCTGCCCCACCAGTGGGGATGGATCCAGAGTTGCTCTCAGGGCCTTAGCAGGGAATATCTCTGCCCCAGCCCACCATGTGTCTATGGTTCAGATGACCCCCATACCCCAGTTCTGAACCAGCCTGGGTGGAGGTAGGGTTCTCCTGTGGGGGCAGAAGAAGGGGTGGTGGCGGCTAGGACTGGCAGAGGAGCCGGTTTGCCAGCTCTGGCAAGCCCAACCTGTCTGTCATGCTGTCTCAGACGTTCTGACACGGGGAGTTTAGCTGCTGTGTCCATGGTGCCACGCTTTCCTGGAATGAGCAGAGTGGTTCTGGCTCACTGACTTCAGTGGGGAGAGTTCTGCTCTCAGCGTATGTATAAGCATACACTTACTTTAGGGTGACTTTGCTGACTTTTCAGTGAACAGGAGGAGAGCAACTGGACTGCTTATTTGGCACCACCTGAGCTTGCAGTGCCTAGCATTTTGTGTAAGTGGAAATCAAATAGTGACCTTTTAGAGTCTAGCTTCTTTGGTTCAGCATCTTTATTTCAAAACTGGCTCATGTTGTTACACGTATCATTAGTTCATTCCCTGTCATTGCTCAATAGTCTCTAATGGGTATGTCATCGTCTTTATATCCATGTACGTGGTGATGGGTATGTTTCAGACTGAGTATTACAGAGTTAGCCTCTTCGGGTGCTTGTGTTAGCCTTAGTGTGGCTATATGCTTTCATTCTCCCAGGGAAATTCTTAGGACTGGAATGCTTGCTCGCATCATATTGTAGGTGAACATTTAACCTTTATCGAACTTGTAGACTTACTACATACCCCAATTAATAGCTACCACATTTGCATTTTCATAAACCAGTTAAAAATAAATTTAAAATGTTTTTTTAAAGCAACCAAGGAAATAATATTAAAAATAAGTAGTTGGCCATGGCTGCATGTACTTGTAGCCCCAGCTACTTGGGATGTTGAGGCAGGAGACTGACTTGAGCCCAGGAGCTAAACGCCAGCCTAAGCAACTTAGCAGGACTCCAGCTCAGCAAACAAGCAGCATCCCTCCCAAAAGACCCCAGGGCCCCAAACCTACCAGACAGACTGTTCTTCAAATGGTTGAACAATTTTATAACCCTACCATAGATTGTATGGTGGTGTGTTTAGACACCTAGGAGGTGTACAGTCTATCTGATAGGCTTTAATTAGCGTTCCCTTAGTGACTGTTGGTGTCCCTTCCTGCACTCGTTAGATGGGGAATCTATTCACGTTGTTTACCCATTGTGTGGATGTTTTTTCTCATTGTTTTAAAGAATTTAAAAATATATTCAGAATATAAGTTTTATCAGGTGTGTAATTTGCATGTTTTTCTTGTAGTTTGCGGCCTGAATTTTAATCATTCTCCCCTTTCTCATCCTTTCTCTTTGTTGTTGTTTTAACTTAATCATATTTACAATTATTTACTTAATGTGTGTATGTTCATATGTGTGAAAGCCAGGAAAAAAAAAACCTTTTGGTAGTCAGTATTTTTTGTCTACCGTATGGGTCCAGGAATTCAGCTCAAGTGATAAGTTTGGCAGCAAGTACCTTTTCCTCTTGAACCATCTTGCTAGCCTTTTTTTTTTTTTAAATCTTTAGACAGGATCTTATATATCCCTAGCCGACTTCAGCCTCCCTTTGTAGCTGAGGATGACCTTGAACCAGCTTGGTACACTAGGTTACCTCTTGCCACCGGTGGGATCCAGAAATGGAATTCATATTGGCTTTCGGTTCTCGGGCCTGCCTCAGTGCTGAAACTGCAGGCAGGTACCGCACATGCCACGGCTGATGTGGATGCTGATGATGCGGCGCCTGAACCCTCCCGAAGCTTACTTGGTCTAGCAGCTTTTAGCTTTCTTAGAGGTCCACTGCATTTTCTTGATAGTGCCCATGTCATCGGCTAACAAAGACGGTTTTATTTTTCCTTTCTGTGCCTGTAATCTATTTCCTTTTTTTTTTTTTTTTTTTTTTCTGGTCATAACGGCTGTATCGTGGTATGGAAGAATAGATAACCTCAGTGCCCATCCCTGAGGAAAACATATCTTTCACTGTTGAGCGTGCTATTAATTGTAGGGTTCCTTCATGTACAGAATGCCTCAGTTTGAAAACTTTCCTTCTGGTCCTGGTGGTGAGAGTCTTTTTTTGTTTTGTTTTGTTTTTTGAGACAGGGTTTCTCTGTAGCTTTGGAGCCTGTCCTGGAACTTTCTCTGTAGACCAGGCTGGCCTTGACTCACAGTACTCTTGTCTCACTAGTACTGGGATTAAAGGTGTGCACCACCACTGCCCAGTGAGTGTGTTAATCAGAATGGTTGTTGGGCATTGTCAGATGCTCTGTGTAAGTCAATGATGATTGAATTTTCTGTTTTGATTTATTAACGTGAGTAACATAAAATTTTATGTATATGATATTTATACCAGCACTATTATATGTGTGTGTGTGTCTATATACACATATATACACTACTTGTAAGTAATTTGTTAAGGTTTATTGTTTTAGTTTTTTTATTTTTAAGTTGTGTTGTCTGAGTTTTCTGTCCTGCCCAGTTCCCTCAGTTGTTAAGTCCCAAAGAAATCACACAGAGGTCAACATTAACTATAAACTGATTGGCCCATTAGCTCAGGCTTCTTATTAACTCTTATAACTTATATTAGCACATTATTCTTATCTGTGTTAGCCACATGGCTCGGTACCTTTTTCAGTGAGGCAGTCACATCCTGCTTCTTCTGTGGCTGGGCAAGGACTGCAGAGGAATGGGCTCCCTCCTTCCCAGAATTTTCCCACCTCTACTTCCTGTCTGGTTGTCCCACCTATACTTTCTGCCTGGCTGCTGGCCAATCAGCATTTATTTAAAATATAATTGACAAAATACAGACAATTGTCCCACACCAAGGTTGGACATCTATATCCCAGAATGGCCTTGAACTTGCTATGTGACTTAGGCTGGTCTTGAACTCTGTGCAGTCCTCTGGACTCAGCCTCAGCTTCCCTAGTGCTGGGATGGCAGGTATGTTCTACCACATCTGGATTGTGATCTTCTGTGGAGTCAGGCATAGTGTTTGTGGCATGTTGGTAACCCCAGCAGTTAGGAGACAGAAGCAAGAGGACCAGGCCAGCCTGGGCTGTGTATGGAGCAATACTCTATGTCCACAAAGAACTTGTGCCTTTGTTTTTAGGTACTTTTTTTGTATGACTGTAGAATTCATAGTATACATCTTTTACTTATTATAGTTTCTTTCAAGTGATACTAGTGTAAGAACCTTAAAGGATGCTTTCACTTCTCCCTCCTAGGAAACAATTGTTACAAATGACATGCTACATTGATACACTCACCTTACCTTTTAAACCATTTTGAATAATAAGCAAGTGCTTTCCTGGTAAGTGCCCAGCACTGTTCCCTTCATTCCTTGGGTGGTCCTTTCCCCTGGTCTCCGTCAGTGCCTGCCTTTACATGCATGAGAGCAGTGCTCAGCAGATCCTTGCGGGGACCTTTGGCATAGATCTCTGGCACGGTCTCCTTTCTGGCTCTCTGAATTGTAAGCACATGAATCTTCCCTGGGGCCTAAGCTCCAGCTTCTCAACTTAGTTTTATCTCTCGTTTTGATCAGGCTAGATGCCCATTATTTTCTTTCTTTTTATATCATTTTTATGTGCATTTCATGAGTGTTTTGGCTACATGTATGTATGTATGTGTACCACATGTGTGTCTGGTGCCATCAGAGGTCGGTAGGAAGCATCTGATCCCCTGGAACTGAAATTACAGACAGTTGTGAGCTGCCATGTAGATGCTGGGAACCTGATCCAGGTCCTCTGTAAGTGCACTAAGTGCTTTTTATGGCTAAGCCATATCTCTAGCCCCTTCCCCTTTACAAAAAGATTTTACTGTCATGTCCCCCCCCCACCTTGAGACAGGACCTTACTATATATTCCTGGTTGGTCTGATATTCACTCTGTAGACCAGGCTGACCTTGAACTCACAGAGATCATTTGTTCCTGCCTGCCAAGTGCTGGGATTAAAGATGGGCACCACCATGCCCGATTCTTGTCTGTCTGTCAGTCTGTCTGTCTATCTATCTGCTCATTTGACATGTTCAGTTATGCAAAGAAAAATGTATTCAACTGCATAAAAAGAATCATGTTTTCACATTACTAAACACACAATAGTAGTTAAAGTAGAGAACTGAAGAGTAGACAGGGTTTCTCTGTGTAGCTCTGGCTGTCCTGGAACTCACTCTGTAGACCACACTGGCTTCGAACTGAGAGATCCACCTGCTTCTGCCTCCCGAGTGCTGGGATTAAAGGCGTGCACCACCATCGCCTTGCTGCCTGCGGTCTCACTATGCTGCAGGAGATCCAGCTCATTGTGGGGGTGGGGAAGGCATGGTGGCAGGAAGCTCCTTCCAAGGCAGCAGGAAGTTACCATCTGACTTGCTCTAGGAAGTCGAGAGCACTTGGTTGGACTAGAGCTGGAACTGTGAGCGTCCCATCTCCTCTAGCTAGACCCTGTCTCCTAAGGAAGGGTCCCACAGCTCACCAGAACAGCCTCACTATCTGGGGACTGTGTGCTGGAACTCTTGCTATTTCCTGTTCAGATCATACTACATCCCCTTGATGGTTTTGGTAGCACATCCTCTGTAGTGTCCTGAAGAGGAATGTATACGAGCCATCCATTGGGACCACATCAGCCTATACTTGCTTAGTTGGTGGTTATATGACCATAGAGATCTAGGTAGGTGATATTTCCCTTCCCTGTCTTGAGGGTGTGAAGCTATTGTATTTTAGACTTCATAGTTTGCACTTATGTTAGTCACTGTCATTGTGATAAATACCTAAGGAAATCAGCTGAAGGGAGAAACACTTTTAGTGATGGTTTCAGTGTGCGCTTGGCTGGCTCCATGGCTTTTTGGCATGGTAGAGCAATGCTTCCAACTTTATGGAGGTAGGAAGATAGGCAGGAAGGGACCAATGTCAAAAGCACACCCTCAGTGACCTAATTCCTCAAGCCAGGCCCATGTCTAACTAATGTCCTCAAATTATGGCCTATCAAATGATTAATGCATTGACTAGGTCAGACACCTCATGGTCCAGTGACCTCTCCATAGCTCCACAAGCTGGTGGCCAAGCCTAGAACACGGGAGCCTTTCTGGGAACCCTTCACATCCAAACCATAAGAGTGTTTGAAGTTTAAGGTCATTCTGGTCCTTTGTGCAACTTGAAGAGTGGTTGAAACCATACTGCCCCACTAGCTGATCCGTGGATCCCTGAAGGATGTCTTCTTCCCAGAATACTGCCCCACTAGCTGATCTATGGCTCCCTGAAGGATATTTCCTTCCCAGAAAGCTGTGACTTGCTGAGACTTGGAGGTCTGCGTTTAAAAAAAAAGTATGTGTTTGTTTTTTAATTTCAGCATAAACGTGAGACTCTAATAAGAATAAATTTCTCTTGCGTGCTATGAGTTCTCCACTAATGTTAATGAGGCTTAACATCATTATTATCTGAATTATCCGAATAATGAGTAGGTCTGTAAGTTTATGCTTATTTCATGACGTGAAGAGTAGTTTTAAAAAGTGTGCCATGTTGGGGCTGGAGAGATGGCTCAGCAGTTAAGAGCACTGGCTGCTCTTCCAAAGGACCCAGGTTCAATTCCAGCACCTACATGATAGCTCACAACTGTCTGAAATTCCAGTTCTAGGGGATTGGCATCTTCATACAGATAAGCGTGCAGGCAGAACACTAATGCACATCTTTTTTTAAAGTGTCTCATGTCAGCAGTGGTTGCAGTATTGGAAAATGGGTTGGTTTGGCCAGGACAAACGATTTGGCACAGTTATAGGTTTTGTCTAGAGCTGTGGGTCTTAACCCAAGTACAGATCCTTTTGAAGAGTCTTCAAGACTACTTGGACCAATTTGATGAGAATCATGGGGGATGGAGCCCAGTGTTGACATTTTCATAGCACCCAGTTGATTTTAGTGCATAGACAAAGAACTCCCCCTACTCCAGAGCTTAGAGATCCTTGCTTTCACATGGTACTTAATGGACCAGTGGCAACAGCATCTTTCAAGAGCTTGTTAGAAATTCAGACACAGCCGAATGGTGGTGGTGGCGGCACACGCCTTTAATGTCAGCACTCAGGAGGCAGAGGCAGGCAGGTCTCTGAGTTGGAGGCCAACCTGGTTTTGGGACAGCCAAGGCTACACAGAGAAACAGTCTTGAAAAAAAAATTCAATGCAGAAAACTTTTTGATGTCAACCTTGTATCTGTGAAGTTGGGACCTACATTTGTGACTTAGGTGTACTGTAGATTTAAAAACAGTGACCTGCACTTAGGAATGCCTGCTGTGAGCCTGCCTGCTAGTTGGGAGTGGATCTGTTTACTCTTGTCTGCTTTATTTTTCGTCTTTGTTTGTGTGTGCGAAAGAGGAGGGGATTAAAAACAACCTAGTCTTCTACCTCATTCTGAGACCGTTGTGTTTGGTGTGATGCCGTGTGTGCTAGTCTCACCAGCCCGCAGTAACCAGGATTCTCCTGTCTCCTCCCACCGTGCCATAGGAACACTGGGAATTTGCTACCTTGATTGGTTTTAAGTGGGTTTTTCGGAGATTCAGACTCTTTATACAGGTTTAGGTCCTTGCACTTTTGCAGCCATCTCCTTAGCCCACAGTCTGCTTTCTTATCTGTGGAAGGGCTCATGAGGCTGTGGCCCACGTGCGGAGGTCAGTACATAGCTTGTTTTCACGAGACCATGGCCCACGTGTGGAGGTCAGTGCGTAGCTTGTTTTCATTAGACCGTGGCCCACGTGTGAAGGTCAGTACATAGCTTGTTTTCACGAGACTGTGACCCATGTATGGAGGTCAGTGCGTAGCTTAAGTTCTTCCGCCATGTGTTGGCTGGGGTCAAGCTGAGGGTTGACCTTAAGGAGTCAGGCATTCACCTTAACAGCTGAGCCATCTCCACAGCCCAATTGTTTTTGATACTTTGTTTCCTGGTTTAAAAACAAAAAGATCTTGTTCTTATTTTGTGGATACACTTTATCAGTTTGAGCATATTACTGAGAATTATCTGTCTGAAATTTTCTTCTGGAGAATCTTATTTTTTTTTCTTTTTTCATTTTTTTTCCTTCTCATTTGCTTTTTTGTGTACATTTTGTTTTCTCCCAAGCCAGAGGCTTTCCTTTGTTATTTGGTATATTTTTGTTGTCTGTTTCTAATCTAGGAAGAAGCTTGCTGTGGTGCTGGGTAGCTTGTTGAGGGTGGCTCGTAGACAGTCTCATGGGGACTTGGGCAAGCTGTTTATTGGAAGCCCCTAGGTTGCGTGTCTTTACATCTTGGTCTGGTTGAAGCCCAGAACTTGTGTTTTGCCAGCCCCCGGCCCCAGGTTTCTGGAGCAGGTAGAGAAGGGAGCTGTCATCTTGGCATTAGTTACCGTGTGCTCTCCTCCTTGAGATGTGGCTCTCCCTATTGTTAGTGATGCCTCTGGGATACTGTGCAGACCTAGTGTGTTCTCTATGGAGAGAGACGAGCCTCTGCAGAGTGTGGAGGGTGCTGGGAAGGCAGACGAGGTATCGTTAGCTCTTACATGGAGGTAAGCAGTTACAACCTTGTCCTTTTCCTTCCAACACATCACCTCTATGTTCTCGCTCATCACTTTGTGTCCACTCCTGATGACTCCTTTCATGCTTTGGAGCAGGTGCCTCCCGTACTCATCCAGAATCTCAGTTTGCTTGTGATCAAACAGGCAGGATGCCATGGGATTTGAAGTACCCTGACGTTTCTCCTACTCCAGACTCTCAGGCCTCAAGCCTGCAGTGGCTCCCCTGTTCCAGTGGCTGGGACTTTGGTCTGAAGGGTGTTGGTGCATGGTGAACGTCGTACAGTGTACTGCTCTGGTGTGTCTGCGCTGTTGTTCCTCTCCTCACCCCACTACAGGGCCCAACAATAGGCCTCTTTAGCCCGGGGTTGCTGCCCAAGGAATGGGGGTGGGCAAAGCGAGAGCTAGAAGTAGACCGGGTGGCCAGCCCTGGAAGAGCCCTGGCAGTGGCTGACTGCAGTGGCTGACTGCATTGTCCTCTGGCTGCTCTCTTTTCCCTGGAGCCGGTGATGAGTCTTGTTGCCATGAGGGTGCCTGGACAGGATGGAGGGCAAGAGGTCTGATGTTCAAGTCCTGGTGCAGCAGTGTGTCATACATGGACAGGAAACCTGGACAGTTAGAGGAATTTGTCCTGGGTCACACACTTTTAGTGTATTGATAGGAAAATAGCAGAGCTCCAGGAGCATGGTAGGACTCTAGGTGACCTGTGGGTAGCAGGGTTGACATGCTTCTCTTTGGCTGGTGGAGCACAAATCCCATTACTTCATAATCAAGACCCACAGGTGGGGTGTTCAGTGCAGGCTGAGGATGCAGATTCCTCTCTTCCTCTGAAGTTGGAGGGTCTGGTCAACCCATGTGGCATTCTGAACCCAAATGTGTTGTTGGGGTTTTCTGTCCTGCCAGGTTACCACAATCGTTAAGTCCCAAAGAAATCACACAGAGTTCTACATTAACTATAAACTGATTGGCCCATTAGCTCAGGCTTCTTATTAACTCTTATAACTTACATTAGCCCATTATTCTTGTCTATGTTAGCCACATGGCTCGGTACCTTTTTCAGCAGGGTGGTCACATCCTGCTTCTTCTGTGGCTGGGCAAGGATTGCGTCCTCTTCCCAGAATTCTCCTGTTCACCATGACCTACCTCTACTTCCTGTCTGCTTGTCCCGCCTATACTTCCTGCCTGGCTACTGGCAAGTCAGTGTTATTTAAAATATAATTGACAGACTACAAACCATGGTCCCACACCACAAATCTGTTTCCCTTAGTCCAGTAGGAAAACTCCTTTGTGAGGGCTGGTTCAGACTCTCCACTGGCTTGAACCAGTCCTTGTGTCTGAAATGGCTATATAGCAACAGGGTAGTTTAGTGGGGCTGGAGCAAAAGTGTTGACATGATTGACAGCCCCTCTTTCCGCAAAGGAGTTGTCTTCTCTGGGTTGAAAACAGTGAGGAGGAATAGGGCCTGATGGTATACATGTTTAATCCCAGCACTTAGAAGGTCGAGACAGGCAGAGTTCCAGGCTAGCTAAGGCTACAATGTGCAGACGGGAGGGCAAGGAAAGCCAGGGCAGGGAGAGAGCAGGCGATCAGACTTTTCCCTGGTGTCTATCAGGCAGCCAGATGACGACTGCTCCTGGTTTCGAGGCCACCTTTCTCCATTGTCTGTCTCAAAGGCTGAAGTCCTTTTTACCTCTCTTGCTAGGTTCTGGCAATTTTGCCAGGTACTAACCACATTAGAAGCCTATGCAAATGCCTATCTCAGTAGAATTATATACTAACCCAAAGAATTACATAAATAATAACTCTTTAAGGACTGGAATGTGATGGATAATATTATTTTTTTATGTGCGTGGTGTTTTGCCTGCACATGTGTTTATGCAGTGCATTACAGGAGTGCAGTGCCCATAGTAACCAGAAGAGGGCGTCAGATCCCCTAGAACTGGAGTTACAGGCAGTTGTGAGCACCATGTAGGTGCTGGGAATTGAACAGTGGTCCTTTGGAAGAGCAGCCAGTACATTTAAGCACCAAGCCATCCCTCTATCCAGCCCCCCATGGTGGATAATTTTTAAAAATATTTTTGGCTCTTCTACATGTTTTTGTTCTCTTATTTATATGCATTCCTTCAACGAAACAACAGGGGGCTTGGTAGAAGCAGCCATTTGGGGATAGAAAATGGGGACTTAGAGAAATGATGGCATTTGATTAGGGTCTTAAAAAAATATAGGAGTTCATCTTGAAGTTGAAGAGAGTGAGGACCACAGAGGAGAGCTTTGATCTCTTTGATATAGGTGGGAGGAGGGCCGAGAAGGTTGAGGTAGTGTGTGATTGGGTGGTGGCCTGGGGAAAGGAGGAGCCATGGCTGCTGCTGGGGGTGTGGTTTCTGGCCTGGGATGGTTGGTGCTGTTTGCCATTAGGATGCTGGGCAGATGCTGGAATAGCTGCCATCAGGAGTAGTAGTAGGCATGCCCAGCAGGAGTTAGGGGAGGAGCGCTCTGTTGGGATGTGCAGATTGTGGCGCCAGCGCAGCATCCTGCTGGAGCTCCTGTGTTCATTCTGACAAAGGAGTTGAGAGCTGCAGGGGCTTCCAAGGTGGCTGTAGGACCTAGGAATGAGGAAGCGGCCTCCAGAGAATTAACTGTTTTTAGAAAAGAAGGAAGGGTGAGGTCTGAAGTCTTTAGAAATAACAGCTAAGGAGAATAATGGTAACTGGTAGGGAGAGAGAGCCGTGTTCCTCTGGGGCGTGACCACTTCTCTAGGGCGTGACCACTGGTAGGTTGTCCACGCTTCTGTGGGTGGCCTCACTCCCGTGAGCATATGAGCAACACTAATTGGATTCAGTGGGTTATAAAAAACATGAAACAACAGAAATAAAAGATACAACAACCGGCTCAGAGAATGAATGGTGCTCAGAGAGGACGTAGTAGTTATAAAGACAGTCTGTCTTAAGAGGCTGGGCCGCTGTTTGCAGTCTAATACGGTGCGTGCTTTAAAATACTCCCTAATTCTCCTCTAGATGTTATTTCATTAGTTAGATTTCAAGTAAAATATTTTTTTAAAATGTAAGGAAGACAAGCTAGGCAGTGGTGGCTCATGCCTTTGATCCCAGTCCTCAGGAGAGAGACAGGCGGAGCTCTAAGGAAGACAAGCTGGGCAGTGGGGGCGCATGCCTTTAATCCTAGTCCCTGGGAAGTAGAGACAGGCAGAGCTCTAAGGTCCAGGACAGCCAGGGCTACCCAGAGAAACCCTGTCTTGGGGGTTGCAGAGGGGGGAAGATGAGGTTTTAGGCTAGCCTTGGTCTGTGGGCCCAATATCCGTAGAGAAAATAGCTCAGCCTGGCCCAAGCACAGGACCTCAGTTAGCCAGCTCCTTAGGAGTGAGTGGGCCCCTTGTCCTGGAGATGGAGAGGGTGTGGACAGCCATGGTGTGTGTCTGAATCACTCCCTTCTCTTCCTTGGCCTCTGGCCAGCTGCCTCCTCAGACCAGTGATGTCAGACCACGCTGACCTGAAGGTGTGGGGTTGCCTGGTATAGTCCCCTCTGGAATGAGGTCTTGAGGGGAACCAGCCTGGCCTTGGGCCAGAAGCCTGGGCCCTGAAGCCTGGGCCCCGCATACATAGAGGTGAGTTGAGCTGATCTGACTTGGCGGAGTTCGTATGGGCGGCAGGAGAATTCTGTGGCTGTGGCTAGGGGAGGAGCTGTGGGCTCCTGTGTTTACCAGAGAGGAAGAGGGGGTGAGGGACAGCTTGGTTGTTGGGTTGGCATACAGTCCCAAGAATATGGTAGGCTATTTTTTGGAAAAAAACAAAATCCTCTTGGCAGGAAGTTGCTTGTCATGTCCACTTCGCAGTGTGAATTTGTGGTTTCCCTGGAGCTGTTGGGCTGGCTCTGTTTGGTTATATGGTGTGGAGAGCTAAAGGAGAGTGAGGCCCAGTGAGGGTGTCTGTGTGGACTGGATTCCCGGATGTCACGGTAGTGTGGTTTCTGTGCATTTCGTGACAGTGCAGGGATGGGAGATGAGATGGAGCACGCAGGAACGAGGGATGGTTTTGAATCAGACTTCATTCAGCCCACCTGGGCAAAAGGGGATGGGCAAGGTGTATTCAGCCTTGCTTTCTCTTCATGTTGCCCACTCTGGGCTCTGGTAACAGTGCCCAAGACTAGTTTCTACCATCGCTGTGGTAAGATACCAGGGAGCCTCCACGTAGGCTAGAACCTGGGGCCTGGCAGAGTCCTCTCCCTGCCATAGCTGCTCCAAGATGGGCTGTGTGGGGAGGAAGTAAAGCCTGCTGGGAACTCACAAAGTGCCCTCCTAGGCTCTCTTCTTTTGCCTTGGGGCTGATTGCAGGAGTATCTAAACATTTTTCTCTGCCTCGCACGCGTCCCAGGAAGGAGGAGAGTGCCTTGAGCTCAGCTGAGCTCTAAATACCTGCTTGGAAGGAGTCGGGATGCCTCAGATGCCATAGGAATGAGGGTGTGTGTGTCTCTGCTCGCACTTTTCCCAGCCTGTGTTGGAGCCACTTCTCCAGCAGTCTGGGCTCCTCAGCTCTGAAGTCACAAGCGTCTGCTGAGCATGCCCAGACCCAGTGCTGTCTGAGAGGAAGGAGAGGTCGAGGACTGGAGAGCTAAGGGCAATAGGATGCCCTGGGTCTGGGTCTGTCAGTCTGCCCATGGGGAGTGGGGGATGGACAGAGGGATAGCGATGTGGCTTCCATGACTGGGTGAGGAGTGAGTTAGGGAGCTTAGAACTTGTATGTGTTCTCAGCAGGTGGGTGCCAAGCATTCTTGGAGTGGAGTAGACCTGGGTGTTAAGGGGGTAGGAAGAAGATATTTCAATCCCCAAGATTGCTGGGAGGGGCTCGGTGAAGTAGGACACAGGCCTCTGTGGCTTCTTAGGTGACCCCGGTATTATTGAGTATCAGGGTGTTTGGATCACTGAGGTACTAATTGGTGACTCTGGAGCTTGAATTCTTGGAGGCTCCTGAAGTTCAGGGGAGCAATGGCTCTGAAGTCAGAGAGGGTGGAGCCTCTGCTCTGGTTTCCTAAGGGTCGCGGCTGCCACTGCTTGCTGGTTAGCTGCATAGGGGCAACGCTACACAGAGACGAATAGAAACTGGGAAGGAGGCTGTGGGGACTGGGTGCCCACAGGCCGGGCCCAACCGGAGCAGAGGCTGTGATAACCTGGTTGTGGACCTGAGCCCTTGGAATTCATGCAGGTGCCGGGATTGGAGCCTTTCCAGCCCAGGCGCTTTAGCAGCCCCTCCCCTCCTGAAGGATGCTCGAGGCCCGCCCCCGCCCCCCTGGACGCAGGGGAGTGACGCTGCGGGTGCTGCTGCTGCCGGTGCGGCTGGAGGGGCGGGGGCTGCGGGTAGCTCCGCTTCCCTCTGCCCCCACGGTGGGACTTTGGGTACAATGGGGGAGAGATCTGCTTACCAGCGCCTGGCTGGGGGCGAGGAGGGACAGCAGGTAATGGGGATAGCGAGAAACCTGGAAGTCAGGCCTCATCTGCTGGTGCTCTGTGGGCCCAGCTCTGTTCTCTGCAGCAGAGCTTCTTCGTGAGAGCTCAGGGTGCCTGTGTCCCGTCCCCCGTCCCGCCCCCTCCTCCCCCGAGCTGTAGGGCTAGGAGGCTGGGTGCAGAGCGGGGTGTGTGTGTGTGTGTGTGTGTGTGTGTGTGTGTGTGGCTGATAAGTCTGAGGTGATGGTGGTGGTGAATTATTGATGCTGGTATCTGACTCAGTGTGGGTCCCTAGGGGTACAAATAAGCTACCCTTTGGGCTTTCTGCATTGCGGGTTAGGAGCCTAGGAAACACATCTAGTATTCAGGAACACTCTTTTATAGGAGGAAGCTGTGTTTGGGGCGTTCCCATTTATTGAGTATGTGTATGAATCCAAATATCCCTGTGGGCTTTGGAAAATGGCACGGGTCCTCTTCCCCTTGGAGATCAAGCACTTTCTTTCCTAGCCGGGAGAGAGCAGTAGCTGGCAGGAAAAGGGGAATGTGCCTGGGAGTTGAGAGGCAGAAAGGTCAGGTCTGTTTTCCCAGGCAAGGAAGAGGTCCAGGAACTGATCTGGCTTCTGACCCCACGATATACGTCTGTTGCCCTCTTCAAGTCTCCCATAGCTGGATTCTGGGTAAGCTGCCAGGTGTTCTTACGCAGACACCCGAGGGAACGATCAGGCATAGTTTTCTGGTGAATTTGGGGCATTCCTTTCAGGGGTGGCTGGAGTTTTTACGCTGACCACTCTAATCAGCTTCAGTTTAGCAGTAGAGAAAAAAAAAAAAAACCTGTTTTAATTTACTGACAGACGCAGGTCAGCTTCAGGTGGTATCTTATGGAGAAGGATCGTCTGTAGCCTGCTGCAGTCTGAGGGTGTGGTCAGCCAACCTGTGCTGAAAGGCGTGTAGCCTCGGCCTGACCTTGCCTTGCACATTTGACCTCAGTGGTCACACTGATTGTTTGCTAAGCCTGAAGAGAAGCTGTACTTGGCAGTCCACAGTCTTTGTATGACTGATGGCAATGGGGAAGGGCTGTTGCTGGGGGCACCCCTCATCAGAATAGAAAATGGCTGTCCTTCTAGCTAGGAGTCCAACCACTGAAAAAGATCCTGGAAAGAGTCTGCTGGGATGCTGACTCCCCAAAACTCCCCCATGAGCCAGCTGTGGCTCCCTGAGCTGGCAGCCAGCTGGGTAGGGACAAGAGAGCAGTGTACAAGAAACAGGGGCTCCTTACACTGGGGGGTGGTGCTGGGATCTGGGGAGCAGAAGAGGACTTCCTGCAGCTGTCAGGTGTATCTGGGAGCTGCAGTGAGGGGGTGTAGAGCAGCTGGCCTCTTTGAGGGGCAGAGGGAACATTTGTCAGCTGTAGGAATATGGGGGTCCCTAGGGGCTTGGTGGGGTGCCTCCTTAAGCTGAGGTTGTTATGTGTGTGCAGTGCTGTACGAGATGCTACCCTGCAGCCTGAGCTGCAGCTTTGAGGTGGGAGCATCCCGGCAGAGGGCTTGGACATGTTTGTTTATTTGGAGGGAGTCTTGGGTCTTTGCCAGATAATCTGGGAAGTAGGCACCCTGGTTGTTGTGGGCAGTACACAAGGCAATCCGGGGGAGGGGTGGAGATTCTCACCACCCCCCTTGGCTGGACTGTCCCACTCTGGCAGGCTGCCAGCCTCCTATTTCCGTCGGGCACCAGGGTAACAGGGCCACATTAGGGTCTGAGCCAGGAGACACCCAGCCAAGGTTGGGACGTGTGTGGGGGAGGGTCTTTGAAGGATCTGTCTGCAGGATCCAGGAAAGACTCAGAATCCAAGCCCCCAATTCAGGCTGCAGTCAAGTCCCCATAGACCCGGAAAAGCCCCATGGAGGCTTGTAACCCGTTTTTATATGTGCTGTTTGGTTCACGGCCCCCACACTGAAATCCCAGGGATTGTCTGCAACCGTGAGGGCTGCAGTGGAGGCTAGAGACAGGGAGCCTTGTGTATGGGGAGTCAGTGGGGCCGGTGCTAGGAGGAAGAGTGCCCCCCCCATTCCTGCTGTCCTCTTGGCAGTGATTCAGAAAGGTCTTTTTTCAGCCAGTGTCAGAGCCGCTCAGCTGGGGAGGGAGGGAGGGAAGGAGGACAGGCGGGCAAGCAGGCAGTGGGGGGAAGCCCGGGGGTAGGACTAGAGCTGTGAGCACTGCCCTGGAGAGGAGACAGGAGAGGACCCAGCCTGCGGCCAGCTGTGGAGCAAAGCCGGCACTCCGTTCTTCCCCGTTCCCTACTTCTGGTGGGACTTGGGGGATTTCGAAGACAGGTTTCCCACCCTCTGGCCGGTTTCCTTGCTGGGCAGAGCATAAAACTCAGAAGCTGCGACCCTTGCCTGCCCTCTTTAGATCTAGGCCATAGCTCCTTTGACTTCTTAGGGGCTTCAGTTTGTGGAGATGCCGGCAGCCCGTCGGTTCCCTGGCCTTGAGCTCTCCTTTCCTCTCTTGGCCAGACTGCGGCGACGTCTGTACACAGTGAGTGGTGGTGTGGGGGGGCTGGGGGTGGGAAGCGCACTTGCTGTGGACATGGTTAGCCCCTCGGTAGCAGCACTTTACAGAGAGGCAGGGTAGGCATGACTGAGCGGCACCTTCCTGAGGCTCACGGAGTGTAAGCTGGAGTGTCTTCCTTCCTAGCTGCCGCAGTCGTTCTTGGGAGCCTGTGTGCACGCCTACGTGTATGAGTGTGTGGTCAGTCTGGTGTGTGCTTACACACAGGCCATGCAGCTGCATGTGCAGTACACAGGTAGTGTAGATTTCCTACCATGTTGTGGGCCAGACTGTCTGAGCTGGGAGTCGCTGCTCTAGTGCCCTGTGCATCACAGACAAAGGAACGTGGCTGGAGGGAGTCTTAGGGGCTGTCACTCTGGGCTTAGCAGTAGCAAGGGGACTAGACCCCCACCTGACTCCTCTCTTCGCCAGGATGTCTTCTAGGCTTCATCTCTCTCCCTCATGGGTGCCCTGTCCCTGGGTTGGGGACTGGAGAGGGGAGTGTCCAGCTGAGCAGGGAGGTGTGTTGGCTAGTCTGTGAAGGAAGGGGGGGGGGACAGGCTGGGCTGGGCTTTCTAGGTAGCTTCAGCAGGGCCTCTGGGTTTCACTGAGCCCTCCCTGACTGTTCAGGGTGTGACTTTGAGCTATGACCTGGATTTAGAGACGGGAATGGGGAGTTGGGAGTCCTACGGCTTGAGGACATGAGAGGAGAGGAAGACCCGTGGCTGCTTCTCCTGATGGGACCAGTCGCCCTCATCTTGAAGCCCTTCCACATAGCTAATGGGGCAGGGCCGCTTCGCTCCAGGCCCAAGGCCCAGTGGTGGAGCCCAGTGCAGTGATTTTTCACCCTGCACCTCGGGCTTTACTCTGGAAAGCAGTGGCACACGTCTGCTTAACCCCCACACGCTGTTTGCAAACAGTTCATTTTGTTGAGGACGAATGCACCAGTACAACTAAACTTTTAGAACTGATGTAGAAACTGTAGCTTTCTCAAGTTTTTTCTCTTATTATTTTATGTATATGGGTGTTTTGCCTGCATGTACGTCTATGCATCGTGTGTGTACAGTGCCTGAGGAGGCCAGAAAAGGGAGTCAGATAACCTGGAACAGGAGTTACAGATGATTTTGAGCTGCCATGTAGATGCTGGAATTGAACCCTGGTCCTCTGGAAGAGCAGTGTGTGCTCTTAACCTCTGAACCATCTTTCCAGTACCATAACTACCCTGTCTCGAAAAACCAAAAAAAAAAAAATAAAAAATTATTTTTTGCTTCCCTTCACAAATACAGTTAATAGGAATGTTACATATTAAGTATATGTAGAGTCAATAAACATGGTGCCAACTATAATATGTGGAGAAATAAGAGGAAAATAGTTTGTAACCCTTGATGTATTCTGTCATGCACTAGCTGTATTGGGAGGGACCAAAGAGGCTCAAGCCTCAAGAGAGCCACTGGGAGGAGTTTT
The DNA here is from genome assembly GCF_014885135.2 of Alexandromys fortis. Taxonomy (NCBI): domain Eukaryota; kingdom Metazoa; phylum Chordata; class Mammalia; order Rodentia; family Cricetidae; genus Alexandromys; species Alexandromys fortis. The sequence goes on from NW_026067991.1 coordinate 2,348,617, forward strand.
GTGATAATAGGGTATATTCCCTAATTTTTTTTAATCTGATAGTGGACTTTTGCCATATTCCAAAGGGTAGCGTTTTCCTCAGTTTACACAGTAAACGGTTCACACAGTTCAGGAAAAGCAGGCTACAGTAAAACTATAAAAGCTTTTTCTTGTTTAATGTACAATAGAATCTAAGTCTAGGTTTGGATCATTCTAATGGTTTTAACCTGCATAAAGTTGCATGGAATCCGTGTGTTCAAATCTGTCCTGTGCATTGCAGAATAATTCATGTTCTTACCCCTTACTACCCGCTAAATGTCACCCCCCCCCCACTATGACAGACAAAAATATCTTCTATCTGGAGGGTTGTACAGCCCTTAGAGAACCATCCAAATAAAGGGTTACAGCTTAAAGTTTGGAAGCCGCCACCAGCCCAGTCTCCTTGGTGGAAGAGCCAGGGTTTGAACCAAAGGCTTGTCCTTCCTGTCCATTACTCTGTGGAGCCCTGAGGTGCAGGGAACATCTGAGCTGCAGCTCCTAGCACTGTTGGCAGGACCACTGAGAATTGTGGGGTAGGAGGCTCAGGCTGGGCGGCCCATTCCTCTTACTGCATCTGTATTGAGAGTGCGCTATGTTCAGGAGCGGGTCACCTGGCCCCTAATAGACAGCTGACCTTTTCACCTCACCTGTCTTCTTCCTCGGGAACTGAGGTGAGGCCAGAGTCTGGTCTGCGAAAGTGCTTATTGTCAGGTGTTTTACTCAAACAGGGATGGGTTTGACTTTAGCTTTGAAGGTGGTCTTGGCCTTTTCCTCTGGACCTTGGACCTTGGACAGGTACTCTCAGCATTGGCTGGTTGTACCTGCAGGTACGTTTTGTTTTGCCAGTACGTATAGACTGTGTGCACTCACACATATTTTAGAGTTGAACTGCTTGGCGTCATTTAAAAGTTGAGACAGATAAAATATTAAGTGGAAAAGGAGAAACAGCAGTATGGGTAATGTGTGACTTAAAAGGACACTTAGAAGACATTGGCAGCTGGCTTTGGGGACTGGGAGCTAGGTGGCTGCACAGGAGGAGAGAGGATGAGGTTCCCTGTGCCTCTTGAGTATTTACAATGTGCATGTGTTGCCATTCCGAAGATATTTTTGAAGGTAAGATGTCATACAAATTGTGACATCTGGTACTGCAAAACTGACAAGTTTTGGTTAAAGTACCGGGCCTTAGTCTCTCGGGGCAGCTGTTTAGGGAAGCAAGCGCCCGCTTACTGGGGTGTCTGGTCCACACTTCCCACTCTCGTCTTCATCTTATGGCGCTTTAGGCACCTGGGTGTTGTCCGTGGGTTAGTGGGTAAGGCCTGGTGGTGTCAGGCAGTAAGAACTGGACAGATCTTCTGTGGGGTCTGTCTGATGAGGGGTCTGGTGGGTTGATCTCACAGGGCCACTGTACCCCACCCTGACTTCTAAATGAGATTGTAGGAGTAAGATAACTGATACTGTTAGTCTGTGCTTCAGGGGCCTGTGATTCCCTGAGGTCCCTGAGCACAGTTGATCTCAGTTCACTCAGACAGAGAGCACAGATTTGGGAGTAAGACTTGATTCCTGACTGCTTTGGTCTGGGACTCATCTCCGCTGTTTGGGGGAACGAGAAGGTGCTTTGGGTTCTATAGAATGTGGGTGCGCCACATTGATGGCCAGGTCTCCTGCCACTTGCTTACATGCCCTGGCCTCTCAGCTATGCTTCCTTTCCCGCAGAGGCTGGGGAGCAGCAGCATGCAGCCGGAGGAGGGGACGGGCTGGCTGTTGGAGCTGCTGTCCGAGGTGCAGCTGCAGCAGTATTTCCTGAGGCTTCGCGATGATCTCAACGTCACCCGCCTGTCCCACTTTGAGTATGTCAAGAACGAGGACCTGGAAAAGATTGGCATGGGCCGGCCTGGTAGGTAGCCAGTGGGCCTTGCTTGATCCTCTTGACCATTGACTTGGTACCTTTAGTATGGCCTAGGACACAGAAGAATCTCTTTGTCATGGCAGCTGAGAACTTTGTCAGCCTGAGACCCAGAGCCCCTGAGATGAGTGGAGGCATCAGTAGAGGTGCTGGTCACAGGGTTCCCTGGGAATGGTTTCTGGTTGTAAATGTGAGTTGGAAAGTCCTTTTTGTACTTTGTGTTTTTGAGACAGATTCTCAGTAAGGTACCCAGAGTAGCCTTGAACCTGTCCGTAGCCAGAGCAGACCATGGACTTTAGTTCCTCCTGTCTCAGCTCCCTGGTAGCCGGGATTATGCCTTTGTTCCCAGGCCTGCTTCCCAGCCCGCCCCATTTGTGTTTGAGCAGATATTTGTGGGACGTATTTCCGGTGTCCCTTTCGTCTCTTCTGTTTGATTCTGAACAGCAGTGGGGTCAGTGCCAAGAGCTCTACAATGAGAAGGGAAGGACACAACTCTTAGACCGGGCCAGAGAGATGGCTCTGTGATTAAAGGCGTCAGGTTGCACCTCCCAACATGAGGCATGCGCGTATACACTGACACATACATAAATAAAAATGTACAAAGTCTTTTAAAGTCCATCTCTCAGATGGTTTGCTAACACATAGAAACTTTATCTTTCGTTTCTTTCTAAACCGAATGTAGCAGTTGACGGCTAGAAGTCATGGCGTTCTCTGGATCATCAGAAATCATTGGGTTGTAGTAGAATGCGCTTGTTAAAAAGGAAAGTGCTGGGTTTAATTCCCGGCACCACAAACGGGTGTAGTGGCAAACACCAGTAAGTCTAGCACTCAGGAGGTGGAGGCAGAGAAGTAGATCAGTCTTCAGCTGCCTAGCAGATTCAGCCATCCTGGGCTACTGTAGACTGTCTCAAAACACACAATCAGAAACCTTAATGTGTTCAACTCAGAAGAGCCAAGTGTTTTGTAAGATTAAAAATGACACTAACTTGTGCTGCTTTAGGCCTGGGTAGCTGATCTCTCTCAGTGTTACCGCTGAGTGCTGAAACGGCATGATCAAGGCAGCCTGTGGAGGGAGGGCTTCATTTGGTTCACGCTTCCAGTCACTGTTCACCCTCGAAGGAAGTCAGGACAGGAGCTGTCGAGAGGACACGATCTTGGAGTAGCTGATGCAGAGGCCACAAAGGGGTGCCACTTACTGCCTAGTTCCTCATGACTTGCTCAGCCTGCCCAGGGGTGCCCCTCCCCCGTCAGTCACTAATTAAGAGGATACCTTACAGCCTGGTCTTCTGGAGGCACTTTCTCAACTGAGGGTCCGTCCCTCTGATGACTCCAGCTTGTGTCATGTTGGCGTGAAGCCAGCCAGCACGGTGCCTGGTGTCAGCAGTGTAAGGACATTTTATGGGGAATAAACCTTAGAATGGAGGGAATTCTGTATATATCTTTACCTGATTTGTCTGGAGAGTCAATTGCCCGCCATGACTGTTCAGTTTTGATGAAAAGACACCTCCACCCAGCTTGAAAGTCATGCAGAGATTGGGTGAATGAAATTCCTAGTTGGCTGAGTGTCCGTGTGCCGAGCGGTAGCTACTGGTGGGCCTACCGGAGGAACCGAGGAAGCCTGCCAGGTGGACAGCAGTCTCCCTGACAGCCCTGGGCTCCTTTTCCCTTCTCGCAGGTCAGAGGCGTCTGTGGGAGGCTGTGAAGAGGAGGAAGGTCATGTGCAAACGCAAGTCATGGATGAGCAAGGTGCGTGAGTACTGTGTGGGGGCGGAGGGGCACCCCAAGGGCCTCACACCGCTGGCGGGCCTAGGACCCGCATCCTGTCCCCAGCAGGTGTAATCTCACCAGCTCCTGCACACTTTGTACAGACCCCCTCCTCCAGGCTTTTATCTGGCAGGGCACTTGTGAAGCTGCCTGACTAAGTGTCTGTCTCCGCCACAGACGGACACGTGAACAGCCTCTCTGTGTGCAGGGGCAGGGACTTGTTGACAACTGTCCCTTTGAGTCAGGCCAGTGTCCATCATAGGGTAGCGAGGACTGTCTGGACATGTTGGCTTTGACATGCAGCCCCGCGTCCCCCATGTTCTCTGGTCATTTGGCTCTGCTGACGAATTCCTTCCCCACAGCTCCCCGCACCCGTCCTAATTTGGGTCTGTGGTGTTGTGAGTCCCTGATGTGACTCAGTGGAACTTTGCCCATTGTCTGGAAGACAATGAGAGAGGAAGTGAGCCAGCCAGGGCCTCCCTCCCCACTCCTGGCCTCAACTGGAGTGGGGGGTGAGCAGGACAGAACAGCCGGTCAGGGATTGGGCAGTAGAGATTTCCTGGCTGCAATTTGGCAAAGGGGCTGTCTCTTGAGAGCCTGTGGCCTTTTCTGGGGACACAGTCCTGGTCCTTTGCCCAGGTTTTAGTGAAAGATGAGTGTGTCGGGCTGATTGACGGTGGGAGAGAGAAGCAGTGTAGCAGCTTTGGATCTGTGCCTGACTCATAGTAGGTCTCTGGGTGATCAGTGTCCTTCTCCCAATGGTCATGTCTCCAGGAAACCAGTTAGCCTCATTACCCAGCTTACCTTGCACGATTGTGGGAGGGTCCCTCCTGGCTGCAGTGGCTGAGGGAGACCTAGTATATTAGTAATTCTAGTTATTGGACCTCAGATTTGATTGCCCTTAGCACATGCAGGAAGGTGGCCAACCTTGGGGAGCCGAGGCCAGTCTGCAGCCTGGAGCTAGAGCTCTGGAGGCCCTCTCAGACTGCCATGCCCAGGCCTGCTCACGGCCCTTTTCCCGTCTCTTGACCTTTGGCACTTCCTTCTCAAAAACAGGCCTCAGAGACCCCTCTAGTCTTCCATCCTTCTCAGCCTCTGACTCTAGGCTCCTCTCCAGAACCCCAGCTGTCTTCCCAGGCCCTTCTCCAGAAAAGACTCACTTCATCTACACCACACACACACACACACACACACACACACACACACACACACTCATGGTTCAACCTCAGACTAAAATTATCTTCTCCCCTGGGCAGGATGAAGGGCAGGCGACTCCCCAGGGAGGGTAGAGACAGACAGAGCCAAATGGTTAACCCAGAGAAGGGGCCAGGGCTAAAAATGGACAGGGAGGTGTTTGGAGGGCCCCTCAGGCTCCTACCCTCTCTTTGTGTGCTAGGGGCAAAAGTGTGTGATGGATAAGAGGTTCAGGAAGGGAAGGGTAGAACGGGGAGGAGCTGAAGACTAGGGGTGGGGGGTGTACCCAGAGGGCTTTGTGTTGTCCATTCACAGACCAGTTGGGGTCACTCTAGCCATAAACTGTACTTTTACCTGTTGTTGACACCTACCCCGAGGCTTCAACTGTGGATTCTCAGTTAGGGTATACTCGGGAGGAAGTATGAGCCTTTAATGGGTCGCCCCTGGGCAGCTTGGCAAAACTGAGTGGTTCTGGGGCTCTGGGTTCCATCTGGCTCCTTGCTGCCTTCAAACAGGTGTTCAGTGGAAAGCGGCTGGAGGCTGAGTTCCCTCCCCATCACTCTCAGAGCACCTTCCGGAAGCCCTCACCCACCCCAGGGGGCCTGGCAGGGGAAGGGACCCTGCAGAGCCTCACCTGCCTCATCGGGGAGAAGGACCTGCGCCTCCTGGAGAAGCTGGGAGACGGCTCCTTTGGCGTGGTGCGCAGGGGTGAATGGGACGCCCCTGCGGGAAAGACGGTGAGCTCTGTGTGGATTGTAAAAGGACTCGCCTTCAGGCTTAACTAAGCACAGCGGCTTCTTTTTTCAACTCTAAAAATATTTTAGTTTGCTTACTGTGAAAGATTGAACTCTGAAAAGCGAAAGACCAGTGGTCTGCAGTTCCGTTGCTTGACTGACGCAGAGCCGCAGTTGTCTCCTCCCCAGCCCCCACCCCACAGGTGTTGTGTCCATTTCAGATACATCCCCTTTTCCAGTTCTGTAGCTTGCAGAAAAAGCTAAACAAATCACTGTCTTCGTACTGCTCCTCACTTCATGGACTGGCACTGCTAACTTGAGAGTTTTCCTAGAAAGAGCAGGCCCGTATTTAATGACCTTCAGAGGTCAGTCAGCCCTGTCCCCACGCCAGGGACGTACACGCTCACCCACTCAGGTGAACAGGTCTGAGTCAAGGATCTTTGCCCCGAGTTGGAAGGAGCAGTTAGCTCAGTGTTGGCGACCAACCATGAAAGGTCTAACTCCCTGCTAATCCTGACAGGTGAGTGTGGCCGTGAAGTGCCTGAAGCCAGATGTGCTGAGTCAGCCAGAGGCCATGGATGACTTCATCCGGGAGGTCAATGCCATGCATTCGCTTGACCACCGAAACCTCATTCGCTTGTATGGTGTGGTGCTCACGCCACCCATGAAGATGGTGAGAGCTTGGGTAGGAGGGAGGGTCAGAGAGCGTCTCCCACCACGCATGGCCAGGGGGTTACCAGGGTCCTGCCCAGCACTGCCATTTTTAGATTTTCTAGTACCCATTGACAAGGAGCTGTGCCCGTAGGAAGGACTGGCCCTTAACTGAAGTTGGTCTTTGGAATTTCTAGTCTGACCCTCTTTGGGGTGCTGCTGTCTGGGTCTCAGATCCCTGGGGTCGCTGGAGGGACAGGGCTGGGAAGCTGTGGAACTCGTGGTAACTCTGAGCAGACAGGTCAGGAAGGAGTATTACGTATGGCTATGGCAGATGTCCAGAACGGGACCGGAAACCTTGCCCCTCAGAGAGTAGAGATCTGCTTACCCTCTCATGTCTGACCTCAGGTGACAGAACTGGCACCTCTGGGATCTCTGTTGGACCGACTGCGTAAACACCAAGGTCATTTCCTCTTGGGGACTCTGAGCCGCTATGCTGTGCAGGTGGCTGAGGGCATGGGATACCTGGAGTCCAAGCGCTTCATCCACCGGGACCTGGCTGCTCGGAACCTGCTGTTGGCTACCCGTGACCTGGTCAAGATCGGGGACTTTGGACTGATGCGAGCTCTACCCCAGAATGATGACCACTATGTCATGCAAGAACATCGCAAGGTGCCCTTTGCCTGGTGAGGGGCAGGTGCCGCCGGCCTATAGGGCCTGAGTTCCACCCCAGGCTCAGAAGACCCACAAGCTTCTGGGCACTCTGTTACCCACCACAGCACTGTCTCTGCCCTGGCCTGTCCTTATCTGTTCTGTGCCTGGGGTACCTTTCTTATCTACTTACATGTTTGCACATCCATCCAAGGAATTCTCTAGGTGGATACTGGAAGGCCCAAGGGTGACTGCTCTTGAGATACCAAGGGCATGGTACTTAGTGCGGTGCTAAAAGGCCCTGTGGAGGGCTTGCTGTTAAATTTAAAATGTATGGGGAATAGCCAGGAAAGAACGTTCAGTGGGCGTGTTTAGGTCAAGCTGGCCCAGGCAGGAATAGATTGTGCTGCATCTTGAAGGCTGAGACTGGTGCTCTTCACCTGTGTGTTGTGGTACCTACCAGCCGTGGGCCCTGGCGGGACTGATGTTTTGCTTAGATGGTAGGATCTTCTGGTTCCAGAGATAGGGTCCACAAGAAGCCTTCCCTTTGACCCTTTTCTATTAGGTGTGCCCCTGAGAGCCTGAAGACACGGACCTTCTCTCATGCCAGTGACACCTGGATGTTTGGGGTCACACTGTGGGAGATGTTCACATATGGCCAGGAGCCCTGGATTGGCCTCAATGGCAGCCAGGTGAGGAGACTAGGGGTGGGCTCCATAGGGTGGGTGGGAGTCATCCTCCCCTGGTTTCCAGCCTGACCTTGTTGGAACTGATTCTTTTCTGATCGACTCTCAGTATGCTCTGTGTTGACACGGCCTCTCTGAGCTTAGCCAAGAGAGTGGCTACTGAGAATGTCACAGGACAGGGATGGGGTGGGAGAACATGGATGAGGGATGAGTTCTGGGCAGGGCTAAGGCTGGAAATAAAGGTCTTGGGCTCTGGGGACACATGTGCCGTGGTGGCCAGGCGTGTCACCTTCAGCTGTGGGTCCGGTCAGGGAAAAGCCGGTGAGGAGACAAGAGCCCTGCTGCCCCTAACCTGTGCACCCTCCTGCCTGGCAGATTCTGCATAAGATTGACAAGGAAGGGGAGCGCCTGCCCCGGCCTGAGGACTGCCCCCAAGACATCTACAATGTCATGGTCCAGTGCTGGGCCCACAAACCAGAGGACAGACCCACTTTTGTGGCCCTTCGGGACTTCCTGCTGGAGGTGAGGGCGGATCTGCCCATGGTGGCTGGGGAGTGCAAGAGGGGGCATCGGATGCTTAGCCTGGACCAGACATGATGTGTTTGTGCCCCAGGCTCAGCCTACTGACATGCGGGCCCTTCAGGACTTCGAGGAGCCAGACAAGCTGCACATCCAGATGAATGACGTCATCACTGTCATCGAGGGAAGGTAGGGGCGTCCCTTCCAGGGCACAGGCTTGAGAGGTGCATAACAGCCCCCTCTGCCTCTGAGAGTTCGCCGCACAGAGGTCAGAGTGGCAGCGTTGGTAACGGGCCTCACACTACTGAGAGCCGTCTGCACAGAGGCCGGGGCCGCAGCGTTGCTGACGGGCCTCACACTACTGAGAGCCGTCTGCACAGAGGCCGGGGCGGCAGTGTTGGTGACGGGCCTCACACTACTGAGAGCCGTCTGCACAGATTTTCCCTGCTAGCCCCAGCCCAGCTTGGCCTCAGAGCTGGGGGTCAGCACCAGAATCCCCAAATGTTTCTTGTTCTTCACTTCTGGTGTCTCAAGTGAAGGATTCTGTTCTTGAGAGGTCTCATGTAGCTCAGGCTGGCCTCAAATGCATTATCCTCCTGCCTCTGCCTCCCAAGGACTGGGTTGTGAGTGTGAACAGCCATGCCTGGCTGCTCACCTCCAGCCTTTCAGGCCCCAAGCAGCCTCTCCCTGCTCTGCCTCGCCCTTATGGCAACTTTCCATCCTTCCTGTCAAGCCCCCTCCCCCCCACCGGGGTCTCCCAGTCACGGTCTCCCTCCATCCACTGCCTGGACCTCTGTCCCATTCTATTCCCAGGGCTTCCCCGTGAGGAGGACTGCTATGTGTCTGACCTACTTGAAACTCGGGTCATAGCCTATGTGCAGTGTCCCTTAATCGGCCTACCTGCCTCCTCCACGTTTCTAGTTCCAGTCCCTGCCCTGGCCCTACCCTCTGCTGGTCCTGCCTCCAGTCATCTGATCCCCAGAGTGTCTGAGGAACTGGTTGCTGGTAGGGTGTCTTTGCATTAGCACTGTGGGTGAGTGTTGAGGACCAGGAAGAAAAGTGAGGCAAAGGGAGATTCCCTGTACCCCTTCCACTGACTCAGAACTGGGTAAGGATGCCTGCAGGGGGCCTTTCAGGTATGACTTGTGCCTTACTAGGGTTGGTGAGTGAGGTGAGTCCTAGCCTGAGTCAGTGGAATGGGCCCTGGAGCTGGGTGTGTTAGATTTACCTGTATCCACTGTGACCCCTGTCCCGCTGCCTCAGGCCAGGGCTCTCATGTTGTTCTGTTCTTGGAACAAGAATGACGTCCTAGCTGGTTACAGAGAATGGGAGAGGGTGGTGATAGAAGTGAAAAAAAAAAAAAAAAAAAAAACTGCTCAGGGAGACCTGGAGGCAGGAAGGAGCTGTGTGCGGCTTTGGACCTCAGGGGTAAGTCAGAGGCCTAGGAGTCAGTAGTCTGGAAATAGGCTGAAGATAGGAAGATTTGAGGGTGGGTAGGGAACCTCCTTGGAGGTACCAGGGCAGAAGTTGGCCTGTAACCGTTTCCACTTCCAGGAGCCAACTCCACCTTGTGCTTCTCTGGCCTCAAGTCTTTACTAGTCTGTCTCTGGCTCCACTTGGAGCCTGTGTTCCCTGGGGCTAACGCTGGAGTTTCCCGGGTGTCTCTGGAAGTGGTGCCCTTGGTCATGGAGAGCAAGGCAGACTACAGGAGGGGCCAGGGGAGTGTCTCTTCCTGGGAGGTTGTCCCAGGTGCACCCTGTCCTGCCCTTCCGCCCCAGGCTCCCATTGCCTTCAACTGCTGGTACTGTCACAGCCCATGGTTCAGCTCCTAGAACACGTCCCTTTGAGTTGCCACCTCTTACTTGGTCCCTGGAACTGCTCAGGAGGTGGGAGGTGAGGGACACGAGACTCCAGCAGCCGGCAAGCCTCGGGAGTGGGCCTGTGTATCTGTGGTTACCCGGGCTTTCCTCCTCCTTTTCACCCCCAGATCGCTCTGTTTGTTTGCCTGAGTTGTCTCCATGTTTCCGGTGCATGAGCTTGGAGAGTCTCTGGGCTGGGTTTGTCTCTGTGGCTCTTCCTCTGGCTCTTGCCTGTCTTCCTTGTCTTTCTCTTTTCTGGCGCTGTCTTCAGTCTGCTTCCTAGTTCCAGCTCTAGGGTGCAGCTTGTCCCAGTGCCCAGCTCTTCTCGGGGTACGGGGCAGGGAGAGGATACCTAGACATTCAGTGAGCTGAGCTCAGGGAACTCTGTCTAGGTTTGGAGGTACGCAGAGCATGGTGGCACATTCCTTTAATACCAGAACTTGGGAGACAGAGACAGGAGGATCTCTGTGAGCTCAAGGCCAGCCTGGTCTACACAGTGAGTTCTAGGACGGTTGGAGACACTGTCCAAAAAACAAACAAAAAGCCCTAAAACTAAAAACAGACGTGGGGATACAAGTGATGATAGGCCTTTCTCAAGGGTCTTACTTGGGGGGTGGGATGGCTGGAGGCCCTGTTTTTTTCAGAAGTGGTATTGAGTGGGGACAGAAGTTTTGAAATCCATTTGCAGGTTCTTGGCCTGGCCTGGCCTGCAGCCTCCACTTCCTGTAGTAGGAGGGGTGGAAGGCACTCATCTTTGCCCTCAGAAGGGACAAGGTAGGGTTGTGTGTGTTGTGAGCAGAATGTTTGGGTAACATTTCTACCTCTGCTGCGGCTCTCTGAGTTAGAGAACACCGCAGGAGGTGGGCAGAGTAGAGTTTAGGGCTGGCGGCCAGGAAAGGGACGGGCTGCTTCATGGAGGAGCCGCTGGTGATGGGAGGTGCTGGGCAGGCCTTGCTGCCCTGTGCTTTTCACGGGCAGCTCTGTGTGTGCGTTAAGGATCCTTTCTCTCCTTGGAATGGCACTGCTATTTTCAGATGAGATTGTTCCTTCTCAGGGTGTTGTCCTTTCTTCTTCCTTCCTTCCCTGCCCTTCCTACCCTGAAGGCAGGGAGTAATCATAGGGTTGCTGTGGGTGGTGGTGGGCCAGCAGGCAGCCTTAGTGACCAGAAGGTAGCTGTGGCAGTGCACAGCAGCTCCCCAGCCCTGTGCTGAGGCTGTGTTCACGGGAGGCCGTTCTGATGGGACAGATGCTGTGAAGGTGAGGGGACAGGGCAGGCAGGCAGTGGTGGGTGGTGCGGGTAGGTCCCTGCAGCACGATTGTCACCACTGCTACCTTAACCCAGACTGTCCACATCTTCAGGCATGTGCAGCAGACACAGGGCCTCCGCAGCTAGCTCTGGGGCGTTTGGAGTGTCCAGAGAGAGCTCTGTTCTCTTCCACTTGTTCACTTGCTGTGTGGGCTCAGCCTGGGTCAGACACGGGTTTGCTTTGTCTGCAGAGTGAGGGACTGAGGTCTTCATGATTTGCCGTACTGGGAAATCTAGACCACCTGGTTGTAAGGCAAGAGAGTCGGCCTCATCCCGAGAAGAAGGGAGGATGGCAAGGCTGGATCCCCATAGCCCTGCCCACAGGTGGTGCCAAGCCCCAGGTCTCCATGTGCTCCTTCATCTTGAAGGTCTGCATGGAAGGGCTGAATAGTAATTGGAAGGCATGGTCCTAAACTTATGGGGCTCCTTGTGGCTGATATATCAACTAAAATTCCTAGGACCCTGCTGAAGAGTGAATCTAGGGACCCCTAAGACCAAGGTAGGCCCCCGTTGTAGGTGGGAAACAGGTGTATTGTGAGAGTGAAATAGTTTTGCAGACTCAGTTGATTCGGATCCTGGTCATGTAGGACAGTTGTTGGAGCTGGTCTCCTTGTTTGTAGACTGTAGACAAAGCTACCTGAGCTTGCCAGAGGAGCTTAGGGTAAGGCTGAGCAAATATTCAGGCCCTCTTCAGGAGTGGCAGGTTATAGGGCTGCTGTTGGACACAGTGGACTGTTGGGTGGACGAGGTCTTCAGTGTGCACCCTTTGCCAGGGGTCCATGAGTAGGACCCTAGCCAGGGGTCACTTCACCCCCACTTCGTATTCACTGTGTTATCTTTGTCACACAGGGCTGAGAACTACTGGTGGCGTGGTCAGAACACCCGGACACTGTGCGTAGGACCCTTCCCTCGGAATGTGGTGACCTCCGTGGCTGGCCTGTCAGCCCAGGACATCAGCCAGCCTCTACAGAATAGCTTCATTCACACGGGGCATGGAGACAGCGACCCCCGGCACTGCTGGGGGTTCCCTGACAGGATTGATGAGTAAGTACCTGGACAGAGACACTGACCAGATACGGTCCTGGGCCCCTCACCACACCACACACAAGCCCTCAGAGGTTCCAAAAATGGTGCTGTCTGTTACTGACAAGATTAAGGCTGTGAATAGGCTCTGAACTTAGTGCTGCTCAAAGCAAGCAGTACCAGGAGCAGGCAAAGAGCATCCCCAAAGTCATTTTCCAAGGCCAGGAATGGTTAAGGTATTAACCTTGTTGGCCTTTTCAGCCAAATGGGGTCCATTGTGAAAGTTCCGGTCCCAGTATTTCCTATAGTGGATGGCTGCTGGGCAGCGGGACAGCCTTTGCCCTGGCTGTGGGTCGCCTATGCAGATAGATGCTGGCCCTCGAGCTGTGCGTGTGCACATGATTTTCTATAATCAGTTGCTTTTCTCTCTCGTGACAGGCTGCCAGCCTCAGGGACACAGATGCAAACTTTCCCCATCCCTGCGGCTTGTTTATCACTTGTCCTCGGGGATCCTTTGGTGTGGCACTTGGACCACATCCCTTTCTGTTGTGCGTCATTTCTTCTCTGCCACTGTGTATGACATTTGCTCTCTCCCTTGCGATGACCCCTCTGTGCTGACTCTGCAGAGCGTTTACCTCAGAATAGGTGCGTAGGTGTCTGAGGCATCTTTTCTGAATCCTCTCTGCCCTCCCTCCCCGCTGCAGGCCCTTAGCCGTACATCCTCCTGTGCTCTTCCTCACTTCTGTTCTCTTAGCTTCTTCTGTTCCGGAAGCCCTTCTACCAGAAGAGAGGAGGCTGTGTAGGTGGGGTGGGCCAGGTGTAGGTGACCAAGTGCTGAGGGTGCTTGGGGGTGGTGCGCCAGGGAGCTCTTTGCTGGGCCCCCAGCATTCTCTTCTCCCCAAACCACCCTGTGGGGCAGAGCTTCTCTGTCTGTGTACAGTTTTCCACTGTAAGTAAAATCAAAGTCAGAAAATCCCAGGGATGGACTCGTTTTTACTTACTAAAAAGTCCCCTGTCACCCAGCAGACAAGGCACCACATTCTGACACACGGGGAAGACACTTGGGAAGCAGTTCTCTAAGACATCTGCCTCTGAACAACACTTTTTTTCCTTCAGGGGTTTCCAGAGTTGTGGAGCCCTGAACCTGTGAGGTCAGGGGTCATGTCTGTGCAGGTCCAGGTCCTTCAGGGGTTTCCAGAGTTGTGGAGCCCTGAACCTATGAGGTCAAGGGTCATGTCTGCGCAGGTCCAGGCAGGAGGGAGTTTGTTTCTCAGAAGTGGGCACAGTCCTAGGGGGATCTTAGGGAGCAGTGTTCCTCTAGTCTGCCCCAGCCCACTCTGTTTTGGGGAGTGAGATCCCTGGATCTGAGAAAGATACAGGATTAGGTACTTTATGGTACTCTGTCAGCTCTCCTGCTGGGTCTCTGTGACCCTTTCTCCAGCTGCCTCCTCCTGAGAGCATGGTAAAATAGGCCTTTGTTTTTCCATACCCCACACTCCAGAACGACGGGCCCCTAGAGAGGCTCTGCCTCACAGGAACCAGGTAAGGGCCCCTGAAGAAAGGGGACCTGCGCCCTGTGTCCCGCTCCTGTTGTGCCTTAGCCAGCCTAGCTCATTCTTTAGGCTCTAATCAGCTTTGCTGACTAAGCCCCAGGTCTCAGACAGTGACAGTAGGTCTGGGGTGAGTGAGTGGGGAGCCTACCCGGCAGCTCAACCTCCTCCCCATTTCCTGTGGTTCAGCAGGAAGCTGCTTCCTGCCCACCCTTCTAGGGGCTAGCAGCAGGTGCTTCTCTTCAGTCTGGAGAACAAGAGTGTACCAGCAGGTAGAAGCCTGGCATGGGTTTGGATGCTGTCAGGGTTATCAAGGGCACCTCTGCCCTTGTAAGGTATTGGAGTCCATGAAGGCACAGGCTTCTCAGCCTGGGTCAGGTGTGCTTACCCCGTGGGAGCCACCTCCCAAGGGATTGACCAGTACAGAGTCTGGGAGCCTTGTGACTCAGCTTCCTCTGAGTCTTAGTCTTTCTTTGCTTTGCTCACTAAACACTCAGGAAGGTTTTGTTTTGTTGTGGTTTTGGCCTTCATCTCCAGAAGTGCCTCCCCCACTGCTCTGCCTTCTGACCTGGTTCTCTCCCAACAGACTGTATCTGGGCAACCCCATGGACCCCCCTGACCTGCTGAGTGTGGAGCTGAGCACCTCCCGACCCACCCAGCATCTAGGAAGGCTGAAAAGTAAGAGCCCTCCCATTCCTTGGTCTTCCCAATTCACTGGCCACCCCGAGCCTGCTCTTCTACTCTGAGGGCAGTTGGGCCAGAGCAGCAGGTGGGACAGCTGGATTCCTGGCCCTGGCTAGGCGTGGGGTGGGGTAGGAGAGGAGAGGCAGCTGTATCCGCCGAGGTGGGTATCCTTGGGTTGGTCTGCATTGGCCCTGCAGCCTCAGCTTCCTCCTCCCTCCTTCACCAGGCTGTTCAGATCCTGGCTCCCATACTTGCCTTAATCATGCTCTTCTCTCCCAAGCCAACACCCCACTCTGGGCTCCGTCTCAGCCAGGAGCCCCGTCCTCCCAGATCCTGTGCCTGTCATTCTGGAACACAACTGTTCCATCCTGCCTCCCCGTTCCCTCCCACCTCCCATCTTCAGTTGGGTTTGTGCGTTTGCTCACTCCTGTTCACCTCTCTCTCTATTTCTCTCTCCTTCCTTCCCTCCCTCCCTCTCCCTTTCTCACCTGAACTTTTCCCTCTGTCTGGCTCCACCTCCCCCCTCATCCCTGCCCTGCTTGGTCACTCTTCTTTTCTGCCTCCCCTGTCCGCATGGCCTTTCCTACAGGGGAGCCTCCACCTCGCCCACCTCAGCCTGCCATCTTCACACAGAGTAAGTGGGGCTTCTCAGGATGCCTTGGCCCCTGCCCCCGCCCTCTCTCTCCTCTCACCTCTCCTCTCCTGGAAGGTACAGAGCTCCAGTGGCTGTGTGGAAGGGGAAGCGGGTGTGTGCTGTGAGCTTTTGCTGCTGAACTGGCCGGGCATGCCTGCCTCCCCATCTGTGCCCTCAAAGATGAGGCGGTCCTGCCGTGACTCAGCCAGCTCGTGCTTTTTCAGACATGCAGAGGTTGTGTCTTGATGTCAGGGTGGCATCAGGAGTCCGTCTTCTGAGGGAAGCTCCTGTTGGCCCGTGCCTGCTCTAACGGTGTGCCCCAGTAGAGGTGGAGCAAGGGGTTACTAACCAGACCGAGAGCAAGGAGTTCAGGGCTCTTGTATTATGGTGGGAACGTCAGAGTCAGGTGTGCATGGGATGTTGGCCCGCTCTCGCTTGGGTAGAGTTGGGGGGCCTACATTGAGGCCTGAAGGCAGACAGCTGGCTCTGCCCTGTTTGAGCAGGGTCAGGTATGGTCTTGGTGCAGAGGCTAACCTCTGGGGAGTCGGTAGTGATGGGTCAGTGGGGGCTACTTGGTTGCTTTTACACATCCTACCTTCCCTTGTTCCCCACTCATACCTGACACCATCTCCCTGTTGGGGTCTCCCTTTTTGTCACAGAGCCAACATATGACCCTGTGAGTGAGGACCAAGACCCCTTGTCCAGCGACTTCAAGAAGCTGGGCCTGAGGAAGCCATCCCTGCCCCGAGGGCTGTGGCTCACAAAGCCCTCGGCCCGAGTGCCAGGCACCAAGGCAGGCCGCAGCAGTGGGGGCGAGGTCACGCTCATCGACTTTGGCGAGGAGCCCGTGGTTCCAACCCCACGGCCCTGTGCACCCTCCTTGGCACAGTTGGCCATGGATGCCTGCTCCTTGCTGGACAAGACACCACCACAGAGCCCCACGCGGGCACTGCCACGGCCTTTACATCCCACACCTGTAGTGGACTGGGACGCTCGCCCGCTGCCCCCGCCCCCTGCCTATGACGATGTGGCCCAGGATGAGGATGACTTTGAGGTCTGCTCTATCAACAGCACGCTAGTGGGTGCAGGCCTCCCTGCTGGGCCGAGCCAGGGCGAGACCAATTATGCCTTTGTGCCTGAGCAGGCGCAGCCGCCCCCTGCCCTGGAGGACAACCTGTTTCTTCCACCCCAGGGTGGCGGCAAGCCACCCAGCTCGGCCCAGACTGCAGAGATTTTCCAGGCACTGCAGCAGGAGTGTATGCGGCAGCTACAGGTCCCCACTGGCCAGCTGACCCCCTCCCCCACCCCAGGAGGTGATGACAAGCCCCAGGTGCCACCCCGGGTACCCATTCCCCCTCGGCCCACACGTCCACGTGTGGAGCTATCTCCAGCTCCCTCGGGTGAGGAAGAGACAAGCCGGTGGCCTGGACCTGCCTCCCCTCCCCGAGTGCCTCCCCGGGAACCCCTGTCCCCTCAAGGCTCAAGAACCCCAAGCCCCCTGGTGCCACCTGGCAGCTCTCCGTTACCACACCGGCTCTCTAGCTCACCCGGAAAGACCATGCCCACCACCCAAAGCTTTGCCTCAGACCCTAAATATGCCACGCCACAAGTGATCCAGGCTCCTGGCCCGCGGGCTGGCCCCTGTATCCTGCCCATTGTCCGCGATGGCAGGAAGGTCAGCAGTACGCACTACTACCTGCTACCTGAGCGCCCTCCTTATCTGGAGCGCTACCAGCGCTTCCTCCGGGAGGCCCAGAGCCCTGAAGAGCCAGCCTCCATGCCTGTGCCCCTGCCGCTGCCCCCACCCAGTACTCCAGCCCCTGCCGCCCCCACTGCTACTGTTCGCCCTATGCCTCAGGCTGCCCCAGAACCAAAGGCCAACTTCTCCACCAATAACAGCAACCCAGGGGCTCGGCCACCAGCCCTGAGGGCCACTGCTCGGCTGCCACAGAGGGGCTGCCCGGGGGATGGGCAAGAGGCTGCACAGCCAGCAGACAAGATCCAGATGGTGAGTGCCAGGCCCACTTAAAGGTGAAGGGCTGGGGTCTGAGGGACCCAGAGGAATGGGCCCAAGTGGTGCTGATGGGTGGGTGTGCCCAGCTGCAGGCCATGGTGCATGGGGTGACCACAGAGGAGTGCCAGGCGGCCCTGCAGAGCCACAGCTGGAGTGTGCAGAGGGCTGCCCAGTATCTGAAGGTACCATCACTTCCTGCCTGCTCTGGCGTTGAGGGGCCTTGAAAGCTGGTTCCGCTGTACCTGACCCTCCCCGCTGGCTCTGAGTCCTGTGCCCCGACTCTGGTCTGGTACCCCTTGCCCCAGGGTGTCCCATGGCACCACTGCCCTTTGCCCCTCAGGTGGAGCAGCTCTTTGGACTGGGTCTTCGGCCGCGGGTGGAGTGCCACAAAGTGCTAGAGATGTTTGACTGGAACCTGGAGCAAGCTGGCTGCCACCTCCTGGGTTCCTGTGGCCCTGCCCACCACAAGTGAGTGAGTCACACACTGCCCTAGCTCCCTCTCCCAGGAAGGCTGTCATTGGGGATAGCCACACATAGGTAGGGAGTCCCCAGCTGGAGGGGAGAGGGCAGGTGCAGGGCCCCGGAGGCAGGAGCTTTGTTTAGAACAAAGAACAAAATGAACTCAGACACTTGGTTTTTGTCATGAGTGGAAGAGTCGCCTTAGGCCCTGGGTGGAGGAGGCGGACTTCCGGACCTCCTCTCTGGCTGCCCAAGTGCTTCATGGTGTAACATTTTAGTCCTGGTTGTTTAAGCAAATATTTCTTAGCTCTTGTACCATATTTCTCTTTAACGTGCCGGTTAGTACTGGGGAGGAGGGTGGCTCGGTGAATACGCTGCTTGTTGTACAGGCGTGAGAACCTGAGTTTAAATCCCCAAACCTGTGTGAAATATGGACATGTAACTTGCGCCTCTGTAATCCCGGTTCTCTTATGGGAGGCAGGGACAGAGTAACCCCCAGAAGTTGAAGGGCCTGGCAGCCCGGCACACCATAGCATGAAAACAACAGAGACCCTGTCTCAAGAAGAGAGGCAAGGATCCACACCTGAGGATGTTCACTGACTTGTACATACTCAGTGTGGCACGCACACCTGTATTCACACACAAACACACTCCCCTCCCACGCCCTTTTCTATATATGGTAATATTAATGCTTTTTGAAGGAATAAACATTCAAAGAAAATCTCATTGTTTTCTCACTAAAAGCTTATATATATGTAGTCATATAAAATAAAGCACACAGATTAAAATTAATTGAAATCTTTATCAAGCCCCAAAGTGGTGAACAGGCAGACATGAAACCAGTATCATCCCAGGAACCAGTGCAGCTCACTGGGCGCTGGGAGGCAGGCGCCTTGGGGTCCTCCAGTCTGTGCCGCTCTTACACAGTGTAACTCTGACTCTAATCAGAGACAATCAGAAACAGTGGGAGAGGGCTGTGGCCCTCAGACACACTGGACAGGCACTCAGCCGGAGTATCTGCCAGTGGTTGTCCCTAATTTACATCCTGAGAAGACTGGGCTTCCTGTAGTGCTTAGATACTCCAGTACACAGTAGTACTCTTTCCTTAATTCAAAAGTTCATCAAGAAAGACACTTCAGAGTAAATTCTAAAACTGTAGTCTAAGATTTCCAGGTTATTTTTTGTTGTTTTGTTTTTGCGCGGTGACCCTGAATTTCCTGTAAGCTGTTTAGCTCATATTGACAGATAAACTTTTGCTATTTCCCATCTTTCAGACGCTGATAGTTGTCTGCAGAACAACAGTCTGCCCTAAAGGAACCACTTGAACCTGTCTGTAGGACCAGGGTGGGGAGATGCCCATCTCAGGCCTGGAACACCCACAGCTTGGACCTACTGCTGCCTGTTGCTCCACGTGAACAGAGCAGGAGGCTGGGACTCCACCTTGCCCACCTCACTCACCCACCCAGCGCTGTTCTGCACAGCTTGGTTCAGCCCTCAGTGCCCCGGCCAAGAGGTGGGAAGGAGCCTTGTGAAGGCAAGACAGGAAGCTGCCTGGCAGGCCCTGTGTGTGACCTGCCCCTGGCTCAGGATCAGGGCTGGGCTACTGGCTAGCGTGTGCCCCAGGCTTTGCCCTGGAGGACTAGACTAAGGAAGCCAGGCTTGACTTGGGCAAGAAGGATGTGTTGGCCGCACAGAAGGGTAGGCCAGCATCCAGCAAGCCCTTCTTAGGGCTGGGCCCTTTTCCAGGGAACCCCTGTAGGCATTTGGAGTGTTGGACAGAATGTGACTTGTGGCTTCACTGTGAACTTGCAGACTTGGACGCTCCTAGGAGCGTACCTGGAGACAGTCTGAAGTGGCTCAGAAGCAGAGAAATGGCGGCAGGTTCTCTGGCAGGGCCCAGGGCCTGGATTGGAAGGAGACCCCAGGGGCACCAGTACTTTGTTGTTTGACCCCTGACCCTCCCCGTTGCTGTTCGATGTGTTCCCATCAGCCTCTGTTGCCAAAGTTGCTGTCCCAGCTCTGGATATCTGCTTCTTCCAGTGAAATAAATTCCGTTTCTATTTTATGTTACCCACTCCTGCCTGTCTGTTTCTTGTGTCCCTCGTCTCCATAGGCCATGGCTGTCCAGAGCAAGCAGCCTTTTACTACCCCCTACAGGCAGAGAGAGGAACTGCAGCCTGGCAGAGCCTTTTCCTGGGCCCTGTCAGAGCCAGCCCTCCTTTTCCCTGGTCTGGGTACGTCAGTCTTCTGGGGATCTTGTTCCACTGCTTCTGAAGGGCAGGACACACTTCAGGAGACAGTCTGGTAACTCAGCTAACGGGAGCTAGGTCAGAAATGGATAGCATGCAGGGCTCCACTAGGGCCAAGTAATGTATTACATGGTTTCGAGTTTAGAAGCTACTGGAGAGCACAACAGAGCACCACCCCAACAGCCCACTTTCCCATCCCGCTTGCCCTTTCCGCCTTTATCATGTTTCTTGTGTATTGCCCTCTCTTAAATGAGAGATTTTTTTAAAAAATTTTGTAGGAATTTGGCTTGGCTCTTTTCAGTCCTTAGCAGTTACCGCCACTGTGGCAATCCTCTGGGTATACGGCTGCCTTCTGCTGGGTATACGGGCTGCCTTCCGCTGGGTATACGGGCTGCCTTCCGCTGGGTATACGGCTGCCTTCCGCTGGGTATACGGCTGCCTTCCGCTGGGTATACGGGCTGCCTTCCGCTGGGTATACGGGCTGCCTTCCGCTGGGTATACGGCTGCCTTCCACTGGCAAGACTGGGTGACTGGGTGATGCATTGTGAGCATCAGTGGTCACACCAGCAGCGAGAACTGGCCATGTGGTATAGCTCCCTGCCTTTCCAGGCTGCCTGGTGGCAAATGGGGTGACGGTTCTTGTTTATGTCTCTCACTCATGAGTAAGGAGAGTTAAGTCAGTTGGATGCCTGGAGAGATGGTTCAGCGGTTAAAACTACTGCTCTAGCCGCGGTTCAGTTCCCAGCGCTTACAGGACATCTGACACCTGATCTCTATGTCAGCACACATACATGCACACACATACATATATATGCTCCCAACACTTTCCCACTTTTTTTTTTGCAACAGAATATTCTTTTTTTTTTTTTAGAATGTTCTTTTCTTACATTCAGAAATATCTTATAGATCTATCAATTTTCAACTCCATTTAAGAAGACAAAAATGCTGTGTGAGTTGTCAGCTTGTAAGACTGTCATTGAGGATGTGTTTCAAGAAGGGCTTTTGCAGGGGCAGGACGCCAGAGCAGCTGCAACTCCCGCGTGTGTGTGTGTGTGTGTGTGTGTGTGTGTGTAATGCAGCTCGGGCCGTGTCTCCTAAACTCCAGGCCTTCCTGCTGGCTTCCAGCAATCCACCTGCCAGCTCGCGTAGCATCTCTGTGTAGCAGAAGCGGATCTGGGTTTACCAACTTGGGGAATCAACTGAGGATTTGTTGGGCAATCTGTCAGCCTCACTGACAGAACACAAGCTGAACACAGAACACAGTCTGTGCCCCTGGGAAAGAGTGACGTCATCACGGCAAGTTGATGAATCTCTGTAGTCATTGTGTGTGTAGGGAGATGGCTCCCCAGAATGTGACTCTTGCTGACTTAGGGGGGCAGGGAGTGAGGGTCGTAGTGTTTCAGTGGTTAGCTGCTAGCTCACAGTGTGGACTGGCTTGTTCCCGAGCCCTTTCTCTTCCTGTTTGGGGGCTTCTCGTATCCTGGTGAATGACAGGTCTCGGTCCTGAAGCTGCTGGGTTCCTTTGAATCTGTAGACAGGTGTTGGAATTTCTCTTTACGCTGGATGGATCTGCTTAACAGTAGCTAATGTAGCCAAAAGGAAAGACCCCCCCCCCTTGCAGGCAAAAGGTATTTTTAATTTGAAGCTAGTTAATTTCTACAGAACTCTGAACTTGGAGAATTGCCCCTGAGCTCCTCAAAGGCTGTCACACGGCTGACAGGTTTTGGGTGAAATGGTAAGATCAAGAACTAAACCGTGAGGATTTTCTTTAAATGTATTCCTTTCTAAAACATCTCTTAGACACTTTCCCTCCGTTTTTGGTGATAGCGGTAGTATTAGATGGCGACCTTGTGTTTGGATGCTCCGTCTGCATGGAGGGTTGCTGAATGACGGATACACCTTGAGAACCCCTAAGCAATCGCTCCTTTGTGTCAGCAGCGCCACCTGTCTGAAAACGGAGACACCGCATCCTTCAGTACATTTGAGAGCCAAGGAGGACTAGGATTGCCGGAAGTCATTGTCCAGCACACCATTTAAGAGTCCAAAACCAGCCGGGCAGTTGTGGTGCACACCTTTAATCCCAGCACTCGGGAGGCAGAGGCAGGGGGATCTCCGTGAATTTGAGGTCAGCCTGGTCTACAGAGCGAGTTCCAGGACAGCCAGGGCTACACGGAGAAACCCTTTTTGAAAAACAAACAACAAACAAAACCGTCCAAACTCTGCTTGCTTAGGGCCATGGGTGCTTTAGGGAAAGTTGGGAGGGAATGGGTCTGCCCACCATCTGGTACCAAATGGGGATAAACTATGGTCTAAGGTAAAGAGAAAGGACATTAGAATCCCGCCTGTTTCTGTGATGGTTAGGATGCTCTGAAACATGTGGCCTCCCAGCCGTGTGCTAGGACGCTGAGGACTCGGGGAGCATGCAGTCCCTCCCCAGGAAGCCCTGGCACCACCCCACTTGGGGTGCTTAGGTCTCCACTGGATTTGTCTTCTTTTTATGACTGTCCTAACACCCACTGTGGAATTGGCAGAGCACAATGAGAAAAATATGTGGAATTTTATAGATTAGTTTTATCTGTGTACATATGTAAGTATTATAAAAATAAGGGCATTGGCATGAATCAGTTACAAGATCGTGTGTGTGTGTGTGTGTGTGTGTGTGTGTGTATTTCGGGATGGGGTTTCTCTGTGTAGCCCTGGCTGTCCTGGAACTCACACTCACAGAGATCTGCCTGACTCTGCCTCCTGCTTAGATTAAAGGTGTATGCCACCACTCCCGGCTAGCTGCTTATTTTTAAAGATGTATTTATTTTTATTTTATATGTATGAGTGTTTGTCTGTACGTCTGTGCACCACATGTCTGTCTGGAACCCTCTGAGATGAGAAGACATCAGTGCATCTGGAACTGGGTTATAGGTCACTGTGAGCCACCAGATAAGTGCTGGGAACTGAACATGGTGCCTGTGTAAGAGTCGCAGGTGCTCTTAATCACCGAGCCTTCTCTCTCTCCAGCCCTCTAAACTGCTTTTAAATTGTTCACATT
This sequence comes from Alexandromys fortis, assembly GCF_014885135.2. NCBI lineage: Eukaryota > Metazoa > Chordata > Mammalia > Rodentia > Cricetidae > Alexandromys > Alexandromys fortis. Next base: position 2,371,558 of record NW_026067991.1, read on the forward strand.
TTTTGCTGCTGATTTTCATCTTGAACACCCTGGAAACACTCCATACATACATACACACATACACACATACACATACATACACATACATACACATACATGCATACATAGGTACATACATACATACATACTTTGCATTTTATGGATAAGCTCTTGTTGTGTAAGGCATTATTTGTTAGCATTTTTCTTTTTCTTTTTTTTTTTTCTGTTTTTTTGAGACAGGGTTTCTCTGTAGCTTTGGAGCCTGTCCTGAAACTAGCTCTTGTAGATCAGGCTGGCCTCGAACTCAGAGACCGTATGCCTCTGCCTCCCGAGTGCTGGGATTAAAGGCATGTGTACCACCACCGCCCCACTAGCATTTTTATTTTTTAATGAGTTTTTTTAAAAGATTTACTTATTATGTATACAGTGTTCTGCCTGCATGTGTGCCTGTAATACATGCCAGAAGAGGACACTGAACGCATTACAGATGGTTGTGAGCCACTGTGTGGTTACTTGGAATTGAACTCATGACTTCTGGAAGAGCAGCCAGTGCTCTTAACCTCTGAGCCATCTCTCCAGTCCCTTAATTATTTTTTAACAAGTTTGTAAATGTATTTTCAGAAAAATAATGTTTCCTATAGTCTACATGTTTCCAAGGAAAGGACTTAGATTCTCAAGGTATTTTCAAGTCTTGGGAATGGTAGATTGGATGGTCTAGCTGCCTGGAAGTCTCCTTCCAAGGTTGGAGGGTGGTGGCTGTCAATTGGTAGAGCTCAGCTCCCAAGGCTGCCCGACCTCCCCACAGCTTGCCTGGTGGGAAGATGCCCTTGGCGCAGGTGTCTACTCTGGAGCTGTCCTTTTGAAGATGTCTCCCTGCTCCTGCCGCCACCCTCAGGATGGCCCCGGGGGCTTCTTTCTACTGGAACATTCTCATTCTGTCATCTGAGGAAGGGACAAACCCACCTGTTCCCAGGCATCCTGAAAACCCCTGCAGTGCTCCGGTGGGAGCCCCTCCCCACCCCAGGGGAGGTTTGCTTACCCCATGGCCTATGTCAGTGGTCACATGAGGCCCAGCACCTGAAGCCAGCAGGACCTGGAAGCCCGACCCTGGACTTGCTCCACTGAAATCTGTGCTACCCAGATCTCCAGAGAAACTGTGCAAAGCTTTGAATGAGGGTGGCTCAGCCCTGACCCCACAGAGCAGGCAGGCCTTGGAGGACCCTGCCTGGCTCCAGGAGGCCCCACTCCAGCTCTGCTCATCACCTCCCAGTGCCCTCAGGTCCTGGCCACCAGGACCATGTTGCTTTCTGTTCCTAGGATTTTTGCTACATTAAGCACTTCCTTATAAGTAGAGCTATGCTCTGTTGGTCCTCCCGTGTCTGACCCGGTGTCTCCCTAGCAGCTTCTCTCGGGGTGTCTATGGCCATTATAAAGCACGGGAGAATCTGTGCTCCATGCCACCCCCAAAGATGCTGCCTTACCCACTCCCATTTCATTGAGGAAACACATTTCAGAAGTTGGGGGGGGGGTGTTGTTTTGTACACAGGTTCTCGCTGTGTCCCCCTGATGACCTCAAACTCCTAAATCTCCTGCCTCGGCCTCCAAGGGTTGAGATGATAGGCGTGTGATGCTGTGTCATTTAGGGCTCAACACCACCATCATCTCAATGTGTTCAGTTGCATGCTAAGTTCGCTCCGTTTCCTGATCTTCACCTCTGTCCACCTGTAGAACTTCTGCAATCTGCAAGACTCCAGCTCTACACGTGGGCTCCCAGAGCCCTCTGCTCCTCTGGTTTTCACTACACTAAGCACTTCCTTCTAGGTAAAGCCACGCTTTATTGGTCCACTTGTGTCTGCCTTAAAGTCTTCGCTCAGGGCTTCTATGGTCGTTATAAAGAACCATGACCAAAACAGCAATGGGGAGGGAAGGGTTTATTTCAGTTAACTGTCCCAATCACGGTCCACCGCTGAGGGAGTCAGAACAGGGTCTCTAGGTAGGAACCTGGAGGCAGAAGTGATGTAGAGACCATGGAGGACCACTGCTTGTTGATTTGCTTCTCCAGACTTGCTCAGCTTGCTTTCTTATGCCCCCAGGACCACCAGCGCAGGGGTGGCAGCGCCCACAGTGAGCTGGAGCCACTTACATCAGTCGCTAATAAAGGAACTGCCCCACAGGCTTGCCTCCAGGCCAATCTGATAGGGACATTTTCTCAATTGAGGTTCTCTCTTCCCAGAAGACTCTAACACATGTCAAGTTGACATAGAAACCAGCCAACACAATACGGGTGTGGTTGGTGACACACACCTTTAATCCCGGCACCTGGAAAGCAGAGGCAGGTGGAACCCTGAGTTCGAGGCCAGTCTGGTCTACATACAGAGTTGCAGGACAGACAGGGTTGCACAATGAGACACCCCCTGTCCCCCTCACTCCCAAAAAGGAGCATCAACTTAGCATAAGGTCCAAGCGTGTCAGAACTGCCTTCTGTTTGAAGGCTGAATCATATTCCCCTGAATGAATACACTACATTTCTTTGCCAGATTTCTATGAACTTGGGTTGCCCCTACCCTTGGTCTATTGAGCATAATGCTGCTGTGGGCATTAGTGTGCCCACACCAAGACCATTCTTCTGCTGGGCAGTGGTGGCACACGCCTTTAATCCCAGCCCTCGAGAGGCAGAGGCAGGCAGATCTCTGTGAGTTCGAGGCCGGCCTGGTCTACAAGAGCTAGTTCCAGGACAGGCTCCAAAGCTAAAGACCCTTCTTTCGACTCCTTTTGGTATTTAACCAGACACAGGATTACTGGGCCACATGAAAACTCCATTTTGAACTCCATGTTTGAGTTTACGTTCATACTCACAATGCACAGAGTTTCTCTTCCTCCATGCCCCTTCCTTTGTGCACTGGTTTCTTCCTGTCGGTGTGGGCGGCATCATACTGTGACTTTGGTCTCCTACGAAACATCCTGTCTTTGCCCGTCCTTTTCCTCAGGTTGTTTGCTGTCCTGGTTTTGTCTTTTCTTTGGACCTCCTAGCCAGGAGTCTCATTTCTCGCAGTTGGCGTAATGTCTTTCTGCCCTTCCGCCCAGTACGCCCAGCTCGCTTCTCACACACCAACGGGTTCTGTCTCAACTTTCCTCCCTCAAGGTGTTACTAGTCTGTTCCTGAAGCAGCGAGTACGTGACGTCTGCTTCCCCCCAGTCCCGTTCTCCCCGCTCCACTGTGTGTGCTGTCCATCATCTTATGGAAAAGCCACCGCCCCCCCCCCACCTCTCCCTTCTAGCCCAGGCTGCCTCTCCCACATGGGACAGACAGACACCATTCTCTTCACGGAGGTCCCTGCTTAGCCATGGGCAGCCCTGGTGGTGAGGTGGGTGGGGACAGAAACTTGGATGTCTTAACCTCAGGGTGAATGGGTCACCGGGGATGCCGACCTTAGGAGCAGTAGAAAGTGGTGAGCAGACATCTGGAACCACAGAAGCACCCCTGCAGTGGAGGACAGTGGCAAGACTTGTTGTAGGGAGGTTGGGGAAGCGGAGGAAAAAGCCCCGCAGGTGGCTTGGGGTCGCTGCCTCTGTGAAAGGTTTTCGAGTTCTATAGAGTCTACCGGTATCTTACTCCTAGGTGTTTTGTGGACCGGACTTTCTCTATTTGATTTCATCCCTTCCCAGCTCTCCTGCTCTTCCCCTCCATAACTCCCCCATCCCCTTCCTCTACGTGGCGTCCAGCCTATAGCGGGAAACGTAGGGCCAAGGAACTTCCCCCACACCAGGGGTCTGGCCCTCCTGGTTCCACTGCGCACCTCCCTCACCTCGGGGAACCTCAAACCTCAGCTGGGCCAAGCCAGTGAAGGCGAGCCAGAGGACTGCTGACGTGCGCCCCCTGGAGGAAGCGCAGAGCATTGTCAAGCAGAAACGCTGCCCACCTGGTTTTAGGAACAGTTTGGGCCGGCCTCCCGGATCTCTGTGCGTGGGCTGATTGTGTTCTGTTTAACCATAGCCTCGGGCGAGAAAGCACGTTCATTTTCCCTTGCACACAGCTCCCATCTGGAACAGTTCTTATTTCTAACCCCTTCCTCTATGAGAAGTTTTAAAACCCAAATATGTTATCCATGCATGCATTCCTAACCTCAGCAAAAAGGAATCCCACCAGATGAGCTCGCAGCTATGTCTGTCCCTTGGCACTGCGCCAGTAGCTAACTAAGGTTGACACCAGACATGTATAGTAGGACAGAGAGTCAGATGCCATCACTTTGGGCTCAGACAGGTGAGAAGCCAAGCTGGCACTTGGGTGAAAGACATGTGGAAGCCTATGGCAATGGAGCTGCCCAAGCTACAGACCTCAGAGCGCTGTGCTAGTCCAGGACATGGCTGGACCATGGCTCTAACCTGCTCATATGAGGGGCTGAGAGGGGAACCAGCATCCCTAATTGGCCACCGGGTGGCACATGTGGGACAGATCCAGAGAGATTAAACAGACATTGGAACCACAGTTCCCAGAAGGCAGATAGGCGCGTGTGGTCAGGACTACAGAGACGGTTCAGTTGATGGGCTGCTTGCCATGTAAAGGTGAAGACCCAAGAAAGGATCCCAGATCTCATGGAAAATACTGAGTGCGGGCCAGAGTGCGCCAGAGATGCTCAGTAGGTAGCCACACTTGCCCCCATGCCTGATGCCCTGAACTCCACCCCGGGGACACACATGATGCAAGGACAGCGCTGACTTCCTTAAGTTGCTTGTCCTCCACACTCATGTCATGGCATGCCCGCGCGCACACACACACACACACACATACACACACACACACACACACACACACAGAGAGAGAGAGAGAGAGAGAGAGAGAGAGAGAGAGAGAGAGAGAGAGGATTAAATGTAATTAAAAAATTTTTTTTCAAGCTAGGCACAGCCGTTTGCAGCTATGACCTAAGCGGGTCCCTGGGGCTGAGTGGCAGTCAGCCTAGCCAAATGGTTGAGCTCCACTCCAGGTTCAGAGACCCTGTGTTTAAAAAGAAAATGTGGAGAGTCACTGAACCAGATATCAGACACTAACCTCTGGCACCCACCCTCCGCGCACACACACCTCCGTACACATGCATTAACACACTCATACAAAGAAATGTGTGCCCTGACTTACACTCATCTGCTGAAACAAATAAACACACAAGGAAAGCCCCCCTCCGTGGGCTTTAAACATGACCCCGAGTCTCAGAAGATAATAGGCATAGTGTCTACGTCCCAACTCAAAACCACTCCGTGCACAGTCTGACGTCCCACAAGGACTAACATTCGACAGACCACTGCTATAGACAAAGCAGACATCCATTCCCCAACAGCCATGATGACTGTGCTCCAACAGAAGAAACTCTCTTGGAGTGAAAAGAAAGAGGACATCACAACAGATAAATTAAATATTTAAAACGTATCATTACATGGGAAGGGACTCCACGGCTATGGGACGGGTGTGAACCGAAGCCATCCCTGTGCTAATGATTCTCCATAGTGAATGTGGAGAGTCGGCCGATCTGGAGCCGAATTATCTCAGGCTATCTTAGTGTGTTTCTAGGTAATCATTGGCCTAACATCTGTGTGACCGTGTGGCTATCATGTGAACCCTTTGCTGATATAGTAATAGACCGCTAGTTTCCACCAACACCAAAGCTAAGAATGTCCGCAGCCAGCATCTGATAGCTACAGCAGAGGGCTCCTCGTTTTGCTATGAGCCATCGGCTTTAAAGTGCCTTGATTTATGGCTTAAAAAAATTCTGCAACTATATTAAAAAAAACAAACCAACTTTATTAAACTGCTTTTAAAAACAGAACTGAGATCCGGGGCACGGTGGCACAGGCGGATCTCTGAGTTCGAGGTCAGCCTGGTCTACAAAGCAAGTTCCAGGACAGCCAGGGCTACGTAATGAAGCCCTGTATCGAACCTCCTTCTGACCCCCCACCTACAAAAAATTAAGGAATGGAAAATTTAGAAGGAAAAAAAAAAGAGTCAAACAGTCAAAGTAACAGTTTCAAAAAATAAATAAATAAAACAATTCCACTGGTAAAAGTTGTCCAGGTTTGAAGGTCGAGGGCGGAGGCGCTGTCCCCAGACCCTGCGGCCCCTGAGCCACTTGCCTGGCTCTCTGTCTCTTCTTCACGCTGTCTGCTTGTAGAAGGCACAAAAGGTGTCTTCACAGGCTGAGTCGGGGCTGGGGGCTCAGGGCCTCCACGGCATGAGGAGGGAGGAGCACAAGTGGCCCCTGGCAGCTGTGTTCTCACAGCCCCACCCAAAGAACAAAGCTGGGACCCCAAGCCATGCTTGCGCCTGTAAGTCAAGGCCTTTGGCGGGAGAAGATGAGAGACAGGGAGAGAGTCACTGCCCCCACAAGCCCTTGTCCCCGGTTGATTTTAGACACACACACACACCAGACGACACACTGTGCACTGAGAGATCCTGGTAAAGAGAAATTGATTTAGCACAATCTTTGGCACTAAAAATAAAACAAGGATTGCCGGACATAGTGGTGCACACCTTTAATCCCAGCAGGAATCTCAGAGGAAGTGGCAGGCAGATTTACATAGAGAAACCCTGTCTCAGTAAATTAGTTAAATAAAGCAAGGAAACCAGGCACTACCCCTTCAAATGACCAACAGCACACAGACTGTATACACACACACAGACACACACACACACACATGCTCGCACGCACGCACACACGCACACGAGGGTAGAAACAGCAATAAAATAAACATTGGTTGTATTCAAAAGTCAGAACTAAAAATGAGCTGGAGGCCTTATTTTTCGGTTCTTGAAGCTTTATAACGAAGAATTTCCTTTGGCAAAGAAAGGAAATGTTTTACTCGGGGTAAGGAGCCATCTTTTATTTTGGTGGGGAGACAATAGTCATCTCACTAAGTGGTTTTGAGTTGGGACGTAGACACTATGCCTATTATCTTCTGAGACTCGGGGTCATGTTTAAAGCCCACGGAGGGGGGCTTTCCTTGTGTGTTTATTTGTTTCAGCAGATGAGTGTAAGTCAGGGCACACATTTCTTTGTATGAGTGTGTTCATGCGTGTGTACAGAAGTGTGAGTGTGTGCATGTGTGGGTGGATGCCAGAGGTTAGTGTCTGATATTTGGTTCAGTGACTCTCCACATTTTCTTTTTAAACACAGGGTCTCTGAACCTGGAGTGGAGCTCAGCCATTTGGCTAGGCTGACTGCCACTCAGCCCCAGGGACCCAGCGTTGGGGTCATAGCTGCAAACGGCTGTGCCTAGCTTTAAAAACATCTTTTAAAATTACATTTAGTTCTCTCTCTCTCTCTCTCTCTCTCTCTCTGTTGTGTACACGGGCATGCCATGGCATGAGTGTGTGTGTGTGTGTGTGTGTGTGTGTGTGTGTGTGTCACGGGCATGCCATGACATGAGTGTGTGTGTGTGTGTGTGTCACGGGCATGCCATGACATGAGTGTGTGTGTGTGTGTGTGTGTGTGTGTGTCACGGGCATGCCATGACATGAGTGTGTGTGTGTGTGTGTGTGTGTGTGTGTCACGGGCATGCCATGACATGAGTGTGTGTGTGTGTGTGTGTGTCACGGGCATGCCATGACATGAGTGTGGAGGACAAGCAACTTAAGGAAGTCAGCGCTGTCCTTGCATCATGTGTATCCCCAGGTGGAGTTCAGGGCATCAGGCATGGGGGCAAGTGTGGCTACCTACTGAGCATCTCTGGCGCACTCTGGCCCGCACTCAGTATTTTCCATGAGATCTGGGATCCTTTCTTGGGTCTTCACCTTTACATGGCAAGCAGCCCATCAACTGAACCGTCTCTGTAGTCCTGACCACACGCGCCTATCTGCCTTCTGGGAACTGTGGTTCCAATGTCTGTTTAATCTCTCTGGATCTGTCCCACATGTGCCACCCGGTGGCCAATTAGGGATGCTGGTTCCCCTCTCAGCCCCTCATATGAGCAGGTTAGAGCCATGGACCAGCCATGTCCTGGACCAGCACAGCGCTCTGAGGTCTGTAGCTTGGGCAGCTCCATTGCCATAGGCTTCCACATGTCTTTCACCCAAGTGCCAGCTTGGCTTCTCACCTGTCTGAGCCCAAAGTGATGGCATCTGACTCTCTGTCCTACTATATATGTCTTCCTCTGGGACCAAGAAAAGGGGAGGCAGAGAGAAAACCAGAGGAGATCCCCATGATTCTGGGCTGTAGACTGTCTGGTCGGAGAAAAGCCGTCCTCCTCGCCAAGGTTTAGGCCCGGTTGGGTCTTTGTGGTGCACCTACCACTAGCTGAACCCCACTGACAGTCCAGCATGGGTAGGTGGTGTGGATCATTTGGAGGAGGTGCAAACCTCAAATCAAGAACTGGGCTCATGGCCCAGACAGCCCTGCAGCTGCTTGATTGAGCCTCTGGGTGCCTAACCCAGCCCTGGATATGGTGGGCACCAAGGAATACTTGCTGTGTTTGGATGTGGTGGGCAGTGAGGAATACTTGTGTTTGGATATGGTGGGCACCAAGGAATACTTGCTGTGTTTGGCAAGCTCCCACTTCTGTTCCAGGAGCTGCTGCTGTTGGTTACACGGAGGTTCTTAGCTTGTTAAGCCTCATGCCACCTTTCCTTGTCCCCTGTTTAGGAATGTAGTCCCCTTACTATGCCATAACGGGATTTCATAGATGATACAGTCTGTCCCCATACATTATTTAAAAGTTAGTAAATGGCCGGGTGATGGTGGCGCACGCCTTTAATCCCAGCACTAGGGAGGCAGAGGCAGGCGGATCTCTGTGAGTTCGAGACCAGCCTGGTCTACAGAGCTGGTTCCAGGACAGGCTCCAAAGCCGCAGAGAAACCCTGTCTCAAAAAACAAAAACAAAAACAAATAAAAAAAAGTTAGTAAATGGCTCTACTGAGTGCCAGGTGCGCCACCCAGCTCTCATCTGCTCCTCCCCTTCCTTCATTTCCCTAAGTATTGAGTGCTGACAGCTCCCAGCCGAGGCCACAGAGAGCCAAAGCAGGCACAGTAAGGAGCTTAGGAGGCAATGTGCAGACATAAGGATGGGGGTGGGAGTTGAGTCCCAGCACCCACATAAAAAGGGGGGCATGTTCATACACATGTCTGTAACCCCTGTGCTGTGGGGAGGGTAGACTGGGTCCTTCCAGGTTTGGTAAGAAACTCTGTTTTAAGGGAATAAGGTGAAGGGTGATAGAGCTGCTCCTAAAACCTCCTCTGGCCTCTGTGTGTGCATAGGCACACCAGCACACACATTACACACACACACACACACACACTCAAAGAGAGAGAGAGAGAGAGAGAGAGAGAGAGAGAGAGAGAGAGAGAGAGAGAACCGAATTGATATTCCCAGGGTGAGAGAAAATTAGACCTTGATTTTCAGTGGGTTTTATTTTCTTAGGATTTTATTGCTGTGAAGAGACACCATGACCACAGCAACTCTTACAAAGGAAAACATTTAATTGGAGCTGGCTTTAGTTTCAGAGGTTTAGTCCATTGTCTTCATGGATGGTCGTGGCAGCATGCCGGCAGACATGGTGCTGGATCTTGATCTGCAGGCAACAGGAAGTGAACTGCATCACTGGGTGTAGCTTGAGCATAGGGACCTCAAAGCCCACCCCCACAGTGACACACTTTCCCCAACAAGGTCATACCTACTCCAATAAAACCACACCTCCTAATAGTGTGGCTTCCTGTGAGCTTGTGGGGGCCGGTTGCAGTTACACTACCACACTGGTAGACGCCTCATCCTCCTGTTTTAGTTTGAGAGCTCTCTGAAGGCGAGCCCAGGGCCACCCCAGAGCAAGGATGCCAGTTGAGGCCTGGGCTGTGACAATCTCACAGTCCCACCTCCTCCTCTGTGCTTGTAATTCTGAGATACACCCCATTAGTCCCCTGCCTTCCGTTCTCTCTTAGAGTTTGCCCACTGGACTGGGGAACGGGACTCAAGATGGTGCCTGTCACTCAAAAGGAGGAATAGAGGAGCAGAGTATGTAATGAAACCTGCCCTCTTCCACACCAGCATCTCCCAGGGCCTTGTCCCATCTCTGGCCTATCACAAGGAACTTGGACTCTAACAAGAACCCCTGGGGTGCACGTCAGAGTATGGGAAACCCCGGTGAGAACAGTGAGAAGATCCGACGCATGCGCCCGAGGGACTACTGCGCCAATGTGGACGCCTAGGACCAGCATCATCTTCGTACTACACCGGCAGTACCGTGAGCGGGGAGATTTTCCATGAAGTTAACAACTCTTGGTGACGTGCCAAACAAAACACCCAACTCTCTGAGTTTGCACAGTGGTTGAGTTCCTGGAAAATTCAGTTTGTCTAAAAACTGTACAAACCTTCCTTTGTCACGTAGGCTACAGGACATACCTTCTCAGGCCTGACTGTGCCGTGGGGTCCCTGGGCCCTGCTCTTGTCGTCTGTGACTTAAAAATAGCCGTGGAATTTCTCAGCTTGTCCCCTAGGGGTGGCCACTGCCCTCCCCTGGAACAAGTGCTTTCTTCCGACCGCCTGCACTCGGAACTTAATGTTAATGTTTATTTATTGGGATTTTCTCGTCAGCTTAAGATGTCTGTGCCCTTCTCAAACCTTGGTTAAGAAAACCAAAGTTCTGGGCCATCAGACATCTTCAAGAGGTCACACAGTTGGTAAGTGTGAGAGCAATCCAGGTCTGGATCAGGGATGACCTTCAGCCAGATCCTTGTTTTCTGTTCCAGATTCCTTCTAGCAGTCAAGAGTAACGACATCTTGGGCGCATTCACTGCTGCAGGTTCAAGAGAACTGGGAAAACTTGAGGCTGGGAGCTGCTGGGCCTCTGGGAGCCTCATCTGAGATGTTGGTTCCCTTTCTCGGTGCCGTGACAAGTGCGTAGCCAAACGGTCAGCTTTTAGTGTTAAAGCTCACTCTCTCGTCATGATGGGGGATCACGGTGGGCGAGCATGAGGTGACTGCTCACACAGCATCTGCAGTCAAGGACCAGAAAGAGATGGACACTGGCCCTCTGCTCACTTCCTCCTTTGTACTTTATCCAGAACCCAACCCACGGTGGTGTGACTCGTGCTCCGTGAGCGTGTGTGTCTCAGCTCTTCCGTTCGTCCTCTCTGAAGGTTCCCCATAGACATTCCATCAATGAGATCAACCATCATGCTTGTCCAAGGCCTGAGGAGCCTGGGTTGGTGGATGGAGCAGTCTCAGGTCCCCTTCTTCAGGCTCACCCCGAGGTGATTGTCCATATACCACAGAGGGACCTGAAGAAGCCAGCAACCAGGTTGTAAGGCCTTTGGCTGCTCTCACACTCTGATGTGGGCCCCAGGAAGCAGAAGTACCTGTGTCTAGCTCAGATGGCACACTGCCAGCAAGCAAACCTCCTCATCTCTTCACTAACCCTGGGCATCGCCGACTCTTCCCTCGAGTGTGAAGAGAAGCATACAGATCCTTTAAGACCCGGACTCGATGTGTTTGTTATCTGTTGTCCTTGACCTCAAATGTGTGAGCTCCAGTAGCCCTGAGAAGAGCGTATACCCACGCCTTCCCCGGTACTGCCGTGTCTGACCTGAGAGAGGGCAGCTGAGAACCAGCCGCTTGGCCACTGCTGGATGTTGTCCTCCTCTCTGAGAGCACCTCCAGGGAATGGCCGTTACAAGTTTCTTTTCATAGGTGGGGAAACTGAGGTTGGAAGAACTATGGCAATATCCTGAATTAGAGCCAGAGGCAGCAATTCGTCCTGCTTGCCCCAAATGCTTCCATAAGGTTCCTGACCCTGAGGATAAACAATCCCCTTCCCAGGCCCCACATCTCAGAGATACTGGTATTTTTGGAGACAGACTTATTATTTTAAAAAAAATTATTTTAATGCATATGCTTGTTTTAGCATGCACGTATGTCTGTGCACCACATATATGCAGTACCCGTGGAGGCCAGAAGATGGTGCCAGATCTCTTAGAGACTGGAGTTAGCTGTCAGCCGGTTGCTAGGAACTGAAACTGTCCAAGGCAGGAGCAAGAAGTGCTCTTAACCCCTGTGCCATCTCTCCAGTCCTACATTTATCCACTTATTTTTCTGGGGTGGTGCATATGTCTCAGTGCACCTGCGGGGGGTCAGAATTTTGTGGGAGTCTGTTCTCTCCTTCTATCAGGGATTGCATGGACTCAGAACGGCAGGCTTGGTGGCAAGTACCACATTTACGGCTGTAGACCTGTTTCAAAAATGCTCCACACAGTCGCGGTCTGACCAACAGCCAGGATTAGACCACTGCTGTGCTTTGAAGGAACTTGACCTTGAGCCAGGTTTTGAAGGCTAGCCATTTGACTGGTGCACACAAGAAACACCAAGGCATGGGGGCAGGGCTGAGCTGGGAGGAGAAGAGACGCACATACCCTGTGCTGGGGTGAGGGGATGGGAGTGTGGGGGTGGGGGTCTCCCAGACTGAGCTTGAGCCAAAGACCTGGAGTGCTAGCTAGGAGTATCTTGCTGGGGGAATGCCTTGCTTAGGGGGTGCTCATCTGGGGAGATGCTTGGGGGGGTGTCCTGCTGAGAGTTTTCCTAATGGGCTGTCCTGTCTGTGTTTCTTACTTCTGGATAAACACATGCTTCCCCAGGGTGTTGTGTTGGGTGGGGCTGAGGGTGTGGGTGAAAGTGTGTGGCTGGTTGCATGGTCCAGAGTCTTTAAGAAGCAGTCATATCGTTGGGATTAAAGCTGAAGATCACCCTAGAGGAAGTGAGTGCTTGAAAGGAAACTAGGAGGAAGAGGAGAGAGCCCTGAGATGACCAGACAAGTCTGAACCCGAGGGGAGGAGGAGAAGGCAGAGGAGTGCCCCGTGGCTCTGACAGCTAAGGAAGATTGTGCGCGCCTCGACCCTGTCACTGCCTGGGATACCGCTCTGCGAACATGCGAAGGGCTTCATAGGACTGCAGAGGACCTGATAATCTGAAGTCCCGTCCCATGCTGTCTCATCAGTGACATGGCTGAGGACATTGGGTCTTTAAGTTGTGACTGCCCGGTATACCCCATGTCTTCACACGCAAGGTACGGACAAGTTCCTCAGACTTCCCAGGCTGCAGTTTCACTTGTGGGCATCATAGACCCAGCAATGAACCCTTGAACTCTCTTAAGAGAAGTACAGTGTTTATCAGGAGGTGGAGACTCAGGATGTGCCAGACCCTGGCTTAGGTCCCCACCGCCTCCTCCAACATCTCTAGCTATTGTCCTATAAACCGTTAGCCATGCCAAGCCATTGGGAAAGAGTAAAGATACGGACTAATGCAGAAGGAACCGTTCCTTAGAAAGCATGGACAACTGTGGAAGCCATGTTTGCTGTCCACGGGCCCGTGCAGAGTCCTCACACTGGAGGCACAGTGGTGTCCTCCTAGTACCTACACCACTGGTAGACAGCCTTCCGTTTGTCACTTCTTCTCCCTGCTCCACAGTCCAGATAATCAGACATTGAACTGACACAAACACACGACCCTGATCTCCATCAAAAGGCTGATGGAAGATGGGAGTCTTTCTGCTCTGCCCCAGATGCTCCTGTCCTTCCCCACACTAGGTGAGTGTCCTTCTCAGGACAAGCTCGGTGTGGGTCATTCCAGAATGATCTAGAGGCTGCAGGGCCCTGAAATGTGACCTTGCTGCCCTGTCCAGATTTCCTCCTTATCCTCCTGATGACCCCATCATCTCTGTCACCTCATGCTCCTCGAGGCCAGTGACTCATACACGGAAACCTCAGGATGAGGAGGGACCAGGTCAAACTCTGAAACAGAAACTAAACCTAAGCGGGGTGGGGGTGGGGGGTGGGGGGCCCTCATCAGGAAAAGGCATGAGGCCTGGGAGGAGAGGGAGAAGAGACAGGTGCAGGAGGTATGGGGAGAAGTTCTCTTGAGACCGAGCACCCTGAGGGGCAGGGACCAGGTTTACCTCCTATACCTAGGGCCTGGCAAGCAACTCACATACAGTAAACTTGGAACGAACGCTTGGTTGACCTATTGATTGACTTTGAACAAATTCACATAGAGGGCCTGGCCAAGAGAGGTGCTTACTCCCCAGGAGATGGTCACTGGATAAAAGTGGTAGAGCCCTTTTGTACCCCAGAAGGGCAGCCCTTTGAGAAGTAAGTCCCAGTGGGACCAAGGGAGGAGCCTCACTTGATCCTGGGTAGCTGGGGGAAGGTAGCTACGTAAGCTGAGGACATTCTTAATTCTCAGGGCACCTTGTCCACGTGTTTCAGTGCTCTTCGGGCACTGAAAAGGCTCCTGCGTCCTGTCTGGCAGCTGCTGCTGTCACTTGGATGTGGCTAGACCAGACCGAGTCATAAAAGAGGGGTAAAATACACTTGGACTCAAAGACACCTTGTGAGAAGAGCGTAAGATGTCTCGTTCATAATGTTTATACTATGAGTGTTGAAGTGACAATGAATGAAATAATACTGTGTTGAAATGATAATATTGTAAATAGACTAGATTAAAGAAGAGTTATTAAGACGGATTTTACCTATTGTTTTTCTTTTACAGTTAATGTGGTTAATGGAACATTTAAAATTATATTTATAGTTTCCACTCTACGACTGCTGGTCAGCACTGCCCTGCACCTGAGTGGTCTGCTATGTCTGCTTTTTCCACAGGATCTAACTGTGGAAACATGGTGGTCAGTCTGTCTATATGGAGAAGTTTCTTTTCAGTGGCCACATGGTATGCAATTGCTTGAAGATCTTGTAATGATGTCACACTCTTTGTGAGCCTACAGGGACTGCGGAATCCGCAGGAATCCTGCACCGAGAGCTTTAAGTCTTCTGTCTTGGGACACAAGGGACCTCCAAGGGTCCCCTTCCAGTGATGCGGATACTTGGTCAAACAGAGTGACCCAGCTGCCACAGAGGGGACTCATTGTGTATTGACGGAGAGAACCCAGACCTGGGAGGAGGAGGAAGAGGGAGGAGGAAAAAGGAAGTGAACTGGCCAGTCGGAGGGAGAGTGACTTAGGAGCCAGAGTGGCTCAGTCCACAGAGGTCAAAGGGTGAAGAGGACTTACACCAAGAGGTGGACATCCGGAAGCCCAGTGAGCTCCTTCAACAGAAGTCAAAGTAATTTGAAGGATTTACTTAAAGGGGAATCCATTCCACATTAGCCTGTGTTGTTTACGTGGTAGCTGGTGAGTCATGCCTGAGTTAGGATTGATAGTCCCCCTCTCGGGAGCATCATAGTGTAGACAAATAGATTATAAACAAACGAACGAACCAATAAGACTTTTGTTTGTTCGTTTGTTTTAGTTTTTCAAGACAGTGTTTCTCTACATAGCCCTGGCTGTCCTGGAACTCACTCTATAGACCAGGCAGGCCTCAAACTCAGAGATCCGCCTGCCTCTGCCTCTTGAGTGCTGGGACTGAAAGTGTGCGCCACCACTGCCCGGCTAAAGCACTAAGACTTTATTTATTTATTTATTTATTTATTTATTAATTATGTATACAATATTCTGTTCACGTGTATGCCTGAAGGCCAGAAGAGGGCACCAGACCTCATTACAGATGGTTGTGAGCCACTATGTGGTTGCTGGGAATTGAACTCAGGACCTTTGGAAGAGTAGGCAATGCTCTTAACCTCTGAGCCATCTCTCCAGCCCCCAGCACTAAGACTTTTAAGGTTGGCTGTGAGTGTCAAGAATGAAATGTGATAGTCACTGAGGTGGACGGCGCCACGACACCCCCTTTCTGTGAGCGACATGAGGTGGACGGCATCACGACACCCCCTTTCTGTGAGCGACATTAGCATCAGAGTGGAGATTTGAACATAAGACATCACCATGGAGAGAGGCGGACTTGGGACAGCAGCTAGCCTTGTTGGCTTTAGTCCGAGTAGGTGGACAGGATGAGGTAGGGGGAGCTCTGCAGACTGTGGTGAGCCTCCCTTCATGTGTTCCTATTCATCAGGGTCAGAGCTAGTGGCTCCATGGGCTGGATGAGGAACCATGTGAGATGAGACCGAGGGAGACAAGTGCATAGAATGAACCTAGCGGCCTCCATGAAAATGTGTGGTTCTGGGACTGGAGAGATGGCTCAGTGGTTAAGAGCACCAAAGGTCCTGAGTTCAACTCCCAGCAACCACATGGAGGCTCACAACCATCTGTAAAGAGGTCTGGCGCCCTCTTCTGGCCTTCGGGCATACACACAGACAAAATATTATATACATAATAAATAAATAAATATTTAAAAAAAATAAAAAAAAGAAAATGTGTGGTTCTCCTTCTTCCTCAGGGATTGTTGACCACAGGCTCACGAAGGTAGAAGGAGCAGAAGCGGAAAATGGGGTTCTGATGGCTGCGATACAGTGGAGATAGCGCTCCTGGAACCACTGCAGTGAGACGGCTCAACTTTATTTCAGAATATACAGAATATATAGGTTTGGGGGTGGTAGCTGGGGACAAATCTTAGCTTGCATTCAGTGGTACACTCCTATCATAGCTGTATTAGCAGAGGCACAGCTCTGCTAATGACCAGAGCATACGCCTTAGCTGTGTGGGCAGCAAGGGAAGAGCATTTGCAGGGAACTATGCCGAGGGTCATCCTGGAGACAGATCAGGCATCCAGGCTAGAGACAGCCTCCAAATAAGGGCAGGTGGAGAGCAGGAAGCCTCGCTGGTGAGGAAGTCCTTCATGTTGCCGAGCTTGGAGAAAGCTGCTAGGCCTTGGTAGATTGCAACCTCTGACCAGCAAGGCCTCCCAACAGTCCAGAAGGTCATAGGTCACTGAAGGGATTTGAACAAGAGACTCCATCAGCTATGAAAATGAAGACTCTCCTACCACTAGGTACTGAATAGATGGAAGAGTCAGGGCCACATTTCAGGGGACTGGCAAAGTCATCTATGGGAGGAAGGGGGACATCTTGAACTGGGGTGGGTCTCATGACAACAGAGGACAGAAGGGACAGGGAGAGGAATCACATCACGTGGTAGAGACCAGATTTCTGCATTGTCTAAGGGTTGTGAAGGTGACTGGGAAGGAAAGCTCGAGGAAGACGTCCGAAGGGTTGGCTTAGAACACTGGATAAGGGGTGCTTGATGCTCAGTGGACACAGAAGGAGGAAATAAGAGTGGGCTTGGAGCTAGTTGTTCCAAACCCAAATTTAGGAATCTTTTATTCCTTAATAAAAAGTATGCTAAACATGAATAAACCAAGGAATTGTGGATTCTGTATTCCTAACTCATATTTTTCCTTTCTTTCTTTTCTTTTTTTTTTTTTTTTTTTTTT
>NW_026067991.1:2391726-2395164 GCF_014885135.2 Alexandromys fortis
AGAGGAAGTGAGGTCAGACTCTGCTCTGCTCCCGTAGAGACGCCATGCTCAGCTCTGCCGGATAGACATGCTCTGAGGCAGACGCATGAAGCTCCCCAGGATGGACGTAGGTTAGAATCTTCCCGGTAAGCGCACCTTGGGGTGCTTACACACATCATTAGAAATGGGCTAGTCCAGGTGCGAGAATTAGCCTGTAAGGGCTAGAGTTCATGGGCCAAGCAGTGTTTCAATGAATACAGTTTGTGTGTTATTATTTCGGGCATGAGCTAGCAAGCGGCCAGCGTGTTGGGGACGCAGCCCCGCCGCTCCTATTTCAACAGTCCATAGTCTGGGAGACAGTCCGTTTGGCAGTGATATCCATGGTGTCTGCTTCCTTGCCCTGGGTATGGTGGATCCATCGTGTAATGCCAGCTACTTTTACAGCTGTAGGAGTGGAGAGAATCACCACGTAGGGTCCTTTCCACGTTGGTTTCAGGGTCCCTTTGGCTATCTGCCTGACCCAGGCAGTATCATGGTGCTTGAGCAAGGGGAAACTGGTGGTGGACTTGGAGGCGGTCTGGGTTTCTCAGATAGTCCGATGAATAAATAACCTTTAAGGACAACTGGAGGGCCAGCAGTGACTTGAGAGGGGGATAATTAGAGAGTTCTGCTAACTGCTGGCCTCTGAGCCTAGGAGGCAGTGGGGGAAGTCTTCAGAACATAATCTCCTAGAAGGTAAATGCTCCCACCTTTGCTTAGGGTGCAGCAGCCCTAAGAAAGCAAAGGAAGGAGGCCTATCCATCTGTCTTAGTTAGGGTTTCTATTGCTGTGAAGAGACACCATGACCACGGTAATGCTTCTAAAGGAAAAATATTAACAAGGTGGCTTACATCTTCAGAGGTTTAGTTCATTATCATCATCGTGGGACATAGAGGTCTGCAGGCAGACCCACTGCTGGCTACTGTTTGATCAGAAGGCAACAGGAAGTGGACTGTCTTACTGGGTGTGACTTGAGCATATGAGACCTCAAAGCCCGCCTCCACAGTGACACACCTCCTCCAACAAGGCCACACCTCCTAATAGTGCCACTCCTGTTGGGGGCGATTTTTTTTTTCCAAACCACCACACGGTCCTTTGCTGGACTCCGATGAGAGTTTTGTTAAAGGTGATTTTTTTGTTGTTGTTTTAACCTGCCCAGAACTCTGCTGTCTACACACACAATGAAGTTTTCAATCTATGTAAAAAAAACTTTAGCTATTAATTGAGAGGTTTTGACTATGAAAGTCAGGCTGTTGTCAGACCCTGCTGCTAGCGGGAGGTCAAATCAGAGAACCGGTTCCTGGAGGAACTGTTTAAGCTACTCTTTAAATAGTTTCAGTCCAGGTGGGGAATGCGTCTACTCACCCGGAAAAGGTGTCTATGAAAACCAACAAATACTTGTATCTTCCCCTAGTAGTCTGGATCTTGGTGGAGTCAGTTTTTCCAGAGTTTGCTGGGGTGTCAGTGTCTCACTGGGACCTCTTCTTGGGTAAGAGCTCTCTGTTTTGGTTTGACTTGAGCACCAGCCTGGCATCTGGCTGAGACATCCCGCATTAGGTTGTCCAGTCTAGGTATAACATACCCTGGTCCCAGCAACTCAGAAAGTTTTTGGACCTCAGACAAGTAAGTAGCCTGGTCAAGGTTAGCTACCAAAGCCTGCCGCTTGTTTCTGGGAGAATGATCTTTCCTTCTGATGTCCTCATCAGCCTTGAGTTTGAGCTGTGTATTTATTTATTTATTTATTTATTTATTTATTTATTTATTTTTTGTTTTGTTTTTAATAATAGAGTCTCAGGCTGCACAGGTCAAGATGGGCCCCACTGGTCTTAGGGCAGTTTGTCTGGCAGTCAGATCAGAAGGACAGCAGTTCTTAGGGGAAGCCAAAGAGTCTTTAGGAGGGCCAAGTTTCTATCTTTCTATCTATCTATCTATCTATCTATCTATCTATCTATCTATCTATGACACTCTTTTTTCCTATAGCTCATGCCATGGACATGCACATGCACAATAGTAAATAGCATAGCCACTGTCCATATACATAGTGGTGGACTTTCCTTTTCCCCGTCTGAGAGAGCCTGGGTCAGCTCACGCAGTTCTATTGCCTAGGCTGATGTGCCTGGCTTGGACTCCGGTTGTTTTGGTTGAAGTAACTACTGAAGCTCCCGTGTACCTGGGTTCATCGTTCCTCTTGTGACAGTCACGGACGAGCACCTGAGTGGTCATCAGGAAGAGGATAGCAGAATTGATGACACGGGATGTCTCACACCAGACTCATGGGTGGACTAGGAGTAGGGCCTGGTACTGGGCCACACAATCATCAGGCAGCCAGATTTCTGGTGTTCCTCTGCGGAGGGACTCAACCACGTCATGGGCGCTGTGAGTGTAAGATCTTAACCCAGGTAACTTGTTTTCTGTTTGTTTAGATTAGACTAGCAGTAGCTGCCATGGCTCTTAGAGAGTTGGGCTCTCCTAGCTGGGTAGGTCACTTGTAATGTCTTTTGTTTTGTGAACAAACAGATGAAAAGATTTGGGAGCTGAAACTGAAGTCAGAGTTATTTTTAAAGTCACACATGCCTTTTGTTGAGTCTCAGTGCGGTTTAGGAACTTGGTGCCCCCATCTGTGTTGCAGTAAGGAGGAGGCTTTGCTATTTCTGCAAACCCTGGGATCCAGAGGCAGCAATACCTAGCTGTAACTTTGAACTCTTTCCTATATATATTTACATACTACATATGTATAATATTATTTATTTACATACTAATCCCAGTTCCCCCTCCCTTCCCTCTTCCCGCTCAACCACCTTCCCCTAATCCTGCCGCCCATCCCATCTGCTCCTCAGAGAGGGTAAGGCCTCCCTTGGGGAGTCAACAAATTCTGTTGCATCACCATGTTGAGGCAGGACCAAGGGCTTCCCCCTCGTGTCTAGGCTAAGCAAGGTTTCTCTTCACAGGAAATGTGCTCCAAAAAGCCAGATCTCATTAGGGATGGCTCCTGGCCCCATTGCCAGGGCACCACAAGCTGTGGGAGCCCACAGAAGTGAATCCGCCCCACCTTGACTGAAGTTCAGAGAATTTAAGCCTATTCCTGCTCCTTCAAGGTTATCCACAGGAGATTTAGTTTAAGGTGTGGTTACTAACAGAATATCTTGACTTAGGTTGTGGTTACTTGGTGTTTTGGGTATTAAGAAGATAATCACTTTGTTCCTTGATAAAATCCACTTCATGGGTCCCCACTGGAACTGTTGTCTCTTAGTGTTTGGGCTGGAGGTGTGAGGAACCATGACAGCAATTGTACTCTGAGACAGGCTTCTTTAGCTCCTCTCAGCTGGTAGTCTCTGATGTACAAATTTGGGTTTTCTCAGCTGGCATTTTGTAGCCTAAGGTTTGTAACTCCGGCAGTAGTCCCTCACTGGCCTTTTTTTT
>NW_026067991.1:2397560-2402294 GCF_014885135.2 Alexandromys fortis
CACACACACACACACACACACACACACACACACACAAATGTTCTGAGTTGACATACTTCAGTTAACAAGAACAGTTAGCCAGAAGCTATACAGCAAGGTTACTACATTTAGATATTTTCCCAGAATTATGGGCTTTGGTGAATTAGGTCTTTGTTTTCATTTTGGCAGGTGGTGTTGTCAGCATGTTGAATTTTTTAGTCTGAATGGTACTTCCATCATGGAGTCAGTTGTGCTAAGGTTGGCAGGAGGGGGGCTAATAAAGTCTGGGGTTCTGTTTATAGGCTATGGAAGTTGATGTTAGTGAAACCACAGTTGATAGTGAATTTGAGGAATAGGTAGTCACTCCCAGAACAGGGCCCTCAAGTTCAACATCTAGAATATAGGTGGCAGGGAGAAACGTAGCAAACGTGGCAAACCGAGAGATGTCTCATGTGCGATGATAAAGTTTGAGGTAATGTCATGTTACTAAAAGAATGTGTCTAAATGGCTGGAGATCTGGGACAAGCGTGTGAGGATACCCCATAGTATTGTCGGACAAAAAGTGTTTATGAAGGACAGGAAATTGAAGGCCAAATGTACCCTTTCTCACTGTAAGAAGACCCTCAGTACCGTGATATTTCTGCCGAAGCAGCTCCAACTTTGAAAAGCCTCGCCTCCGGGGAGTTCCTTGCCACGCCTTTCCCTTGCACCACCCTAAGGATCCTGGGTGCAGCTTTGGCAGCACAGGACCTGTAATGAAGAGGAACTGGAGCCTGGTGTCCTGTGTGTCAGACATGGTGTGGGTGCTACCTTATCACCTAGGCAGGCAGGCTATGTGCTTCCTCTCTGGGGTGCTGAAGGAGATCAGCTAGCCTCAGAGTGAATGTGGCTGTTAAAAAGTGTCTTTGTTGTGACTGTGTGTCTCCTAGCAACGGCAGAAGCTACACCTGTAAGTCACCACCATGACTGCACAATGTGTGCAGAGCAAGGACACCAGATAGCACTGGGGAAACACCCAGGAGGACATAACCCTACACGAAGAGCTACAGACAACAGAGGAGAGCTGAGAGTGGGAGAGGCGGCTTCCCTAGGGAGGAGCACACCAAGTGCTTGACAGTGCCAACGGTAAGCTCTGAAAACATACATGCTAGTAACATTATACAGACTCAGTCGGTTATAGTTAGGAATATATGTGTGTATACAAATACATATATGCATGCAATAACAAATGATGAAAAAAGAGGCCATGAATCTGAAGGAGAGTATCAAGGGGTTTATGTCAGGGTTTGGGGAGAAGGTAAGGGAGGGGAAAATGTTGAAATCAAAACACAATGTCAAAAATAAACAAAGTGGCGGCCAAGGCAGTTGCGACTGGATGGTGCTCAGGCTCGAGGACCAGTGGTACCCAGGCTTACCTTTGACCTTTTCCTGCCCGCCTCCTGCCTTGGTTTGTGAATCCTGTCTCCTCTAAGTGTTTCTGATCCAGCGAATTAGACTTGGACCCAAACCATGTTCCCGCTGAAGGGTAAACGTGGAGAAATCAGAGTTGGAGAGGGCCAAAGCCCTGAACCAGCTGGATGCCGTTCTTCAGTGTCTACTGGAGAAGAGTCACATGGACAGGAATGTCTGGATGAAGATGCTGGGAAGACACCCTTGGATAGGATTGCTCCATTGTTGCTACTAGCAAAAGGCCATCTGCCTGCTTCCCCCACCAGGAGAAGGAAGAGGAGGGAGATGGACGATGGGCTGGCTGAGGGGGGTCCTCAGAGATCCAATACATGTGATCAAGCTGTTTGACTGGAGTGTGGATTTGGCCCAGTTCAGTGAGAACACACCATTGTATGATGTGCAACTGTCCCTCAGTGTGAGAGCAGGCACGGTCACCCAGTTCACCACTGCCCCTTCTGTCTGAGGATGAGGAGGGTTCAGAGGTCATCAACAGCAAAAGTTGTGATGTGTACAAGCTGCCTCCACCCACAGCCCCTGGATCACTTGGAGACACGTGCAGATCTCATTCCCACTGCAGCCTGAGACCCAGGGTACCCCAGATGATAAACCCTCTGAGCCTGAACCTTCTCTTTCCACACTCATCTATCGAAACATGCAATGCTGGAAACGTATAAGCCAGAGGTGGAAGGAGGCATCTCACTGGAATAATAAGCTTCGTTACTCAGAAAGCATGAAGATCCTGCGGGAGATGTATGATAGGCAGTGATGTTCCCAGTCCCCCGCCCCCCACCCCAATAAACTGCCCCCAACCAAAAACTAAATAAATAAAAATAAACACAATAAAAAGATCACTCTCAAATACTCACGTGACAGGTTTTACACACACATACACACACCACATACATATAACATACACATATAACACACACCAAACACATATAACACATACACCACATACAAAACACACATAAACACACACACCATATACATATAACATAGACAACACACACATAATATATACACAAACACACACACAGACCTTACTGCTTCTACTTTTCTGGGAATAAATGAAGGCACAGCCTTTTGATGCTTCCTAGTTTGATTTGGAAGATGGGGCTTGGGACGGCTCTGTAAGAACTGTCCCAGTAGACTCCCCATCAAGCGGGTGTCTATGACTTCTAATTCAGGAACGGACTTCAGATGGATTGGTGACACACAGCCAATCGTAAAGACACTTTTCTCTACTGGCCCCCTCCTGGCCTGGTCTCTTTTCAGAGCTCCTGCTGGCAAACCGGGTCTGTGACACGGAGCCCAGGTTCACCCACCCTCTCTGTTAGGCATTAGCTTTTTTTGCCCTGCAAGTTTGTGTTTTCCCCTGGACAGGAAGTGACAAGCAGGGTCCAGGTTTCCTCCTCTCCTTGGCTGGCTTAGTGCACCTGCAGTGCCGAGAGCTGACCCGTTGTTGTCATGGCCCTGGTGGCAGTTCTACAGTGTTGCAGAAGCAGCTCTTGTGTGTCAGCACATGGGTTACCGATTGGTTTCAAAGGGTACCCAAAACAAATCTCCTCGTACTCACTGCTAGGAATCTGTCTAGGGACCGGAGGGACAGCTCAGGGGTTAAGAGCACTTGCTACTTCCTAAAGGGTGGGGGTTCAGTTCCCAGCACCCATGGCAGACAGCTCACAACTTCAATACTATGGCATCTGACACTCTTTTGGCATTTGAGGACACTCACACATATGTGCACACACACACAAGAATAAACAGTAATACAAATTAATCTTTTTTTGTAAAGGATGTTTTTAGCTTATTGTAATGGCACAGACCTTAATCTCAATACTCCAGAGACTGAGGCAGGGTTATTGCAAGTTCAAGGCCAGCTTTGAACACATAACAAAACTCTGCCAAAACAAAACAAAACACAACCCCAAAACAAGTTTGGAGAGCTGGCTCAGTGGTTTACCCAGGCTCAGCTCCCAGCACCCGCAACACCACTTACTGCTGTGAATCCAGCTCCAGGTGATTTGGCGCCTTCTTCCGGCTTTCTTGGGCACCAGTGCCCTTACATACACGCATATATGTGTGACCACTCACTCATATAAAGTTAAAGCAAAACAAAAGCACAAAACATTAAAAATCTTTCTGAAGATTCCACTCCACAGCTTCCTTTAAAACATCTGAGAAAATGGTATATTTATTTTTATTTCTCTGATAATTATAGACAGAGTCCCCTCATCTTCCTGACCCCCATCCCCCTGTTGGAGTGTTGTAGCCCAGTGGGAGAGCGTGTGCTTAGCACCTGTGAGCCCCGGGTTTAATGCCCAGCACTGAAGGAGAAATCGAAACAATCCCTCTCCTTTATCAGACGGGACAAAAAGTTTGCACAATTATTTGGTTAATCACTTACTGCACATTTGTAAGCCCCACAGCAAATATTTGATCTCTTCCCGTGACACTTTGATCTTTTTCTGTTGAGTAAGAAAATCAGTGGGCCATTTCCTCCCAGCGTTGCCTCTCAATCATCTTTAAAGAATGGATCAATACTGTTCCCGCCTTATGATTTATCAGACAGTGAATTGATAAACACCCTGGCTGGCCAAGGCACTCCCCAGGAGAGTGTTCTTCATATCCTGTATTGTAGACTCAGGCTCGGGCTTGTTTCTCTCTCTCTCTCTCTCTCTCTCTCTCTCTCTCTCTCTCTCTCCAGCAAAGATCAGCATTTTATAAAACCCCTTCTTCAGAAGGCAGGCAAAATTCTTGTTGTGGCAAAGATGTGTGGTTGCAGGAAGGATGGGGAGGAAGAAGGGAAGGAGGGTTAAGTAAGTGTAATACACAAGATTTTTTTTTTTAAAGTGCTGGTGAAATCATGCCCTCATTCGAGCACTACCAGGCCTGACCCTGCCTAACTTCTGAGATCAAACAAGGTTTGGCCAGGTTGTGGTGTCTCATAACTACCTGTATAGCCAGCTCCAGGGAATCTGACACCCTCTGCTGACTTCTTTGGGCCCCTTTTGGCTTCGGGTTCGGGTTAGGGTATGGTTATGGTTAGGGTGGGGCCCAAAGAAGTTGTATGGTGCTATAACAGAATGTAGCTCATTGATAGAACAGGCTGTTAAAATTCATAAGAACACTAAAAATTGGAAGGCAGAAATATCTTAAAGTTATTTGTAGAAAACGTGGGCTAAATGTAATCTTCCCTTTTCTGTCAGAGTTTCTGTAATATTTATAAATTTCATTTATTTTTAATTTTTTAAAAATTTAATTTAATTTTATGTGCATTGGTATGAAGGTATCAGATTCCCTGGA
>NW_026067991.1:2402525-2428368 GCF_014885135.2 Alexandromys fortis
AGAGACAGAGACAGAGACAGTGATTGCAGGCAATTCAGACCTGTCTCAGTGGTGAGTACAGTTAAGTTCCTTCCTGCATCTCCCTCCCCCTTTTCTCCCTCCAATGGGTTGAGCAGCTCCTGGGAAGAGAGGAGGCACCATTTTGACTGTGTTCCCTGCCAAGGTCACATGTTGAGAAAAACACCTTAAATTCACACGTGGTGCTTAGGAAGCAGTTAGGACTAAGTGTAATCACGAGAGTGGGACCTCCATGGTTTTACACACACACACACACACACACACACACACACACACACACACACTTTCTGAGCAATCCAGTGTGTTGTTGCCCAGACAGACCTCACCAAATGTCAAGCAGACGCTGGACACGGGGGTCTTGAACTTCGCAGCCTCTAGAAGTGTAAGCCAAGTAAGTTTTGGTTCTTTATATTTTTCTATAGCACCAGGAACCACCAGACTAAGACAGCAGGGGAGACTCAGGCTCCAGCCCTCCCTCTCTCTCCACCCTTCCCTGCCCCCGGCTCCCTCCTCCAAATTCCAGACCACCATCCTCCGTACTTGCTCACTCTGACATCGTGATTCGCTACCCAGCTTCTCTCCCTGTGGCCCTCTGTGGGAAACCAGCAGGTTAGAGGGACATGGCCGGGGCCCAGAAACCTCCCAGCCTAACTGGTAGTGACCAATAGCTTGGCTCCTGGAGTTACCTGGATGCCCACACCTCTCTTCTCAAGAGCAGGGAGACAGGTGCCTGAGGTACTTGCTAGGCATCGTCCTTTCCCAGAGAGCCTGCCCCATTCTTTGCTTGGCTGACTTCTACAGGTTTTAAGACCAGATGAAGAGTCCCAGTTTGCTAAGGAAACCTTTCTTCCTCAAGGATACTCAGCCTGGGACTGCTGGGAAGAGATGATTCATGCTCCCCAGGTCTAGGCTGAGCCTGCGCTTAGAAAGTCCTTGCAGATGGAAGAGCAAAGCACCGGCAATCGATTCGCATGACCCTTGACCCTTGTCCTCAGTCTTCTCCACACACATTAGCTTTTATTGATTTCTTTTGAGGCAGGATCTTGCGAGCTGGCTTCAAAGTCATGATCCTCCTGCCTCAGCCTTTGGAGAGCTAAGGATTACAGTGTGTGTCATCATGTCCAGCCCTCCCATTTTAACTTAAAAAAAATTAGTTATTTTATGTATATGGGCATTTTGTTTGCATTCATGTCTGTGTGCAGTGCCCATGGAGGGCAGAAGAGAATATCAGACTCCAGTTACCGGTGCCTGTGAGCTGCCATGTGGTTGCTGGGAATTGAACCTGGGTCCTTTGGAAAAGCAGCCCACGGTCTTATCCTCTGAGTCATCTTTCCAGTTTCCATGTGTTTTATCTTGCTATTATTATTATTATTAATTATTATTATTAGAGACAGGGTTTCTCTGTAGTCTGTGATGGAATTGACTCTGTAGACCAGGTTGGCCTCGAACTCACAGAGATCTGCCTGACTCTGTGTGTTATCTTTTAATAAGTAATACCTTTGCTTAATTTACATGCCATGTGGCTGGGGGAGACACTTTGGTGTAGCAGCTGTCATCTAACAGCTCCCACGGCAGGAGCATGACAGGTGACACCCCTCCTCCCCCTTTACCACCTTCCCCCCAGTGCAGCGCTTCCTGTAGCCGCTCTGAGCCAAGCTTGGGGCACAGTGAGTTTGCTGCTATGGGGCGCCTTCCCACAAGTCATGTGACACCTCCAGCAGTCTCTATGGGTAACCGCTCAGGTACTGTCCTGATGGAAATGTCCTCTTGGAACTGAGCTGAAGTTAGGTTCTGGCTTCCCCACAGCCCTCTTTTTCCCTTCCCTCACAGAAGCCAGATAAAGCCTGTGGGAGTCTCTGAAGAACCCTATCTCCTGGACCAAACAAAAAATAACCAATCCTGGGCCAGAGATGGATCAATGGGTAAAAAATACATTCTGTGAAAGCCGGACAGATGGATTGAGTTCAGTCCCCAGCATCCATGGTGGTGGGGACAACCATGTCCTGCAAGTTGCTTTTCGAGCTCCACCTTTTCACCATGACATGTGTGTACACAGTAACGACAAATAATAAATACCCACCCCACCCCCCACCACTGATCATACTGACCGCCCAGCTGCAGAGGACACCTCAGTCACCTTCCTTCAGTCAGCCCTCACAACCATCCTTTGGTGTATTTTACACATGGGAATCCAGACACAGAGAAGGTAAAATCGTTCTGGGGTGCGCGTGCTCACCATAGAAGGTTCTAGATGTGTCTCTGAGGTGTGACTTTGAGGACCCATTTCACTCCTCTGCACCTCAGTTTTACCGTTTCAATGATGAGGGAGCTAAGCAACGACTCTCGTGTTCCTTTATGCTGGTTACAAAGGTAAGGCTTGCCTCTGAGGAAAAGCAACATAGGAGAAGATGGCATGCAGACCCGTGCATGTGTGGGTGCAGACACGAAGGAGAAGCAAATGTCCCTCGAGGTCTAGGGAAAAGGCCGATTAGGTCCCATCTTCCCAACACTAGACGCTGACACTCTTATGCTCCAGGGCAAGGCTCACGCCACTTCAAGTGTCAGCATCCGCCTAGGGGTTTCTCAGGTTCCACGCTACAAGGGCCCTTCCGCTTTGTCCTCTGCCCCTGTGTCAAGCCGAATATGAGAAATGCCCTTTGCCTTTTTGACCACTGTCCCCATGGCTCTCCTCCACAGGGCCCTCAGCCGGGGTGGGACATGGACTGCGGGCTCCAGGCCACAGTCACCTGCCCAGCAAGCAGCTGCCTCTCACAGAGTAGCACTGTCACCTGCTCCTCGCTCCTCCTACCCTTTAGTCCCCACAGCTGGGAAAACCTCCATTCCTCGTGTTGTTCTGAATTTCATTGGACAGTCTTAGCACACACATGTCTGAGACTGTGAAGAGGCACTTGCTGGAAAATGCAGGCTTTGTTGCTTACTGTTAAGTAGACATGTAACTGCTGGCCTGCTGTTATTAGTCAGCGCTGCCTCGTCACCCCTTGAAAGCCCCCCACCCCCAACACCACCCTCTCTCTCACTTCCAGATTGTCCTGACATTCTAGATTCCAGTTGCTGCCTAGCTGGACGCTGCACCCCTCACCCCAAAACTTGGCAGCGGCTCACACCTGCCATCTAAATCCCTTCAAGACACCTGCTCTTCTGCTAGCTCAGGGCACCTTAGTTTGTGTTCATCTCTGTAATTCCTTCAGCCTGTTCTGAAGCGCATCCTCCCTGCTTTGTTGCTGGTATGGAAGCTGCCTGAAGCACAGGAAGGTTTATGGCTGACCTCAGGGTCCCAGCTTAGATGATGCTAATACCAAGCATTGAGAACTTGCCTTTGATGATATTACCAAAAGCAACCTACAGATACAATGCAATGCCCATCAAAATCCCAGCAAAATTCTTCACAGACCTTGAAAGAACAGTACTCAACTACATATGGAAAAGCACAAAACCCAGGATAGCCAAAACAATCCTATACAATTAAGGAACTTCTGAAGGCATCACAATTCCTGACTTCAAACTCCACTACAGAGCTACAGTACTGAAAACAGCCTGGTACTGGCATAAAAACAGACAGGAGGACCAATGGAACAGAATCGAAAACCCGGACATTTAATCCGCATACCTATGAACATCTGATTTTTGACAAAGAAGCAAAAATAATATAACATGGAAAAAAGAAAGCATATTTAACATGTGGTGCTGGCATAACTGGATATCAAAATGTAGAAGAATGAAAATAGACCTATATCTATTACCATACACAAAACTAAAGTCCAAATGGATCAAAGACCTCAACATAAAGCCAACCACACTAAACCTCATAGAAGATAAAGTGGGAAGTACACTTAAATGCTTTGGCACAGGAGAGCACTTTCTAAATATAACTCCAGTAGCACAGACACCGAGAGAAGCAATTAATAAACGGGACCTCCTGAAACTGAAAAGCTTCTGTAAAGCAAAGGACATAATCAACAAGAGAAAATGACAGTCTACAGAATGGGAAAAGATCTTCACCAACTCCACATCGGACAGAGGTCTGATCTCCAAAATATACAAAGAACTCAAGAAATTGGTCATCAAAGAACAAATAATCCAATAAAAAATGGAATACAGACCTAAACAGAGAACTCTCAACAGAGGATTCTAAAATGGCTGAAAGACACTTAAGGAAATGTTCAACATCCTTAGCCATCAGAGAATTGCAAATCAAAACAACTCCGAGATTCCATCTTACACCTGTAAGAATGGCCAAGATCAAAAACACTGATGACAACTTATGGTGAAGAGGTTGTGGGGAAAAGGAAACACTTCTGTATTGCTGGTGGGAGTGCAAACTGGTACAGCCCCTTTGGATATCAGTGTGGGAATTGCCCCCAAAATTAGGAAACAACCTTCTTCAAGACCCAGCAATACCACTCTGGGGTATATATCCAAAGGATGGTCAATCGTACCACAAGGACATGTGCTCAACTATGTTCATAGCAGCATTGTTTGTCATAGCCAGAACCTGGAAACAACCTAAATGCCTCTCGACTGAAGAATGTGGTACATTTACACAATGGAATACTACACAGCAGAAAAAGACATATTGAAATTTACAGGCAAATGGATGGATCTAAAAAATATCATATTGAGTGAGGTAAATCAGACCCAGAAAGACAAATAAATATCATACGTACTCACTCATAAGTGGCTTTTAAACATAAAGCAAAGAAAATCAGCCTACAATTCACAATCCCAGAGAACCTAGACAACAATGAGGACCCTAAGAGAGACATACATGGATCTAATCTACAAGGAAAGTAGAAAAAGATAAGATCTCCTGAGTAAATTGGGAGCATGGGGACATGGGGGAGGGGAGAAGAAGGGAGGAGAACAGCGAAAAATGTATAGCTCAATAAAATCAATTAAAAAAGTAAAAAAGCAACAAAAATTTGCCTTTGGTGGTGGATTGGGACTCAGAGGACTGACAATGGGAAGAGGCCCTGGACGTGGGGATCCGCTCTGCACTCCTCAGAGATCTGGACATGGGGTCTCACTCTGTACTGCTCAGAGATCTGGACATGGGGTCTCATTCTGTACTCCTCAGTGATCTGGGGTCATTTCCAGCCTTCCCCTTGCATAGACCTAAGGAAGCCAATACTTCTGAAGCATGTCTCTAACCTGCTCTTTACTCCGTAGTTGGAAGCTGGGGAAGATGTGGTGTGGATTTCTAGGCAGAGCTGAGCAGCAGCCCCAGGCTTACCTTGCCGTGGAGTTCTTTAGGACAAAGTAGCTCCCATAAAGATGCCCTGCTCTGGGGAAATGTACCTTCCTCTCTGCCCTCTAGTCTCCATAGCTACCCAACTTATCTTTAGATACCCAGAAGTTGTAAAGGGGGCCCTTACCACTCTCGGGGGTGCTAATCTATGCAGATGAGGCAGCCCCAACTAAGATTCAGAGAGTTACCCAGGGAGAAGCTGATTGGTTGGAAGCATCACCCCAGCCCCTGGCATCCATTTTGCAATGTTTGGGTGAAAAGTTCCATTTCAAGCCCCATCCCTTGGGAGTTACCTCAGTCCAGACTCCACCTCTGAGAAAGCCCGCCAAACGGTGACCCCTCCCCCGGAGAACGAACACATTGTCTTTCTGGTTCTTCTTCCCTCTCCATGTTTTCCCGGAGGTCTACCAGGGAGCTGGCATCCATTAAACCTGGTCTTTTTCTAATTTGGTTTGATTTAGTCTGATTTGGGTTATTGTGTTGGTGGAGAGGCTTATTGGGCTGAAAAAATTTTACAGAAGCAACAAGCATTTGACCAGTCTTGAAGTTCTGTTTTATGCTGCATTCACAAGCTGACCTAGAATGGATATCACTCACAGACATTGTTGCCCTAGAGAGAGACAAGACCTGACTGCTCCTGGGCAGAGAGTATACTCCACATGGAGGCTTCCCCTCACTTTCCACAGGGCCCTTTTGGACTTTAGAGTTTATGCAGCATGACACCTTCATTAAGATTCACTTTGCTCTGGGTTAAAGAGGTCATCATGGGGGCAGCCATATTAGCAATGGCAGAAAACCAGAGGCCCAGGAAGAGATCAGAAAAAGCAGAAAGGCAAGGCAGGGGAGGGGAGAACTGAGTCAGGGAAGCCAGCAATCACACAGGGGGGTGGAGCAGGTATAATGGTCTGCTCAGTCCCTTTAGGAGACAAGCCATGCCCACTGAGGAAGCTGATCTTCAGCTTCCAACTTGAATTTCCACCTCACTCTCCAAGAGGCAGCTTCTGTCTATCCCTTTCCCCCACTTCTCTCCTTCCCTCATCTCTGTTTCTCTCTCTCTCTCTGCTCCTCTCCCCTTCTCCCCTTTCCCTTCCATAACCCACTAAATAAATATCCAACCTCACTCTGCATGGCATGCCTATCCATGTCTCTGTCTCTTGCCCGCAGTGTGGCTCCCTGCCACCAACCAGCTGCCTTTGTAGACCTGAGGCATGGTCTCATGGCGTGCCCATATGTCCGTCTCTCCTTGTGGGACTGGCTGCCCCATTGAGGTCTCTCACCTACCACATGGCCCCTGCCTGAGACTCACTGCCCCTCTCTGTCACCACTACTGCTGCCAACAAGATTGGTCGGATCCATGAGGCAGCTTTCAATTCCAGCCTCTTGCTCCCCTTTGTGGCTTGTGGCTTGTGGCATGGTGGCTTAGTGACAGGGCAGATCATGCCTCTAGGTCTTTCTTATGATTAAACTTAAAATCCCTGCAGTCAAAAATTGTGGCTTTTCCATACAACATGTGACCGCTGCCATTTTGAATGAGGTCAGGAGACCTTACCACTGTCTTTACTGAGGTCAGGTTACTTCACTGCCATCTTAATTGAGAGCCAGGTCAGGTGATAAAGTTCCGCCATCTTTACTGAGGTATTCCCTGTCTGGTCGCCCAGTGCAGACTCTGTTGCATGTGTGTTTTGCGCAGTGGCATGACTTTAACAGGGCCCACCAAGAGCATCCACTTCACCCAATTCCTGATCACTCTGTGTGTGTGTTCATACATGTAACTTAAATGTACCTATGTTTACTGTTAAATACTATAATTGTCTGTTCATTGCATCTCATTTCAGACTACAAAAACAATGTCTCATGTTTTAAACTGGTATGTACTTTTAAGTCTCTTACAAAAATACTTTATATTTAATCCAACCCTGCTTTACCTGTTAAGTTGAGAACCAGTGCAGTCAAGCTTGGACCCAGCTCTCCAGGTTCCTCCTATACTGTAGTTATACCTGACAAACAGCCCTCAACTGCTCAGAGATCTGAGGAATATGGCATTTAAATATTTAATTATTAAAAAACTTTTCATAACAAAAAGAGACAGGTTGGCTCCTAGCAGCAGCACTCTACTCCCTCCAAAGAATACAGAAGACAGATGGGCACAGAACAACATCCATCCACACTTCATTTCAACTGACAAGCACTGACCACTGGGAAAAAAACTGCCCTTCATCTAAATTGAAGATCTCCTGATGTGGACAGAATTGCTGAAATTGAGAGCCTAGCTGCTCAGGTCAAGGTAGGCTTGTCTTCCTACAGATTTCTTAGCCCCCAGGATCTTCTGGAGCCTGGCAGGCCCTGCACTAAATAGCAAAAGGCAAATATGACCTTCAGCGACCATGGAAGACCCTGAGGAGTAGCTCTAGGTGTCAACCAAGTAAGTTCTCTGTTGTTTTTTAATCAGTAACTCAAGTAAGATTTTATCCTTCTCAAAGATAACTGATGCAGTTTGACAGCTGAGAGGTTTTGTCAGTTTAAAAGGACAACCTCACCAAACAAATTTCAGTAAAATACAAGTTAAGGTGTGTACCTGCAAGTTATAAAGGTGTGAGGACAAATACAAGTTATCAAATTCCTTTCTTCCTCTGCCTTTCGTAGTCTTAAAAATACTTTTCATTGTGCAAAAAATAACTGTCACAGTCATTCAGCTGCTGTTTAAAACATATGTTTTCACAAACCCAAAGAATTCTTCTGAGTTCCAGGGAGCCAAATTGAAGTATCCACCTTAAGCAGGTCGGATATACCCCCCTCAATTCCCTGGTCCTAATTTTTTTTCCCTTAACTTAACTTTGTCCTCTGTTCTGCCAATACCTTAAATAGGTGTAAGAGACACCAAACATTTCCATACTACAAACACAGAACAGTAGCAAAGAGACCAGCTATGCCAGGATGTGACCAGCACCCAGCTTTCTCAAGATCCCCTCACCAAGATGACACCCACAAATAAGCAGGAAGCAGTCTTGAGAATCTGCACCCTAATTCCTTTAACCTGTTGTGCCTAAACACCCGACTTTTTGTTATAAAAAAGGATGGGAATGCAATGGTCTGCTCTGTCCCTTTAAGAGACAAGTCACACCCACTCCCTCCCCACCACCAAGGAAAGCTGATCTTCAGCTTCCAACTTGAGTTCCTTCCTTTTCCATCTCCCTCTCTAAGAGGCAGCTTCTGTCTCTCCCTTCTCCCTGCTTCTTCCCTCCTCTCTTGTTTCTCCCCTCTCTCTTTCTTTCTCTCTCTCTCTCTCCTCCTCTCCCCTTCTTCCCTTTCCCCCTCCAAAACCCACTAAATAAATATCCAACTTTATTCTGCAAGACATGCCTATCCATGTCTCTGTCTCTTGCCCCTGCATGGCTCCCTGCCTGAGACTGGCTGCCCCACGTGGCCTACTGAAGCCACTTGGGAAACCTGCAGCATTTTATTTTTACCATTACAGCAGGCATGGGCAGGAGGGCGGCAGGACGGGTGTGTGGGGTGGGGTGGTGAGGGGGTTACGGGCAGCAGAGATGGGGTGAAGCAGGCTGCTGGATGCTGCATGCAGGCAGGAGGAGAGGCAGGTCTTGCCTGGGAGGGTTGGGTAGTGGCTTCAGCTCTGGGTGTGTCTGTGGGGAATGGATGGAGCAGAGGAAGTCCTTAGGGGAAGCTCGCGCACTGAACTCTTACATTTGAGAAGGAGGTTGGCTGCTGGCATGGGCCTTGCTGGAGTCCAGGTAGTAGAAGAAAGGTCTAGAACTCATGACAGTTTTCCATATGCATGTTCCTTCAGCCGTTGTCATCCTTCTTTGGCCCATCCTCCCTGGTTGTGTGAGGCCATGGGGGCCTGTTGGACCCTTCCAGAGTGCCCCTCCCACCTCTGACCGCTCACCCTAGGACCTGAGCACACAAGCCTCTGGTGCTCCTCCCAGCAGCCAGGAGCAGGGACGTGCTTGTCATTCCTCACTCTGCCACCCCACCCCCCAAAGCCATCATGGTTGATTTCCCACCCATTTCTCAGAGCAAGCTAGATGGAAACTTAACTGGAAACATCTCCTTACTTCCTTGTTCCTTTTGGCAGCTGGGCTGTTTGTTTCAGTCGCAGCCCCAAATCCCCGCAGTGCCAGCGCCCTCCAGAATTAGAGACCCACCCAGTCTGCCTCATGAGACTGGAGGTCAAGTGGGGAGCAACTGCCCCAGGTGCACAACTGTGAGATTTTCCAGCTGCCAAGACCTCTATGATCCCCCTAACCAGAGCAGCATCCACAAAGAGAGCTCCGAAGATCAAAGCCAGACTGCTCTCTCTGGAGCAGCACAAGGTAGACCTGGGCCTCAGGCCGCCATGAGCCAGGCTGACTTGCTCCCTACTGGGCCCGGGGCTGATTTCATGGCGGCAAAGGGTAAATGGTTTACCTTGCTGAACCTCAGTGTTGCTTAGGAGCCCAGAGGGACCAGCCCCAGTCAACCTTTCTTCCTTGGTGTGGTTATGTGGCGCTCAAGCAGGGTCTGGGAAAAAGTGCTGAAGGAGTTACTTGAAATGGGGGGCTAAACCTGTGTGGCAGAGATTTGGCTTGGCCTGTTTGCTCTGCCAACAACGTATTGTTCTCACACGCTTTTGCTTTGCTGACTCTGTTCCCAAGCCTAAAATGCACTTCCTCTTCCTTCATATGCCTACCTGACAGAAGTGTGTGAGTGGTAGTCCTCGTTGTGCACGTACATGTGTGTGTGCATGCGTGCACGCATGTATATGTGTGCGTGTATGTGCACATGTGTACATGTTCGTGATGGCCGGGATTAAACCTGGGTGTTCTTCTTCAGGAGCTGCCCACTCTTTAAAAAAGTATTTTGCTTTTTTTTTTTTGGATGTGTTTCTGAAGGTACATATGTATGTGGCATTGTATCTTCTGGCGCTGGAGTTACAGGTGGTTGTGAGCCGTCCTGTCGGTGCTGGGAACCGAACCCAGGTCCTCTGGAAAGTCAGTCAGTGCTCTGCACTGCTGAGCATCTCGCCAGCCCTTCATTTGATGTTTTTGAGGCAGGGTCATTCACTAGCCTGGGGCTCAGCAATCAGGCTGGGCCACCTGGCTATCAAGCCCAGGGACTGGATCCTCCAGCAATTTCCTCCCCAACACTAGGATGGCGGCTTCTTCTTCTTCTTCTTCTTCTTCTTCTTCTTCTTCTTCTTCTTCTTCTTCTTCTTCTTCTTCTTCTTCTTCTTCTTCTTCTTCTTCTTCTTCTCTCTCTCTCTCTCTCTCTTTCTCTCTCTCTCTTTCCCTCCTTCCCTCCTTCCCTCCCCTCCCTCCCTCCCTCCCTCCCTCCCTTCCTCCCTCCCTCCCTCCCTCCCTCCCTTATAGACCAGGTTGGTCTCAGACTCACAGAGACCCACCCCTCTCTGCCTCCTGAGAGCTGGATTTAAAGGCGGGCGCCACCACCACTCAGCCTGACTTTTTCTAATGTGGGTCCTAGGTTTGGAACACGGGTCTGAAGTGCTGAAGTGGCCAGCACACTACTGCCTGAGCCTTCTCTGTAGCTCTCCATGTTTCTCTGTCCCACAACACCCAATTTCCCACTTAAACTTTTCTATCCCCAATATTCTCTGCTTTTGTTTTCATGTGGCATGTCTTCTAGTATGACCCTTTCCTGAATAAGCCTCCTCCCACCTCGTGACCCTGTCCTAGGTCTCTGACCTCTATGACTTGACTCCAGCTTAAACACACAAATCTAAAACGTGAGGCTAGAAACCACCTATGAGACAGGAGATGAAGCATTTGTCTGCGTAAGCCTGGGGTTGCGTCATTTAAATATTTTCCAGTTCCACCCATTTTCCTACAAATTTCATTTCTCCTTACAGCTGAACAAAAGTCCATTGTAGCACTTGGGAGGCACAGGCAGGAGGATCTCTGTGAGTTCAAGGCCAGCCTGGTCTACAAAGTTCCAGGAGGGGCCAGAGCTACACAGAGAAACCACTGTGTATGTGTGTTTGATGGATATGTATACATATATGATATGTATACGGCTACATTCCTATGGTCACCCTCCCACTGGTGGGCGTCTGAGTGGTTCCCATTTCCTATGAATAGAACAGCAGTGAACATGGATATGAGGTTTCTGTGTCAGGATGTGGAATTCTTTGGGGAAATACCAAAGAGTGGTATTATTTTATTTTAGTTTTACTTCTTGAGACATGGTCTCACTGTAGCCCTGGCTGGCCTGGAGCTCTCAGGACCTGCCTGCCTCTGCCTCCCTAGTGCTGGGATTAAAGGTGCCTGCCCGTGTACTCAGCAACATTTGCTACTGACAAATTTGCATAGACTTATAAGGTGCAACTGAATAGCTTCTTTGTTGTCGTTTTTTCAAGACAAAGTTTCTGTGTGGCTTCTGCTCTGTAGACCAGGCTGGCCTCGAGCTCACAGAGATCCGCCTGCTTCTGCCTGGGATTAAAGGCGTGCACACCCACTGTCCAGCCACAACTTAATGTTTTAATAATGGGTGCACCATGAAATGGCTACATTGAGATGTGTATTACTTCACACTATGTATTTCTTGTAGAGAGAATACTTACATGTACTCTCATAGCAATTTCCAAGCATATAGTTACTGCTCACGGGATGATATACACACCTTTAACTTATTTCACCAATTTTACTGAAATTTCGTGTCCTTTGATCAACACCTCCTTAACCTGCCCAACCCCAGCCTTTAGAGACCACCTTTAGAGCATGGGCTTTTTTAGAGTCCGCATAAATGTGATTGTTCAGGGTTTTTCCGTGCTTGACTTTTTCACTTAACACGATATCCTCCAGGTTCCTCAATGTTGCCGCAAAGGACAGGACACCATTGTCTGTGTGGCTGAATAATATATTTTTCTGTTCATATGCACCGTATCTTCTGTATCTGTCCCTGTACACCCATTGCTAAGGGACACGAGGTTGTTTCTGTCTCTTGATGGTGGTGAGTGATGTTGCAGTAGGCACAGAGAGTAGCTATCTCTTCAACATTCTGATTTGACATTCTTTGGACCAACACCCACTGGCAATGAGATCGCTGAATCATGTGGTTGTTGTGCTTTTAATTTCTTGAGGAATTTCTGTATCATTTTTCCCAGGATGGCCATGCTAAACCTTATCTTCCTGCCCCCTGAGCTCGTGTGAGGGTTCCCTTTTCTCCACATCCTTACCAACACTTACCCTTCTTCTTCTTTTATTTTTTAAGATTTATTTATTTACTTTTTAATAAAGTTTTATTTATTATGTATACAGTATTCTGGGTATGCCTGCAATGCAGGCCCAAAGAGGGTACCAGAATGCATTACAGATGGTTGTGAGCCACCATGTAGGTGCTGGGAATTGAACTCAGCACCTTTGGTAGGGCAGTCGGTGATCTTAATCTCTGAGCCATCTCTCCAGCCCAACACTTGCCCTTCTGTTAGTTAACGGCCATTCTAATGAGCAGGAGGCTTTAGTTCACTGTGGTTTTAATGTTTATTCTCTGGCTAATAGTGGTGTCAAGTGGTTTTTTTTTTTTTCCCCAAATGCCCGTTGGCTATTTGCAGTCATACTTCTGAGAAATGCCTGTTCTGATACTCTGCCTATTTTTAAATCAGGGATTTGTTTTCTTATGATTGAATTGTTTGACTTCCGCATAGATTTTGCATGTAAGCCCATATCGGGTGTACAGCAGGCAGCTGTCCCCACCCCCACCCCATCCAAAGACATCGCTTGCCTGCGCCATTTTCTTTCCTGTGCAGGTGTTTCATTGTGACTGTACAACCCTACATGCTCTTTTTTTTTGCTTTTGTTGACTTTGCTGTTGGGGTCAACGCCAAGAATCCAGGTTGGTGTCACAGAAACACCTTTGTGGCTTCACCTCATAGTTTCAGGCCTAGTAGCTTTGTCTTTCATCTGCCCTGAGATGATGTATTTGGTGTGAGGAGAGAGTTCATCCTTCTGTCTGTGGTAACCTCTCAGCACTCCATGGAAGAGACTGTCCTACCACATGGCTCTTGGCATCTTAGGAAAGTCAGTTTATTTCTTGGATCCTTATGCTCTTCCACTGGTCTGTGCCTTTGTTTTGGATCAGTGCCAGACTATTGTCATTACTGAGTTTGTAGAGTTTGGGAAAGATTGAAATGCTAATCACAGCAGATGCTCAATAGTTACTGCATGTGTGCACATGTGTACTCATGCATGTGTGTGTGTTTGTATGTGTGTGCCTGTATATGTGAGTCTGTGCATGTGTGTGCATGTGTGCGTGTGGTTGCTTTCAATAATAACCAACAATGGGGCCAGGGAGAAGGCTCAGTTGGCAAAGGACTTGCGGCTCAAGCCTGAGAACAGGTCCCCAGAATCTGGAAGCAGGTGACTATAATCCCAGCGCTCTTATAGCAAGATGGAGATGGAGACAGGAGGATTCTCATCTGCTTGAGGGCTGACTAGCCAGGCACAACAAAAGACTGTCTCGTATAAGGTGGAAGGCAAGGATGCATCCGTTAGCATGCACGAATGCATGGGTGCCACATGTGTGCACACACACATACACACAGAAATTAAATTTTTAAAGGAGAGAGAAAATCAGAAAAACACAGAAGGGTGGGACAGTGGGGAGCCTGGTAGGAATGAGGTTGGCCTGGACTCCATGGCCGTGAGCCTGCTCCCCCAGCTGGCTATTTTTGTTCCATTCTGACAGCTGTGCAGGAGGTGACTTAAAATACTGCCCTTTAGGAGACTTTGACTGCTTTCAGCTGGGGACTACTAAGGGCACAGAGGTTGTGTGGCCTTCAGCTGCCCTCTGGAGGACCATGAGGAGCTAAACGGTTGGTGGCAGGCAGTGCCCTGTGTACAGAGGCCGGCTCTTCTCTGTCTCAGGATCTCAGGGAAGGAGGAGGCTGTCACTCACCAGCCTTTATGGGCAACATGGACTGTATCCTGAGAAGAGGTGGGAAAAAGTGAGGGTCCCAAAACCTGGTGGCCGACGTTAGTTAGGGAACTGCAGAGGGAAATGGAGGGGAAGCAGAGTTAGGGGCATCTGAGTGTGACAGTGGTGTCAGGACATCTGAGTGTGACAGTGGAGTCAGGACATCTGAGTGTGACAGTGGAGTCAGGGGCATCTGAAGTGTGACAGTGGAGTCAGGGGCCTCTGAGTGTGACAGTAGAGTCAGGACATCTGAGTGTGACAGTGGAGTCAGGACATCTGCGTGTGACAGTGGAGTCAGGGGCATCTGAGTGTGACAGTGGAGTCAGGACATCTGAAGAGTGTGTCAGGGAGGAGGGTAGGGCACTGGGTGGATATGATGAGGACCAGAGTTTGTTAAGTGTAAGAAAAAAATGATCTTTAGCCGGGTGGTGGCACACACCTTTAGTCCCAGGACTGGGAAGGCAGAAGCAGGCAGATCTCTGCGAGTTTGAGGTCAGTGTGGTCTACAGAGTGAGTGCCAGGAGATTCGAGGCTACACAGAGAAACCCCATCTCCAAACAAACAAATAAAACAAAAATAAGAGCTGAAAGAAAAGAGAAAAGGTCTTTTAATGGTCATCAAAACCCGGGAGATATTGATGACTTCCCTTGCTCCCCCTTCGCAGAAAGGGCTCTGCCAGCACTGTACAGCACCTGGAGGGGGCGCTGTAGAGTTGCGATCCATAACCACGTGTGAGGTCAACTCTGGTGCTGGTTCTCAGGAGCTGTGCACCTTCTGGGGAGAAAGTGTGCCACACTGGGCACTTTTTGGGCTCTTGTGCTGGCCTGCTAGCAAGCCCCCAGGTTCCTCCTGCCTCTGCTTCCCCAGCCCCTCCCCCACATACCCCCAGTGCCAGGATTGAAGGGGTGCACCTCCATGCCTACATTTGCATGTGTTTTGAGTCAAAAGAGGGTGTTCCTGTTTGTTCAGCAAACTCTTCATTGACTCAGCAATCTTCCCAGCCCTTCAAACTTTATTTTTAGATTAAAAGTGTGTGTGTGTGTGTGTGTGTGTGTGTGTGTGTGTGTGTGGGTCTGTGTGTGTCTTGCTTGCATGTATATCTGTCTGTGTACCAGGTGCCTGTCTGGCGCCTACAGAGACCAGAAGAGGATGTTGGAAACCCTGGAACTGGAGTTCCCAATGGTTGTGAGGTACCGTATGGGTGCTGGGAATCAGACCGAAGTCCTCTGTGGGAACAGTCAGTGCTTTTAACTCCCAAGCCATCTCTCAGCTCTCCAGCCACTCTCTAAAGCTCTGCAGCAATGCTCAGGCCCTAAAAGCACTGGGCCGCACCTCCCCCGGCTCCACTTCCGATCAGTTCCCACAGCGGTGCTGAGTGTAGTGGGGAGGTGTGGATGTGTCCGGAGGTCCCCTCAGGCAGGATTCTGGAGGTCTCCTCTCTGCCTCTCTGTCACTGCGGGCCTTGACACAGTGGCTATCTTCTCAAGAGAGCCTGTCAGCATCAGTGACTCACCTAGGCAGATAAATCTTCACTCTTAAACTTTTTAATATAAAATGATACTATGTTAGAAAAAAAGAACAAAGACAAAGAAAGGGAAGAAAAAAGAAGGAAGGTTAAGTGGGGGAGAGGAGTTGGTGAGGGGAGGGTAGAGGAATCGTTAAAACTAAGGATGTTTGAAAAAGCCATACGGAAACCTACTATTTTATAAGCTTCCAATGTGCCCATATAAAAGGGTTTAATTGGAGTGATTCTATAAAGGGGAAGACACCCTTCCCAGATGCCACAATTGCCAAATAAAAATCTCTGTGCCACGTGCGGGACACCTCCCTCAAGTTGTAGGTCAGAGGTGTCCCAGACCCCCAGATAGCCTTTTCATTTTTTCTGCCTGTGTCTGGCCGCAGTCAGAGTCCTGATCACACAGCAGCAGGGGCATGGAAAATGAGTTTAACGCTGTTATTGTATTTCCCACCCAAAGCCTCAGCTACGATGCTGCCCTGACCTGATTCCCGCTCCCCCACTACCCCCCCCCCCACACAGCCTTGCTCCTTCCCTGCCCAGTGTGGCCTTGGCACGGGCTGGGAAGACTCCCTGCTGTCCTCATGCCTCCTGATGCCTCATTCCCACCCCTCCCATGCAGGGCTCTCAGGAAGGTTCCAGAATGTTCCAAGCCCTGCTTGTTGGCCCTTGTATGGCAGAGCCCTCATCCTAGTTCCCTGACCTGTGCTTCCTTCCACTCCTGCACACTCTTCCACGCTCACGGGCTCCTCTGCCTGCGGCAGAAGCAGAGAAGTCACGTTGTCCAGCTCAAGTTTGGAATTCACCCCATGGAGACGCCAGGGTCTGAGGGATGAGGGCTGGACACAAGACAAGGCTTGCTCAAGGACACAGGTGACCTGGAAAAGCATCAGGCTGATGTCTCAAGTTCTTTTGGGGGAGCAGGGTGGGAAATATTAATCAGAGACTCAGATTAGGGGCTACATAAGAAACTGCATTTCCAGGGCCTTGAGTTGGCAGCCTGGTGTTTTGGTGCCTACAGAGGTATGATGACATTCTTTCATCTCCAGGAAAGGATGCTCCAGTTTTGGGTCAGCTTTGCAGCTAACCACTAGCTTCTGGAATCTTCTCAGAAAAACACTCAATATTACAGGAATGTGAGTGAAGGGGGCAAATTCTAGGCCTCAGCAAAGGATCGGTCAAAATGAAGTCACAGACAGGACAGCATGTCACCCCCGTCTTTCACTTTTAAAATTAATTTATTTTTAAATTTTATTTTATAAACTTTTTTCATAAAAAATCTCTTGCAAGTAAATAAAAACATCTCACACCAAGATTAACCAGACCCAAAGTCTGTTCAGCTCTATGAAGTCCTGACAGTTGGAAGAGGCATCAGACGGGCAGCGGGGAGCTTTATGTTCAGTCTTACATCTTCAGACTAGGGCACATTTTTACCCACTTATCCACCACCCAAAACAAAGAAAAAAAGCCCCCAAACATGACGGAACTAGAGTTAGAAAAACACTTAGATGTGCACCCACTCTCATAGCTCACATCCATTCCCCTCGCTCATTCCCTCCTCATCCTCTTACGTTTAGCCTTTCGTGTTCTCTCTCTCTCTCTCTCTCTCTTTCTTTTGTTTTTTCGAGACAGGGTTTCTCTGTAGCTTTGAAGCCTATCCTGGAACTCGCTCTTGTAGACCAGGTTGGCTTAGAACTCACAGAGATCCGCCTGCCTCTGCCTCTTGAGTGCGGGGATTAAAGGCGTGCACCACCCCCGCCCTGCGTGTTCTCTTTTCTTATATGTTTTACTGGACCCATCCACACATCTGTTTACATGTGTGTGTACATTATTGTCTAGATTCCACATATGAGAGAACCTGTGATTTTCCCCCAAGGTTGTGTGACCCTCTTAACATTATACAACTCTATTGTCTTGCGATTTTCGGAACTTCATTTTTCTCTAGAACAGAGTACAACGTTTTCATTATCCATTCATCGGTTGACGGGAAATAAGGCTGGCTCCAATTCTTTGCTATAGTGAACAAAGCAACAATAAAACAGGGGTGCAGATACCCCATTAGTGCAGATGGTAGAGTGTGGAACTCTCTGGATATAGGCTCAGGACTGAAATAAAGGGGTCATGCGGTAGTTCTAGTTTTAATCTGAGGAATCTCCAAGCCGATTTTCACAATGGCTGTATTGATTTGCACCCCCAGCAGTAGTGAATAGGGGTTACTTTCCTTCCACGCCCCCCCAACACTGCTGTCAGATTTGTTGATGATAGATAGCTATTCTGAGTGGGGTGAGGTGCTATCTCAAAGAAGCTTTAACTTGCATTTCTCTGATGGCTGGGGAAATTAAATGCTTTAAAAATAATTATTGACCATTTATGCATACTTTGGGAAAACTGTCCACTCAGCTACTTTTCCCATTCGTTTTTGGTAGTTTTACTGCTTTCGTGTTTAATTCAATTCTTTGTAAACTCTGGATGTCAGCCCTTTGTCTGCAGCATAGCTGGTGAAGACTTTCTCCCTTTCTGTGGGTTGTGCTTTGC
This sequence comes from Alexandromys fortis, assembly GCF_014885135.2. NCBI lineage: Eukaryota > Metazoa > Chordata > Mammalia > Rodentia > Cricetidae > Alexandromys > Alexandromys fortis. Next base: position 2,420,786 of record NW_026067991.1, read on the forward strand.
TTGTTTCCTGTGCTGCACAGAAGCGTCATTGTCATGTAGCCCCATCTCTTGTCACTCGGGCTCGGGTCCTGCTCTGTTGGGGTGCTGTCCTGCCCGCTGTGTCTTGAAGGGCGTCTCTGTGTTTGCTTTCAAAAGCTTCAGCACCTAAGGTTCTTTATTTATTTATTTATTTATTTATTTGGGGGGGGGGTGGTTTCTCTAGACAGTATTTCTCTGTGTAACAGAGCCCTTTGACTGTCCTGGAACTCACTCTGTAGAGCAGGCTGGGCTTGAACTCACAGAGATCCACCTCCCTCTGCCTCTCGAATGCTCGGATTAAAAGGTGGGCACCACCACATCCGGTGTGGCTCAGGTTTTCAATCAAGGCCATTGATCCATTTTTGAGTTGACTTTTGTACCAGGTAAAACATACACCAGTTGATCTTCTCCCGGTGGAGGCCCAGTTTCGGCAGCACCATTTGTTGAACACGCTATCTTTTTTTTCCCAAAGTATGTTTTTACCTCCTTCCTCAAAAATTAAGTGGTCATAGCTTGGTCATTTTATAACTGGGTCTTCTATTCCATCGGTCTGCCCATCTGTTTTTATGTCAGTAGCAGGCTGACATTATTGCTACAGGCCTAGAGTAAGACGTCTTTACAGAAGAAGCCTAACCCACATGGGCCGAGGTAGCTCAGTGCTAAAGCGCGTGTTTGACTTGCACAGGTGCTAGTTCAACCCCCAACACCACTTTAAAAAAAGAAAAAGAGGAAGGGGAGGAGGAGAGAAAAGGAAATCGGGCCCCAAAGTTAAGGTAGCAAAAGGGATGGACGTGACATGAAGGCAGAGGGGCCAAGCCTTTTTACCCCATTGGAGCCCACTCTATAGCTGCAGGTCCAAGGAAGGAGTCACTATTTTCAATAAAAATGGCTTCCAATCTTGAAAAAGTAACCTAGGCCACCATTATTGTTATAACCCAGACTCAAGTGTTATCTACAGTGTTTCTAGTCAGGCACTGTGTACTGCCCTGTGTGTGATCGGCCTGCAGCATGGGAGGAGGACAGGGTTTATTTAGCTTCCCCACCTTCTAACAGGAAGAGGGAGGAGGAGGAGGAAGGTATAAAGCTGCATAATCCAGGAAGCTTCTCAGAGGTGGGCGGGTCTCTGCGCGCACTGGGGAAAGAACATCTATCAGACAGCTGTCAATGAACCAAAGCAAAACGTAGCATCAAAAGAGGAGAAGAGGCAAAGGCAGTTTGGAAAGAATGTTATGTGTGCTTACAATCTTCCAGCCACTTGATGGACAAGTGTGTCATCCCAGTGTTAGTTTCTTAGGGATCCTCTGGGATGCCCAGAGAGTTGAGCCACGCAGAATGTATGGAACTGCAAGGTCCCTTGCCTTAGCCACAGTCCCTTACATAGGTGGGTCCCCACCCCTTGCTCTTCAGAATCCCCTGGCAACTCCTCCTAGGGTTAGAACTACAGCAGCAGTCTGAGTCAATGTTTGTGAACGTTAGACCAGTCAGTGCTGCTACAACCTTCATCTCACAGACTTGTTCCAGAGAGACATCGTGTGTGTGTGTGTGTGTGTGTGTGTGTGTGTGTGTGTGTGTCCTCAGAGCCCGAGGAGACCACCGTGTACAGCGTGTGTGAGAGAGTTCTTCTTAGGAAATCACTAGGTAAAAAAGCATGAAACGGCATCTAGTTGAACTGGTTCCTATGTAAATATAAAGACCAGCTGGGCAGTGGTGGCGCATGCCTTTAATCCCAGCCCTCAGGAGACAGAGGCAGATGGATCTCTGAGTTCGAGGCCGGCTTGGTCTACAGAGTGAGTTCCAGGACAATCTCAAAAGCTACACAGAGAAACCCTGTCTTGAAAAACCAAAAAGAAAGGAAGAAAGAAAGAAGGAAGAAAGGAAGGAAGGAAGGAAGGAAGGAAGGAAGGAAGGAAGAAAGAAAGAAAGAAAGAAAGTCCCACACGTCAACATCCACCACTATCATGGGAGGTCCCAACCATTTTGGCTTACCTTATGTGTCATAGACAATCTCATTCCACCCTCCATGAAATCACCTCCACCACCTCCCCAACACCATAGCGGAAGTCCAGCTGCATCTCTTTCTGGATTCTGGTGTAGTAGGAATGTTTCATGGCCCTTTAACTGTGTAAGTGCTACCACTTATTAGGTGTATTATCTATCTATCTATCTATCTATCTATCTATCTATCTATCTATCTATCTATTATCAATCTATCATCTATCTATCTATCTATCTATCTATTATCAATCTATCTATCTATCTATCTATTATCTATCTATCTATTATCAATCTATCATCAATCTATCATCTATCTATCATCAATCTATCATCTATCTATCTATCATCTATCTATCTATCTATTATCAATCTATCATCTATCTATCTATCTATCTATCTATCTATTATCTATCTATCTACTATCAATCTATCATCAATCTATCATCTATCTATCATCAATCTATCATCTATCTATCTATCATCTATCTATCTATCTATCTATCTATCTATCTATCTATCTATCTATCTATCTGTGACAGGGCCCTCTTTGTATTTCTGGCTGTCCTGGAGTTCGGAGTTCACTAAATAGATCAGGCTGGCTTCAAACTCACAGAGACCCTCTTGTTTCTGCCTCCAGTGCTGGGATTAAAAGTGAGTACCACCATGCCTGGCTAGGTGTATGATCAGCAAAGATGTGTTGTGGAATATTAACTATATGAAGGTGTGTTAGATTTGTTTATACCATTGTTATTGTAAAGATGTGTTGCATTTGTTTCTGCTGTACTTGTTTAATTGTGTAAAGTTAGATTGCTTTTCTTTTACCTTGTCTGTCTAAGGCACCTGATCGGCCTAAAGAAGACTGAATGGTCAATAGCTAGGCAGAGAGAGGGACAGGTGGGGTGGTGGGCAGAGAGAATAAACAGGAGGAGAGAGGAGAGAGGAGAGAATGAAGGAGACAGAGAGGAGCACAGCTGGGGCCAGAAGCCAGGCAGCTACCAGCCAGACATGGAGGCAGCGGGAAAATACGTATATAAAAAGAAAGAAAGGTAAAAATACCCACGGTAAAATGTAGATCGAGAGGAACAGAATAGAACGAGGGCTAAGATAAGGCTGAGCATTCATAACAAATAAGAAGTCTCTGTATCATGATTTGGGAGCTGGTTGGTGGCCCAAAAGAAAAAGCCTGGTACAAAGATGGAGTTTTTTAAGGATGAGTGTTAAGATAGGGTCTTGCTAGGTAGCCCCAAATTCAAGACCCTCCAACTTTGGCTTCTCAAGTATGGCGATCCCCACTAACAAGGTTTTTTGAGTCTTGTGCCCCTAACTCGATTTCCCTTCTGAGTCCCGGGTTTTATCCCATGACTACACAGTGTTCTGCTTTTCAGGAGTGTGAATGTAGAGTTACAGCTGGGCCCGCTGCATCATTTGTGGAACCACCACAAAACTTCAAACGTCGAGACATGGAAGGGTGTCAGGGGTATCAGCCAAGTGGGAGCTGTGGGAGGCGGGGTGCACAAGCCAGGGGTTCCCGGAACTAGCTTTAGCTACAGAACCAACAGCTGCCATGCCATCTCTATTAGTGTTTCTTTCAGTGTGTGTGTGTGCACGGGCGCGCACGCACATGCTTGTGTACAATGTGTGGAAGTCAGTTCTCTTCTTCCTACCACATGTGTCCTGGGGATGAAGCTCAGGTCACAAGGATTCACAGCAAGCGCTTTTGTGTTACACTATCTGGTTGGCCCGGGTTTCTTTCATATTTAAGTCATGTATCTGTTTACACATGTTTTGGCATGAATGTGACACGTCTCCCAAAAGCTCAAGGGTTAAAGACTTGGCTGTTCCCAGTGAGAGAGTCATACTCGGATGGCATTATTAGAAAAATGTGATGACTTAGGAGTGGGGCCTACTTGGAGGAAGCGGGTCACTGGGCATGAACCTTTCGAGGCTGCGTCTTGTCTCCTGACCCTCTTGGCCTCTCTTCTGGTCATTTACAAGATGAAGAGCCGTCTCCACACACCCTTTCTTCAGGATGCGAAACATCAGGGAAGACTGGAGCGAGGCGACTGTGGATTCAACCTTCTGAAACCATAGAGTGAAGTCAAGTCTTCCTCCTCCGGGTGTCCCTCTCAGGTACTTCCCACCGTCACAGGGACTATGATTGAACACAACAAAATTCTATAACTATAATTCTCTGCACTCATCCATTTAATCATGTGTCCATTTGACAAACATTTGTCTTTCCAGGGTTGGGTACTGGGCAGGGCATGGTGACTTGTGGGAAGGTACTCTGTGATATCTAAATGAGCCACCCAAGGAAACCAGAGACAGGGAAAGGGCCAACGCCCTGTACCAGTTGGGCCTTGGTTTCCCCTGCCTCCTGAATGTTGGGAGACAGTTTTCCATGGCTCAGTCACAGTTTTGCAAGTCTCAAGGACAAACACATCAACAACAACCTTTCCTTCTGTACTCTTCCAGAGTGCTTATGCAGTGAGGTCACTGAATGACAAGGTAGTGTCTCCCTACCTTGTCTGGGAAGGTTGGCAGAAGATCTATTTGTTGTCAAATATCGTAAAGACAGCAATTAGTTCTGGGGAAAAAGGTCTAACAGGTTTGTTTTATGACTGTAGATAAGAGATTGGTGTTTCCTAACCTGGAGCTGGGCAGCTGGGATGCAAGCCTACTTTGGGTCATAGAGCCGGCCACTGTATTGTCTCAGGGAAAAGGAGGGGGAAAGCCAGTGAGATTATGACGTTGATGCTGCCGGCTGTAAAAAAGTTCTTTGTCTCTTAGCTAGGCTCTGGTGTTTATTGTTAGCATCTGTGAAACTGTGAAGCTTGTGAGCTATGAAGATATCAAGGCCCTTCACGGTGGTGGACATCCACGGATCCATGTTTTCAGGCCAGTCACTGGAGAGTGAGGCAAATCTAGGAGGCAAGAGGGCTAGCCTGGAGACAGAGCACCTCTGGGGTTCACCAAAAAGAGCAGGGCGGAATAGGTGAGGGAGCTGAGGGCCGACTGGAGACCAGGCTGGCCCCACAGTGCCACGACTAATCTCTATTGGCTAAGCTTCCGTCAAACCGTGAGGTCCTTTGGAGACCAGCCAAGGAGCGTGGTGACCATAAGAGGCCATTGCAAACATCCTCCTCCGTGCAAGGGGCATCATGAGTGAGAGAGGACCTGGTCCACACTTCCTGAGGTGTGTGGGAAGGGGGCAAGCAGGCCAGGAGACTCTGCAAAAAGTCCCCTCTCCCTAGATGGTGACATTCTCATGGCACGGTCAATCTTTTCAAATATCCTTCTACGAACGTAAAGGACTCCGCCTTGTGAAAAAGCAGAGAACCATGGAGTGTGGATGCCCTCCACGAGGAGCCCCTCACCACATCCCAGCATTCCACGTGTTTCTGGAAGTCCCAGTCCCTAGGCTCAACTCCATTAAACCCCTCTTAGCTCTTGCAGGCTGGAAGGCAATACTCTTTCTTTGGAGAGCTGCCTTCAGCCCATGCAGCTGTCAGCTAGGAGGTGGCAGGGCCCAATCAGTTGAGGGCAGTTGGTTTAATTGCCTCAAGGGAAGTTGGGTTTGGAGTTTCATGGCACTACAGTTAAGGAGGGTCAGATATTCAGGGTCACTAAGGCAATAACAGCATCATTTAGAGCCTTTTTATAGTTTGTTTTTAGTTTGTATTTTTCTCAGGCTGGCCTAGAACTCACAATCCTCCAACCTCAGCCTATTGAATGCTAGGATTATAGGCATACCCCTACACCTGGCTCTCTTAAAGCATTTAAAAGTCAGTTTTACAGGTGTATTGTGACCTGTTGCATGTTTTATGTGCATGTACTGAATGGTGGGGTATATATCATATACTATATAGACCCTAAAGCCGCAGTCACACAGCAGCTGATACTGCATCGTTAAGTTACATATTAGTCACTGTAAGACAGGCCCTGAAGCGTATTGGAGCCTGGATTTGCTCTATATTCAGGTTGTATCTCTGATCTGGGGTTTGTTTGAATTGCTCTGTGAAACAGTCTGGCATCAGATGTTTTTTAAAAAGCCTCGAATAAGAGGCTGGAGAGATGGCTCAGTAGTTAAGAGCACTGACTGCTCTTGCAGAGGGCCTAAATTCGATTTCCAGCAACCATGTAGCATCTTACAACCAACTGTAACTCCAGTTCTAGGGGGATCAGTGTTCCTTTTCTGCTTCCTTGGGCACCAGGCATGTATGAAGGTGCATGTACATACATGCAGGCAAAGCACCCATGTATATACAATGAAAGTTTCAAACTTTTTTTTTCTGATTTTTTTCAAGACAAGGTTTCTCTGTAGCTTTGATGCCTGTCCTGAAACTAGTTCTTGTAGACCAGGGTGGCCTCAAACTCACAGAGATCCGCCTGCCTCTGCCTCCCGAGTGCACCACCACTACCCAGCAAAAGTTTCAAACTTTTTAAGTTTTAAAAATGTTCTTTTGTTTTCTGTCTGTTTTGATCACATTCTTTCCCCTCTCCCAATACCTCCCAGACCCTACCCTTGCTCACCCAACTTCATTTCTCTCTCTCTCTCTCTCTCTCTCTCTCTCTTTCTCTCTCTCTCTCCAACAAAAATCTTTCCTTTCTGAGAAAAGGCCTCATCATGGAACTTTCATTGGTACAGAACTCACTAAATGGACCAAGCTGGCCTTGGAACTCACAGAGATCCATCTGCCTCTGCCTTCTGAGCCCTGGGATTAAAGATTTGCACCACAATACCTGGTTCAAAGAAAAAGAAAGAAAGAAAGAAAGAAAGAAAGAAAGAAAGAAAGAAAAAAGAAAAAAAGACTAAATAAAGACCCCCTGCTCCTCTCCATTCGAGAGACAGCCACATCTTCGGATGCGTTGCCAGTCTTGTCCCCAGACACAATAGTGAAGGTCAGAGTGGACAGATTTGGCCATTTGGGCTCAAGGCTGTCTTCAGTTCTGGCAGAATGACTATTGTGGCCATCAATGACCTATTCATTGACATCACCTACCTGCTTTACACATTCCAGTATGGTTCTACCCGCAACATGTTCCATGGCACAGTCAAGACTAAGAAAGGAAACTTTGTCACCAAGGGATGGCCATCTCCGTCTTCCAGAAGGGAGACTCTGCCAGCGTCAGATAGGGCAATGCTGGTGCTAAGCATGTCCTGGAATCTCCTGGTATCTCTTCTGCCGTGGAGAAGGCAAGGGCACTGGAGGAATGGGGCCAAAAGTGTCACCATCTCTGCCCCTTCTGTTGATGCCCCCATGTCTTGATGGGTGTGAACCATGAGAAGTTTGACAACTCACTCAGGATGGTCCAGCATGCTTCCTGTACCACCGATTGCTAACTCACTCAGGACTGTCCGTCATGCTTCCTGTACCACCGATTGCTAAGCCCTCCCTGGTCTAGGTCACCCATGGGAACTGTTGAAATAGGAGCGGCGGGGCTGCGTCCCCAACACCCCGGCCGCTTGGCTAGCTTATGCCCGAAATAACAGCACACAAACTGTATTCGTTTAAAGAACTGCTTGGCCCATGAACTCTAGCCCTTACAGGCCAATTCTCGCACCTGGA
>NW_026067991.1:2428803-2454971 GCF_014885135.2 Alexandromys fortis
CCCCCCCCCCCCCCAGTGTGTCTGTTGTGGATCTGACATGCCACCGGGAGAAAGGTGCCAAGTACGATGACATCACGGTGGTGAAGCAGGCATCCAAGGGCCACTAAAGGGCATTCTGGGCTACACTGAGGGCCAGTCTGACGCCTGTGACTTTAACAGGGAAGCTCACTTTCCCACCTCTGAGGCTTGGGCTGGCATGGCACTCAGTGACAACTTTGTAAAACTCCCCTAGCATGGCAGTGGATATGGCTACAACAACAGGGTGGTGGATCGCATGACCCCATGGCCTCCAAGGAGTAAGAAGCCCTGGACCACTCACTCCGGGAAGAAGAAAGAAGAGCGAGGCCCTCAGCTGCTGAGGAGTCCCTGTACCAACTCAGTCCCCAAACACCTAGCATCTCCCCTCAGTTTCCATTCCAGACCCTTGAATAACGGGAAGAGCTTAGAGAGCCCTTGAAAACTAGCAATAAAGTTCGCTGCACCTCCCAAAACCCCACAAACCCTTGAAAAACATCAAACCTTGATAAAAACATCCTTTCAAATCCATCTTCTTGTTCTAGTAAGGTTGCGTTTTCAGTGGTTTGGTTGTACTGTGTCTTTGTCGCCCAGCTTCTGATTTCTCTATTTCTAAGACAGTCTCCAAGACTATGCAGCTGTGCTGGCCTTAGCGCTCTCTTGATGGTCCTGTCTCAGCCACTAAGCGCTGAGATTACAGGCATTTACCACCACTCTTGCTCAGTGACAATCTTCCATGTCTGCTGTCCTTGGAGGGCACACATGGCTCCCACAATCATGCGCTGAGGATCAACTCTGTCCTAGGCTAGCCAGGGTGGCTACTATAGCCGTGCTGGGAGACTGAGGCCCATCTAGGAAGTCACTTGCCCAGAATGACACCAGAGCCCTTACTCTCCCAGGCCCCGCCCTGCCTTATAGGGTGCAGCAGCGGCCACTCTCAGAGAAGAGCAGGCCAGCGGCTTCCCTGGGCCTGGGCCGTTTATCCTATATCAAGGAAAACCTCTTTCGTTATTGCTGTCACATAGGGTGTGGGTTTTCGTTGTTATCCTCTCTCCCTCCATCTCCCAGGGCTTGTGGGTAGGAAGGAAGACTGGAAAGGGGGATGCTCCAAGTGCTTTTGGGGGGGACTCAATTTCGTTAAGATTTGCTTTTATTTTTAATTATGTGTATGCCTGTATGTGTGTCTGTGCAAGTAAGGGCCAGTACTCATGGTCAGAGTCTCTGCAGCTGGAGTTACAGGCAGTTGTGAGCCACCTGACCTGAACTGGGAAGTGAATTCAGGTCCTCTGTAAGAGTGGTAAGTGTTCTGAACCATGGAGCCATTTCTCCAGTACCCCAAGAAAACAGCATCTCCTCCCCACCCTACTCCCTTTCCCCTCTTCTCCCCTTCTCCTCCCCTCCCTTTCCCCTCTTCCTCTCTTCTCCACTCCTCCCCTCCCTTTCCCCTCTTCCTCTCTTCCCCTCTTCTCCCCTCTCCTCTCTTCCCCTCTTCTCCCCTCCTTCTCCCATTCTCCTCTCCTCCCCTCCCCTCTCCTCCCTGTTCTCCCTTCTCCTCCTCTCCCTTCTTCTCCCCTTCCCCTCTTCTCCCCTCTTCCCCTATCTTTTACTCTCCTCCCCTCTCCTCCCCTCCTCTACCCTTACTTTTCCTTATCCCCCTTTCTGAGACAGTGTCTTTAGAGCCCCAGCCAACCCAGAACTTCCTCTGTTGCCCATGCTGGCCTTCAGTTTATATCAGTCCTCTGCTTTGGCTTCCCTAGAGCTGGGGTTATAGGGTGAGCCACTGTGCCTGACTTGGGGAGGCCATTTTGGGAAGGTAGGTAGATCTTGAGAGGTCCCATTTTTCTGTAAAGGGAGAGTCTGGCATTGTGTAGCTAAAAGGCAGATATCTAGGTCCAGTTCATCGCCCTGGAGAGCAGGGGGATCCGAGTGGGCTCGTGGGAAGTTGGCTGACACACCTAGCTGTGGAATGCTTGAGGCTGGGGTGGGGCTAACTTCTTCTTAAACCCACTGACCTCCTGTCCCCGTGCCCTCTTTCACCCTTAGTCTCTTGGAGTTCTAGAGGAAGCTAGAACGTGGGAAACTAATATCTGTTAGCTAGTCCACCTTTGAGAGAAGATGGCTGAAGCCAGAGGGGCTGTGGATGGCCGGCACCACCAGGCTCTGGCCTTTCTGCTTCTACCACTTCTCCTCAGGCCCCTTGGGCAGTGTGTGGGGGCTCTCACTATGGGCTGACGAGGCACAGCTGCCTGCCAGGTTAGGAATTAGCCAGCTGTTACTCTTGGTTACCCAGCCTGGCTTGGGACTCCTTGGTTCCCAGGATGAAATGGACCACTTGCTGGCGTGCTCTTACAGAAGCTCCCCCATCAGCTAGGGCAGATGCTTTATTTACTCCAGAACTCCCATGAAATGACCCAAACATTTATTCTTCCCCTACGTTTACTATAAGGGCTTTGTACTGGACTCCAGAATGTCAACTGGAACCTCAGAATGTGGATTTATTTGGCAATGTCTTTGAAGCTGTCACTGGGGAAACCAGACTGAGCCATACTATAATAGGTGAGCCCTCGTCCAGTGACAAGGTAGCTTTAGAAAAGAGGACAGATGAATGGGGGAGGGGGAATGGTCATGGGACAGTGAAGAAAGGTAATAGAGGAGTTAAGTCCTGGAGCTCCAAGGGGGGCTTGGCACTCCAACAGCAGGAGAAGGGTAAGGAATAGTCCCTGCCAGAACCCTTGGAGCGTGGTCCTGCGATGCCCTGATTTTAGACTTCATGTTCTCTTAACTCTTAGCTTGGGGGCTGCAGGGTTTGTCACCCGAGTTCATACAGACATCTTTCAGCTTGTCTTTATTGAGCCTTACCCATGCACAACACACAGCACAGATCAAAGTCACAGACCCAGAGGCCTCTTCTTAAATGTCCCCCCCCCCCATTTATATCTAGGTTTCCCTAGACAGTGATCCTGGGAATGCAAGGTCCTCTTCTTGTCCCTTTCATCAGTCCCTATTCCAGGCATGGTGTCTGGGACATGGGGTCGGGCTGCTACTCGCTGCTGGGTCACCAGGCTCACCTCTGTTTAAGCTCTGTGTCCACTGTTCACTCCCTGGCTCTGTTCCTTCTGCTTCCTTGGCCTCTGGGTCCAGCCAGTCCCTCTCCCAGGGTGGGGAAAGAGCAGGCCTCACTCCCCAGCTGTAGAACAGCTTCCACCGGCTCCTGCTCCAAAAGCCTGGCTGACTCAACCACTCCTCACTCCCTCTTTTTTTCTTCAAATTATTTTTGCATCGTTTTCTCTAGAATATTCACTCAACCAAGACTCAAGGCCAAGGTATTCAGCTGAGATACCTGGTACTTGGTCATGCATTATGGCTGGAAGTTCACCCAGGAAGGAGTCTTGGGGGACTCCACCTGTTTCTCAAACCTGTGCAAAGTTGTAATTACACCTTTCTGCTCTTGGCTATGCCTCCACCATTAGGCTGTCAGCGTTAGCAGATTTAATCGACCCCCTAATGTCCAAGAAAACATGTTGTGTTCTGTAATAAGCCAATTCATGTCAACTTCCTGCTATAACCTGCAGAACAAAGCTCACCAGGATTGAGACAAGCTTGAAAAAAAAAATGAGCCTAAAGACAGAAGGGGCTGTGGGTACAAAAACTGTCATCTGTACGTGACTTGTGACAGAGACGACTGTAAACAACCTAAGCATCCGACTCAGTTAAACAAGTTATACAGACACAGGGTACAGATGGTGGCATTCGGTGACATATGACATTGTCTTTAAAAATGTGTGAGGGCACTAGGTGTGGTGGCCCACACCCCAACGCTCAGGAAGCTGGAGCAGGAGGGTGGTGTCACAGGCCACCTGAGCCTCGCAGCAAGGCTGTCTCCAACGGGAAAAGAAAGCGATGAGAAGCTTGTAACAACGGAAACAGTTGGGGTTAAAGTTAGTTGCTAAAGTACGGATACAAATTATGTCAAAAATATGATAAGTTTAGCCAGGTAGCTGCTGCCTCTCCAATGCTGGGATTAAAAGCATGTGCCACATACCCAGGCCTTACATAGGCTTCTAACTTATCATATTCTTCTTTGTTTGTTTAAGACAGGGCCTCACTATACAACTCTTGCTGTCCTGGAACTCACTATGCAGACCAAACTGGCCTCCAACACACTGAGATCCTCCTGCCTCTGTCCCTCAAGTGCTGGGCACAAGCCTATAGTCCCAGTGCCTGCCTCTGCCTCCCGAGTGTTGGGACTGAAGGCGTCCACCACCACTGCCCAGCTAATGATGTTCATCTTCTCTTAAATATTTCCTATAGCTCCATAATGAGCAGGTGTTATCTTTATAGTGGGAAAACAGTAAGTTTAAATGAATTAATTTTAATAGTTGAGACAGGAGTCTTTCTAAGTAGCCCAGGCTAGTTTAGGATTCACGATCCTACTACGTCTACCTCCCAAATACTGAGATTGTAGGTATTACCACCTGGATTAGAAAAATTACTGAGGAGATTAATGGATAAATTGTGGTGCTGGTAATTAAACCCAGATCCTTGTATACACTAGACGATCACTCTTTTAATTGGGCTATATCCTCCAATTTTATGTGTATGGACAATGTTGGGTTTGGCCTTCATTATCGATGCCATGGTACTGATGGGAGGGGGCAGCCCATCACGGATGCTCATGTTTCTTCATGTTTCTCATCATAGAGCTTTAGAACGGGGGCGGGGGTAAGTGGTTCTAACTGGGTACAAACCAGCTTAATAATAACATGGAGGCTAAGCAGAAAGCAAATAGGAAACCTACTTGGTTTCAGCCACCTGCAAGATGAGGCACACCCTCCTTGGAAGAATGACTTAGAATCCATGGCTACCAGCGTCTCTCTCCACCTAGGACTCAGCTAGGCTCTTTAGTTTAGATTTCACAAGAGTAAGCCCAGCTGTGGGGCACAGGGGAGAAAGCCGAGGGCTTTTCTGACCTACTGTGGTGAACTTCCTGGTCTTGGTTTCCTTCTGACTAAAGCTGGCCTTTAGTCAGGAGAATTTAAGAATCCTGGGCTTTAAGCCAACCCTGGCCTCCTCTGCCTCCTGCGCACCCAGAGCAGCCCCTGATTCATGGGGAGACTGTGCCCAGATGTTGGTAAAGCGAGAAGGGCAATGAGCTAATCACTCTGAAAATGCTTGGCACTTTCAAGAAAAAGACGCTGAGAAACTCAATCCTTGGAGGAGGATGGTGGCCTTTGTGTGGTCCAAATGCCAAACGTCTCCACCCTGGCCTTGGGACTGGGGCTGTGGGCACGGAACTTCCCTTGGTCACCTCGGCTCTCTCTTTTGCAGAGACATCAGCATCCACCATGCTGTTGCTGGGACCAGAGACATCAGCATCCGGCACGCAGTTGCTGGGTCCAGAGACATCAGCATCCAGCACGCGGTTGCTGGGTCCAGCCATGGGGACCCGTGTCAGTCCCTCTCCTCATTATCATTTACAGCACAAGGATCTTGCCTTTGCCCACAGGTCACAGGCACCACACGGTCACAGAGCATGCAGAGCTGGGTACAAGGGCCAGCAGGCCATATTCCTCCTTGTAGTGTTGCTGTCTATGAACCCGTGAGAGAGGCCAGGCTGTGGGGTAGGACTGACCTAGGTCTGAGTTCCACCTCAGAGGGCCAGTTCCTCTCTGAAATGGTCAACTCCTTTGACTCAGTCTCAGGCTGGCTCCTCTTGGAAATGGAGATAGAGTTGGGGTGAAAGGCCGACGCCATGTTAAGAAGGTAGGATCCGTCAGGAGGACACAGCAGCAGAGCTGTGACATCATCACAGCCCCTGCTCCATGGGAACTCTGAGGAAGTCCCAGGATGGACATAGTCTTTACTTTGTTCAGTTGTTGGTCATAGGAACATCTGAAGAAGGGCATGATGACGGGGCTCTCTCCTCACAGCTAGCCGGCAAGTCAACTCAAGGAAGGCCACCTCAGTGTCTGCCATGGGGAAGTAACAGAGAGCCAAACATACAATAAGAACTCTCCGTTCAACTCCCTTCTTTCACTTTGGGCCAGGAAAACCTGGCTCAGACTCCAAACCAGTGTGTGACTCAGGGAAAGAACCATGGAGGAAATCGGCAGTCTGTGTCGCTTGATCACCCAGCCTGACCGTGACGTAGGAACGAGAGGAGTGCACGCTCACCTCTAGTAACCCGTCTTCCCCCAATGAGACAAGGAAGTAATCAATCAGCAGTGCACAGAGTTGGGGGACAAACACTGGGGCCCACAGGCTAGCTGGAAACCTGTTTGCTCAAGACTTAATGAGCTTTAATGAGAGTTCTGCTTCCTGCCATGTCTCACTCCAGTCAGTACTTTGTTTAATCCAGAGTAGCGTCCTTAATACTCCAAGTCGCATGGAGGTATAATATGTATCAGTGAGTTACTTAGGGCACCCCCCAAAAAAATTGGGACTAGAATTTGAAGAGAAATGTCCCTTAAGATGGCTAGGGAAATATCTCAATTAGTAAAATACTTACTTTGCCTGCACAAGGACCCAAGTTCAAGCCCCAGAACCCACTAAAAGACAGCAGGTGTGAGCGTGTGTACTTGTAATCCAGCACTTTGAGGAAGGAGATAGATGAATCTCTGGGGTTCCCTGCCAGCCAATGTAACCTATTTGGCTAGGTAAATGAGGGACTATGGTCCTCCAAAAAAGATAAGCAGTGACTGAGTAATGACACCAATGTTGTTCTCTGACCTTCATAACCATGCATGACCATGTGTATGTATGTACATATACATGCAGAAAAGTGATCCTGACTTTTCTGTCCTGAGCTCAGCTGTTGGTTTCAGGCAGTCATTCTAGCATGGGGCAAACTTTTAATATCACTCCATTATCCTAAGTTGTGAGTTCTTTTTGGCCTCCTCCTCCTCCCCTTTTCAGATTCCTGCCTGCAGCAAACTCAGTGGCCAGCAGTCACAGGAGCTCTTGACAGGGCACAGCTTGGAGAAGCCAATGGTAGTCTCATCTACCCTACCCTGCATTTGGAGGGCAGAAGAAAAGAAAAAACATCCCTCATGACTCAAATGGATAAAGAGGGAGGCATCACTACAGACACCCAACACTGGGGAATGAGCAAGCCAAGGAGCTGGGCTCAGCGGGAAAGCTGAAGAAGGAAACTGAGAAAGACAGGGAGGGGATAAGGGGAATATCACAGACCTCCTCTCATGAGTTTCTAGTTCCTGTTCCAGCACTGAAAAACCCAAGGTGAGGCCGGAGAGACCTTTGTGGGCAGACAAGCTTAGGTCTCAACCTCAGACTCTTTCTCTTTCACTGCTTGCTGCATTTATCTCTGCCAGGACGGTGTCAGGATGAGCCACAAACCAGCTGCCCTCTACTGGTGTCCTAACACTGGTAAAGCACTCTCTCAGTTGTAAGTTCACTTCAGCCTCACAGCTTTCTCACAGAATGCTCATTACCTCCATTTTTTTTTCAGATGAGAAAAACAAGACTGAAAGAGATTGTGACTTACCCTGGATAACAAAGCTCGTTCTAAAGCTCAGGGGCCCTGATCAGCTCCTGGAAGATTATCTGTGTTAGATTGATATCAACTGTTACTCCGGTGTGACCTGGAGTTTTTATTGTCCTTTGTGGATGAGAAGGTGTAATCTAGAGAGTGTCACCAAAACAATAAAACAAAAACAAAGAACACCACTACCACCACCATCATCGTCATCATCACCACCACCACCATCATTACCACTACCACCATGAGCAGTATCACCATTACTACCTCCATCACCAGCAGCAGCATCACTACCACCACCACCATCATCGTCATCATCACCACCACCACCATCATTACCACTACCACCATGAGCAGTATCACCATTACTACCTCCATCACCAGCAGCAGCATCACTACCACCACCACCAGCACCACCATCATTCATCACCACCACCATATCATCCATCACCGTCACCACCATCANACCATCACCACCATCATCACCACCACCACCACCACCAGCACCAGTACCACCACCACCACCAGAAGCAGAAGCAACACCACTGTCATTAACAATGATGGGCCAGGCATGGTAGCTCAATCCTAATATCTCAACACTCTGGAGGCTGAGGCAGGAGGATCAGAATTTCCAGGCTATATAGCAAGACACTGTTTCAACAAAACTGAAAGAAACAAAAACCCAGGTGGCAAATTAATAGGGAGAAACCATGAGCAAGAACTGGAGAGGCTGGAGAAATGGTTCAGTGGGAGAAAGATGTGCCACTCTTGAGAGAACCTGGGTTCAGTTCTCAGCACCTACAGGGCAACTCGCAATTGCCAGTAACTCCAGTTCCAGGGGATCTGATGCCCTCGTCTGGGTCTTCAGGCTTCTGTGGTGTACATCAACACATGCATGTGAATTAGAAATTAATAAATCTTAGAAGAAAACAAGGGCTAATATATGAGACTGACCCCTAGGGTCAAGGGTACCTATGCAAACTGTTTTCATGACAACTTCCTGCTATCCTGTCAAGGTGCCGGAGGCCTCACATCTCTCTCTACCATTCTGGCTTTTGTGCTCTTAAAAAGCAATGGAGTGGTTTGGCGAGGTAAATGAGGGACTTTGGTCCCCCACCTCCTCAAAGAAAAGATAGGCGGTGACTGAGGAATGACAGCCGCCCATACCCACGCATGTCCGTGAGCAGGTACCTGGGACATCAGGCATGTCTCTGCAGCGTACTATAGTGTCTCCAAGATAAGGGTGGCAGCTTGGGCCACACCAGGACGTCTCCCTCCCAGGGGCAGCAGGTGTCAGCCTACCACTGTCTTCTGAGGCGGTCCTGTGAAATGGAACTGCCAGACACTACTCTGTCTGTCGGACAGTAAGGCTGTCTCTGCCTGAGCATGCCGAAATGCTGGCTCCTCATCTTGGGCTCTGTCCTTGCTCTCGAACCAGCCACGCCACAGACACACTCGGAGAATGGCGTTTTGAAGCGCTAGAAGCAGCTTCATGATGTGGCTAAGGAAAAACCTCTCGTTATCCTTCCTACAGCTTTACAAACTGCCCCCTACCAACTTCAGAGCCCTGCCTGGAATACAGTGGGGTTCATATCCTTTCTCGCTTGAGTGTGAGTTCTGAGTGGTGACCCAAAATGGTGAATTCCAAAATGGGATGATCCAAGCCCCCAGATCTGTAGGAGCATCCCTTACCACCTCCAGGTTATGGATAAGTTTTCTATCCAGTTTCTACATCATCCCTGCTAATCCCAATAGATCCCTCAAACTGTTTTCCCAGTGGCCTCGGGTAATCCCCATCCTGGACAGAAGACATCTGCCATGTGTCACATGCTGTCATGAGCAGGTGGTCTAACCTCACCACCCTTACAAAAGATGGGACAGAAGACATCTGCCATATTTCACGTGCTGACATGAGCAGGTGGTCTAACCTCATCACCCTTTCTTAAAGACGGATTATAAAGTACTTTTATTTCCACCCCTTTACTGTACATGGTCGCTCTCATGCTCCCTAACTCTCACTTTTCTCCTCCTGTTAGTACAGCCCCGAAGTCACTTCCTCGGTGCTGTTTCTTCCTCATTGTCCCCACCTCTTCTTCTGAAAAGATCCACTGACTCCTGTAGTAGTTGTGGCCACTGCTGACCTAGGAGAGGGAGCAGAGGTCCCCGGGAAGGGAAGGTGTCTCTCGCTTCCTGTCAGCCTTGTTTCACTTTCCCCACATCCCTCTCCTCCCCTCCCTCCCTCCACTTGGCTCAAGCTGACAAGGAGCAGTATGGGTGTACAGGTATTAATTTTTTTCCTGGTGGGGGGAGGGGAGTGAGGATTGAGGAAAGAAAAGACCGGGCAAGGATGATTGGCATGAGGCCACGCCTTCTTTTGTCCTCCTCCCCCTGGTACTCATTCTGGCCCTTACAGGGAAATACACCTGTTTGGGGCCAGCAGCCCGCGGGGACAGGCGCTCCTCTGCTCCTCTGGCTGCTTCTGCTGTGCTTTGGAGCTTCCTGGGTGAGCCTAAGGGACTCTGTGGAGCCATGAGAGGGCCTCACTGGAGGGTCCCCTGGCTGTGTCTGAGCTGCTTCTGTTTAGCTGGTAAGTGATGTATCTGGACTAGAGTTCTGGGGCAGGGGAGGCTGGCTCCAGGGAAGGAGGGAGGAAGAGAGGAGTGTGGAGAGAGAAGGAGCAGGGGGAGAGAAAGAAGTGTGAATGGCTGGGTATGGGACGAGGAGGAAGACGAAAGACAAAAAGGGACAAACACTAGAAAGACAGAAGAGGCAGAGCAAAAGATAGATGTCTCGGGGACAGGGGTGGTCTGGTTTGGGGAACCCATGGTGAAGGGTATCAGAACTTCATTTATAGAGAGTGAAAGAGGCAGAACCATAGCAAAAGAGTTGAGGAGAAACAGCGAGGGGAAAACAGAAAAGCTGGTGACAGGCGCAAAAGAGAAACTCTTACAAAGATGTCAAATCAGAGAACAAGATGCATGAGAAATCAATGACTCAAAGCAAAGCGAACATAAAGGGGAAAAAATCAGAATGGAAAGGAAGGAGGCAGGTCAGCTCGGAGAGTGGTGGGGACAGAAGCCAGGCAGAAGCAGCAGAGATGCTGAGAGCAGCCAGTGTGCTGTCTCCAAAATTAAAAAGCCTCCTGCCATTCCTAAACTTTGATGAGATGGGCACGGGGCCTGTTGGGGATGGTCCCCAGGTCCCCGAGACTTCTTCCTGTCACTTCCCTAGCTCCAGGTCTGACTCCAAACTGAGGTTTCATTCTGTGCGTCGGGGTGCCTGGGTGTTCTGTGAAGGGCGAGGCACCAGGAACCCAGATCAGAGTCAGAGTTCTTTGCCCATCTCAACAGGTCTGGGAAGCTCCCGCTGAAGGCAGTATTTCCCAGGGAGCAGGTTAGAGGGGCACTTCATCCAGAGCGTGGGGCGGTCGCTAGAAAACTGGGACAGCTCGTCTCTCATCCCTCCTCTACCTCGCTCCCCTCCTCCTCTTAGAGAGCGGTTCTCACTATGTAACTCGGTATGAAGCTTAAATCAATCCTGAATCTGTAATCTTCCTGCCTCAGCCCCCTGAGCACTGAGATTACAGGCGTGCGCTAGCTTTCCTTGACGTTTTGTCAAAGAGTAAACGCAGCTCCCCGCAACCACCTGCCTTCGGGGCTCCCACGCCTGTGAAGTAAGGAGTGTTACCTTCAGACGTGGCCCAGGATGGGGAGGGGTCCTGCCAGCAGGTGTGAAGACAGAACCTAGGCTGAAATAGACGTGGCTCCCTGGGGAGGTCCTTCGGGGAGCCAGAAGGAACAGTATGAAGGGCCAGCTTCCCAGGGCTTTCTCCATGGCTGGGAAGAAAGGGTTGCCATGGGAGCCGTGTTGCTTTGACCTTTGCTGCTAACCGTCCTGGTTCTGAGTGCGAGTTTTACCCTAACTCTCAGGACCTCTGTTCTCCACATTCAAAGCAAAGGAGTGAAAGCCACAATACGATTTTCTAAATTCCTACATTTCCGGGTTATGGTGATGCACGCCTTTAATCCCAGCATTGGGGAGACAGAGGCAGGCAGGTGGGGCTCTGTGAATTAAAGGACAGCGAGGGTTACATAGAGAGACTCAAGGCAACAGCAACTACCACAACAAATTCTTAAGTTTGTGTGGTACTGAGGATTGAAAGGGGTTAGCGCATGCTCAGAAAGCACTATACTAACCACCACACCCCAGGCCGGCTTTGCTTTTGTTTCTGTGGTGCTGGAGGGCGAACCCAGGTCCTTGCTTGAGCTAATCATATATTCTGTACTATTAAACTACGCCTTCTGCCCAGTTCTTAAATTTTTACATTCTGTGGTTTCAATTCAACTCTTGGGGTTGGACATGGTATCTGTAATCCTAGCCCTTGGGAGGTAGAGACAAGTGGATTGGGAGTTCAAAGTCATCCTCAGCAATATAGAGAGCTGGTTTAAGGTCAGCTTGGCTATATGATCCCAATCTCAAAACATAAAGTAAAATGTCAGCTCTAGCACTTGGGATGTAGCTTTGTGATAGATCGCTTGTCTAACAAGCCTAAAGCCCAGAGTTCAATCCTGAGAGTCACAAAACCAAACAGAACAGCAGTGGAAACAAGCTGCAAGCTCTTAGAGCCAGATCTGAACCAGGTCTGAAGGGCTGGAGAAATGGCTCAGAGGTTAAGAGCACTGGTTGCTTTTCTCGAGGACCCAGGTTTAATTCCCAGCACCCACTTGGCAGCTCAAGGCTGTGTATAATGTAGGGACCTGATACTTCCTCCTGACCTCTGTGAACATTAGACACACAAACATATATTTAGGCAAAATACTCATACATGTAAAAACAAGCATTTTAAAAAAAGCCAGGTTTGATGATTCAAGTCTATCCTAGCACTCAGGAGGTCTGGGCTAGCTTGAGCTATAGTGTGAGAAATTTTCACATATCTATCTATCTATCTATCTATCTATCTATCTATCTATCTATCTATCTATCTATCATCTATTGGGTGTGGATATGATCAAGATTCATTATTTAGTTACATGAAATTGTCAAGGAATAAATAAAAGATATTTGTAAAACTCTTTCCAAAGTTAACTTCAAAAGTGTTGTTACCAGCTCTCCAGCTGCCTTGAAGTATTTGGATCATTACTCTGTGTTCTGTAGAGAGGATGCAGGGTGCAGGTGACAGAGAGAGAGAGGGGGCTGTGGCCAGAGAAGGAAGGGAGGGTGGTGGAGATGAATGACTCAGGGAAGTGTGGCTGGTCCTGGAGCTGAGTCCTGCTGTACAGGAGCAGATCCAGGAGGGTGGGGAGGGTGGCAGTGGAGCGTAGAGCAGGAGATGGAGAATTACAAGCGGCTTTCTGGGAAAATCCAGTCACTAACCTGCTTAAGGCAGCTTCTGAGGCTCCGGGACCCTTCAGTCCTGTTCCTTCAGACTCCCTGAGGGTTCTACTAAGGCCCCGCATATGTCTGGGTCTGAGCTGCCTGTTCACACATGCTGGCAGGACCTTCCCCTGGTTCCAGCCACTTCTGAAGGTGTTGGAGCTCTTGGCCCCAGGTCAGGTGAAAAGCACAGAACTCTCACGGAAGAGGAGTAGAGGTGAAGCCATTTCCAGTAAAGCCGGGTCTCTCCAGAGTGAAAGTGAGGACAGAGGTGGATGGACCAGGAGCACAACTCTGTGGCTCCTGGCAGGAATGACTCAGAAGGAAGCCCGGCGGCCATGTTTCCTTGTTTCTCCCGCTAGGACCAGTCAGTGACCTAGTAACAGAGGTGACATCACCACCTTGAGTAACTGCTGGGAGGTTCTGAGGCCACAGCTGGTGCAGGGGTGGAGGAGGAGATCCATGGCCACAGGGCATGCAGCGGAAGGGGCCGTTGGTCTTCTTTCAGAAAACATCCAGTCTTGTTGACTCCCCAGCCCGCAGTCGAGGCCACTCAAACTTCACAGGCCCATCAGACCCTACTCACCGAAGGCCCCCACTCCTGCCCAGTGACATCCAAAAAAAAGAGGACCTTTGTACAAGAGGTCCTGCCGTGAAAAGCAAGGAGATGCAGGCCACGGGCTCGGCAACAGGTGTGACAGGGGAGGAACTCAGCTCTAAGGTCTCAGTGTCCTATAATGTGGCGTTGTCATCATAACGATAGCGAGATCGCATTGAGAGGAGCCATACAAACTTCTTCCAGAGGGATCCTTCTGATGGGGGGCGGGGTTAAGAGGCAGGGGGTACATACAATGGAGCCAGGAAATAGACTGGGCACCTCTGTTGATTCAGGTGGCAGGTATGAGCGCCCCAGGGCTTACAAGTACTTGCGCATGTTCTCCAGCTTTATTCTGAATGTGGCTTATTGGCTGAACTTACCGAGAAGGACGGCACTGCCACGGCGCCAAAGCTGACTGCTGTTTCCCGGGGTCTTTTTCCTGGGCAGTCCCCGCTATGCCCTGGCTTCTGAGACAGGATGGCCCGGTTCCTGCTTAACGAATGAGTGGCTTGTGTCTTCGTTGCCAGGAGAGGCCAAGAAACGGTTGGGTCTTTTCTGTGCTTAAAGAGATTGCCTTTGCTACTGGGTCTGCGTTCAGGTTACAGGCCGGTCAGGAGCCTCCTGGTTTCAACCTTCGCCTTCATTATGTATCTTTCTGCTAGGCTGAGCCCATTTATTTTCTGGCATCGACACAGTAGCCGAACCAAAATGAGCGCAACTTGTCGGCACCTCAAGTTTTGCTCTTAGCATTTTCCTAGGAATGGGGCAGTTGTGACACCTAAAACCTCTAACGAGGGTGGCTGTGCTCACAGCGGGCCCTCCCTGGTCTGTGTGGTGGGCAGCTCTGGCCTCTCCATGTGTGTATGTTTAAGGACACACTGAGCAACTCTGTACTTTGGACTCCAAACAGCGCCACGTGGTGAATTCAGGCTCAGAGCAACTCAGGCTTCCAAGCTGTTTGCTTCGCTTCCTGAAAGCCTACGCACACCAGTGACTTCAGACACGAAGATGGATTAAGTCATGGTCACTGCCTCCCAAAGCTCTCTAACTTAGGTGACCTGGTTCAGGCCTATGACCCAGAAGGGAGGCAGCTGGGAGAACAAACCAGGTTTCCCTTGCCACACGCGAGAGCCTGCCCCAGCCCTAGAGGAAAGAACAGAAATGTTGACAAGGGAGAGCCATCGCTCACTCAGTTGCTAATTTAAAGGACCATGAGAGGTGTGCCTCCTCTGTGGGCCCGACATTGTTCTCAGGTGCCCCTGGCCCAGCATCCTGAAGCTACAATCTTGCCAGATGCAGACAGGCATGAAAGAGTTGCAGAAATGTCCCCAGGGAAGGAGGAGTGTAAAGGAGATGTTGAGGGGGCTTGGTTTAGATTGAGTCTGGGAAGGCCTCCCTAGGAGCTGTTGTGTGTGTGACCTGAGTCCGGAGGGCTGAGGAGAAAACATGGGACGCCATGCCAAGCATGAGTCATCAGGGCAAGGCCATGTGGAACATTCCCAAAGAGACTGGCCCCTTGGCGGTCTAAAGGGGTGGCAGATGCCAGATCCTGCAGGGCCGGCGGGCTGAGGGATGGATTACGGATTTTAAGTCGTTAACATGGGCGGGCAGTGAGTGGCTGTCAGTCAAGGAGCGACCTGCGCAGGCTCTCGAAAGTTCTTTCTAACGATTGTCCTGGACATGGTGGGGTTGCAGTGGAATGAAAAAGCAGCCAGGAGCCAGTGAGGCTTCAGGCAGATGATGATGGCTGGGTGACGGAGAAGGGAGCTGGGGAGGGTGAAGGCAGCAGAGGAAGGCATAGTAGCAACTCTGCAGAGACACAGAAATGCCAAATGACACCTGGTGAGCTTGGGTGGAGGCTAAGTGCTTCACAGATGTTGCCTTGTGGATGTTACAAGTATCTGTCATTGTCCCAGTTTCCTAGACACACCCTGAGTAATCCAAGTCATGCAGCAAATGTTGACCAGTGTCACTCTAGATGCTGGCCCTGAGGCACTTTGGCTTCTGCTATTTCTTGCCCTCATCCAGCTCGGAAAGAATCTTGTTAGGGGAAGCTAAAAGCACCATGCCGGACAGGAGTCTCAACAAGTCACCATTGTTCCTCCATGAACACTCCCCTTCTGTCACAAGTCAAGTCCTCTTCTGAAGAGAGTTCAAGGGAACCATGCAATAATGTCCCTATCGTTATCCCGACTTCCTCAAGTGATCTCATCTCCTCTCACAGTAGGGAAGCCACACCGTTGTGCTGACCTTAAAACCTTAAGTCTGTGTCACCAAAGAAGACCTTCCAGAAGCCACTTCCTACAGTGGACACTAAAATTGAGGCTCAGCCTTCCTTTCCAGCTGCGTCTGCTGGAGCCATCAAACGAGGGCGGTCATCCAGGTGCTTCTTCACCTGCGGCATCGTCTTGGGGTGAGGTCACTTCTCCTCATTTCTCCCAGAGTGTGGGAGATGATGCATCCAGAAACTCCAGGACGATCTGTGAAGTGCCGAGACCTACCATAACCTCTGCCTTACCAGCCCAGCTTCAGTTCTCAGAAGTGTGGCTGCCAGTCGCTGCCATCTTGGGTTTAGAGCCTGCTTTTCTTGGCTCCCATCTGAGTTGGGCATATCTACCTAGCCTAAGTTTGCTCTTGGGTCCTTCAGCTACTAGTAGCAAGTATGCTTTTGGAAGGGGCACTTCTCAGGTCATGTATCTGTCTTGTGGACCTCTTTCTGGTCCTCGGGTTAGCATGACAATTGCAGGAAAATTGGGTGCCACCTAACTCTCCATCCAACCTCATTTGAAGGCACTAAAAGCCAGGACCTGGGGAGTACATTCAAAAGAACTGATGGCCTGATGACCTCATCCAGTGAAGCCTAGCCCATCCAGACTCTCTCAAGTATTTCCAGTTAGTCTCTTCCCTCGTCTTGAATTCTAAGACAGATAAAAGAGAAACGCACAGTGGTGGGTTGCTTCTGAGGCTGGTATGCACACAGATAGCCCTCAGCTCCTCGCAGAGGGTGAAGGCTGGTTCTTCTTCCCTCAACTTCTTCAACTTTCCACGGCATTTGCTGCTCAGCAGGCACCGTAGGGCTCTCCGCTTGGACTCTACTCTCTCCCAGGCAACCCTACAGAGAGCTCACCAGCCAAGAAAGGAAAGTGGGGAAGTGATGCATTGTGGGAGATATGGTTTGTGTGTCTTTCACCTCTAGTTCCAGGAGAAACCCAAGACAAACAGGCCAGGTGCTAAGATGTAGCCTCAGCCCACAGAACCTGCAAGGTGAAGGTTTTGTTTTCACTGGGTGTCTCTGAGTATGACACCCCACCCTTCTGGAATGTTCTCTTTTGTCATCTTCACCACTCCTCTTTAATCAACAACACACCCATTGCCTTCTCATGCCTGTGGAGTCACCAGAGGGCCACTGCAAAGAGTGACACCTGTTTTCACTTTCAAAGCCATCCCTGAAGCCCTGAGAAGTACCACACAGCCGGGAGGCACGACACTGTTGAGGCTAGAAAGGTCAGAGGGTGTCTCCAGGACATAGCTGTGAGGCACAGCCCCACGTCAGAGCTGGTCCACGTCAGAGCCTGTCCACGTCAGAGCCGATCCATGTCAGAGCCGGTCCACATCAAGAGCTGGTCCACGTCAGAGCTGGTCTACATCAGAGCTGGTCCATGTCAGAGCTGGTCCACGTCAGAACCAGTCCACGTCAGAGCTGGTCCACGTCAGAGCTGGTTCCAATGGCCTCTCCATCCCTGGATAAAGCGTCTCCTCTCAGAACTTCAGAACTTTTCCATTTTAGGCCAGACCACATGTATCCTCAGACAGTGGTTTTGCCACCCCAAAGGGACATCAGCCCACAACTCACCTTGATCATCCTAGGAAGAAGAGCCAGGGAATAGTCGGAAAGGTCCCAGTGTCACATTCTTTGCCCGACTTATCCTCAGGCCTGGTTCCGCATCAACATGGCAGGCCAAGAACCTGGGGCAGGTCAACCCCACAACTCATCCCATTTCGACACTTCCAGATGTGGTGGTCCTGAAGCTGAGCAGCAGCTCACAGCTTCAAGTTTTTACAGGAGAAGTTGGGCAAGTTTTTTAGCCTTAGGTTTCTCACTGTGCAATAGGGCACACTATTAGTGACATATGGCATAAAGAATGATGGAAAATTAGTATTTTTATTATTCATAGGGTTCAAATGTGCTACCAAGGGCAAAAAAAGCAGTTCGGTGTATGGGCTAGTTAGTCCCAAAGTCAGGCTGATGTTCCAAGACTCAACGTGGAGACATGCCGTCCACAAAACTACCCTGAGTCCAAGAATGCTTTGAGAATGTCTATGTCTTCTTACAGAAGCCACCGTGTCACGCATACCGACCAGAAGAAGGTCAGTCATTAGCAAGTGGCCTCCCTCCAACAACTGCTTTGGGATCCTAATCTATGCACTGTATCACAGCTATGAAGAAGTGACCAGTCTCCATGGATCTTATGTGGCAGCTGAATCATGTCCTCAGTGTTCAAGCAATTTCCTTCCAGAGCAGGCAATATAGAGCCGTTTTTCCTGGTCCTTGTCACTAAAATCAATCCAACAGCAGTGCGTGGGAAGCATCGATTGGGAATGTATTAGCCAACTTTCCGTTACTGGAACAAAAATCCCACAGGCGTGTTAAGTGAATAAGGAAAAGAATTTTATTTAGCTCACGGTTTGGAATGCAAATATAGTATAAATATAAGCTCTGGGGAGCTCATGGCAGGCCAGTAAGAGTATATATGAAAGTGAGTGGTCACTCGACCAAAACAGAAGGCCAGAGAGAAGGGAGTCCCGTAATCCCTTCCCAGGACCTGTTTCCAGCTGACGCAACGGCTCCCCTCAAACCTTCCTTGTAAAGGTCTCACTGTCATATTAGATGCAAGCTTCCAGCAGATGAGCCACTGAGAGACAAACTCACATCATATCCAAAGCAGGGAACAGAAAACTTAGGAAGAGCAATGGGGGAGGGGGAAGTGAGAATGACCCAGCAAAGAGAACAGGGGGACACGATTGGAGGAGTCATTTGGGGGAACGATAGTCGGTATCAAACTGTAATGCAGGGGACAGGGAAGAGGAAGAAGTGGAAGGTGAGTCAGAGGGTTCCAGCCAGGACTTCTGGGAACTGCTAATCCCAGAACAATTAACAAGATGGACGTTTCAGCTTGGGCAGACTCCAGAGCAGAAGCTACGCAGTGGCGCTGGAAAGGGAGCTCGGGATGTGGGTGAAAGCTTGAGATGTGTGGACATAGATAGAAAGAGGGAAAGACCTGAAGATGTCACCCAGAGGCAGTACTGCTCCGTCTGGGGCGGGGCAGCAGGGGACGTGGAGGGAGGGGCCCTGAAACTGTACCCCTGAGAGGACGATGCTGTGTGAATATTAAGGGGAAGGAGAGAAGGCTGAAGGCCTCATTGGGTACACACTAGAGAGATAACAAATGAACGGATGGGTGGAGACAGGCGACACAGAGCCACTGGAGCCACTGGGGCTCCAGGGGACAGTTATGTGTGGTTCTTCGGAGAGTCTGGTTTTGGTGAAATGGCTGTGGTGGAGAGTAGAGGCGTCATGTGGTGAGCATCAACCAATCAAGACAATACTTCAGCCCAGAGCTAGAAGACGCTAGGCAGATAGTCACAGCTTAAAGCCAATGAGTCCTGAATGAGGTTGTTTGAGGACAAGGAGGGGTGCAGAAAGAGACAGGACACAGGGCGGAGGGGTAGCCTGTGAGTGACCAGACAGGACACGGGGGAGAGAAAAGCCTGCTAGTGGACAGCAGGCAGGACCCTGGACAGGGGACAGCCTGTCCTGGAGATTCTGCCACTTATCACTTGGGATGGGGACCAGGAAAGTCAGGAAGTTTCCTGGAGGATGGCCCCTCCCCCACCCCAGGTCTTTTTACCAAGAGTGAGCCCAGGTTTAAATTCTCCACTCCTCTCTCCTCCTGCATCTCTCTCTTTGTCTGTTGTGTGAGTATGAATCTCTGCCTGCCTGAATGTGTCTGTCTGTTCCTAACCGAAGGCTTTGGCTCTGTATTTACAACGCAGAAAGCACCAAAGGTGGAAGGGATGGGAAACACTCACAGAAATCTTTAACAATTTCACAAGGGACTAAGTCACTCCAACCGACCCCCGCTCACCCAGATAACAAAAACCAAACGAATGAATGCTACCAGGCCATACCCACACGCTGCTGCCAGCGCCCACGTAGACTTCTGTGTTATAAGGTGGATTTTCAACCTATTGT
This sequence comes from Alexandromys fortis, assembly GCF_014885135.2. Taxonomy (NCBI): domain Eukaryota; kingdom Metazoa; phylum Chordata; class Mammalia; order Rodentia; family Cricetidae; genus Alexandromys; species Alexandromys fortis. Next base: position 2,448,541 of record NW_026067991.1, read on the forward strand.
TGCTTTCAACAAAGACAAGGTTGGCTGTTAACCTTGTTCTCTTAAAGGCAGGTTAAACCAACAGGCTGGGCACACAGTGGGCTAGAAGTCTTAAGTCTGAAGGTATATTATTAATTTTGGCTTTGAGGTCCAGTCTCTTAGAGTGTGAGAGATATATATTCTCGTCTTATTTCCACATTCATCGGTTTACTTTAGGAACAGTGTTTCCTAAAATGTGGTCCATAGGCCACAGAGACCAGAATCAATTTGGATACCACTAAAATACAAATTCCCAGATCCCATCCACACCTAGAAAATTAGACTCTCAGTGTCAGCCCAAGTGCAGTTTTGTCATAAATTAGTTCTCACTACGTGTGAATAACATGAACTTTATACGATGGCATTAACCATTAATTCTAAAAGAAACTTATATTTAGGAAATAAGCTGAAATAATGGGAACAAAGCTGACCGTGACGTGCAGAGGTAGTCAATGAAGTTATAGCCCTGACACAGCCACGTTACCCAGCAGTGAGTTAAAAAATATAAATGAATATATATATATATATATAGTGATACAGAGAAACACTCATGGTGTAAGGCAAGGTTAAAATGATGGACTGGCTAAGTGAGGCTGCACACACACACGTGCACACTTGTACACAAGCACACTGTCTTAGTTAGGGTTTCTTTTTCTCTGCGTAGTCCTGGCTGTCCCAGAACTCTCTCTGTAGACCAGGCTGGCCTCGAGCTCACAGAGATCCACCTGCCTCCACCTCCCATGTGCTGGGATTATTGTCCAGTTTAGTGAGGGTTTCTATTGCTGTGAGAAAACGTCATGACCAAAAGCAACTTGGGGAGGAAAGAGTTTGTTTCAGCTTACACTGAGGGAAGTCGGGCAGGAACAAGAGGCAGGAGCTGATGCAGAGAAGGCAGAGAACTGCTGCTTATTGGCTTGTTTCCCATGGCCTCCTCGGCCTGCTTTCTTATACAAGCCTGGACACCCTGTCCACAGTGAGATAGACCCTCCCACATCCATCATTAGCCAAGAAAATGTCCGCAGGCTTGTCTATGGGCCAACCTGACGGAGGCAATTTCTCACACACATATGAAACATAGGAAAATCTTGGGGAAAAGAACAATATCTATACAATAAGACTATGGATTTTTTTTTGTTTTTTTTTTAACTATGTTTCCCCAAAGAGTAAAATGATCATGTCTTCTTTTACATGTTTCAGTGAGGCTATTTGTGACTTTGCCCTTAAAGATGAAACATATCTTTAGTTATATTTGTCCTCAGGACTTTGTATTACTACATAAATACTACAGATTTTAAAAAAAGATTTATTTATTTATTTATTTATTTATTTATTTATTTATTTATTTATTTATTATGTCTGCAGGGTTCTTCCTGCATGTATGGCTGCACACCAGAAGAGCGCACCAGATATCAGTATAGATGGCTGTGAGCCGCCATGTGGTTGCTGGGAATTGAACTCAGAACCTCTGGAAGAGCAGCCAGTGCTCTTAACAGCTGAGCCACCTCTCCAGCCCCAACATTACAGTTTTTAAAACATTTGTATTTCACTAACATTTAGGAAAGAAGTTGTTTCAAAATTTGATCATATATATATAAAACTTTGTTAATAATTTATAGATACAAAAATGGTTGTTCTTTCCCCCTCCCCTCTCTCCATCTCCTACTCTCCCTATGCCTCTCCCCCTTCTTCCCTTCCTCTTTTCCTTCTTGAGATTTCTGGTTTTGTACTGGTTATGGGGATGGCATGTGGGGCTGGAAGCTACAAGCACCCCAGCCCCACTTGGCTTTCTTATGTCAGTGATTATGTTATCTTCAAACAACCATGGTTTTCTTCTTCCGTTCCTATATAAAAAAGAAATTCTGCACATCATTTGTTGATTTTTCCTGCACCGCACCTGCCAAGTCCTCCATCCTAGCAGCAATGAGGACTGGCTGGCAGCATCTTGGCTGGATCCCTAATTTTACAGGAAATGCCTCCACCGCTTTATCTTTACTGACCATGTTATAGTGTTTATTATGCTATACTGGTAGAGACAAAAGGTTAACAGTTTGGTAGAAACTAGTTTGTTTACATTTGAGCTTATATGTGTGTCCATGCATGTATGTGTGAAAGCGCGTGTGTGCACGCACACACACACGCGCGTACACATACACACACACCATGGTATGCATGTTGAGGTCGTAGAGCAACTTGTGGGAGTCAGTTTTCCCTTCCCCACTATGTGGATCCTGACCATCGAACTCAGGTCATCAAGCGCCTTAACCTCTGCTCCATTTCAGCAGCCCAGAGCTTGCTTTTTTTCTTCAAATTATTCAACTTGGCATCAAACTCATAATCAATCCTCTTGTCTCAGCCTCCCAAGTGTGGGGTTTACAGGTGTGAATAACCACATCTGGCCTTTAGGACTTAAAAGGAAGGCAGAATAATGAGTAGCTTTTAAGTAACTTAAGTCCCTGGATGGTCACTTTCCCTCCTCCTAGTGGTTTCTATGGTGATTTTTCATTAGGTCTTACATTCATTGTACATTTATGGTTTAAATTTGGCTTGTCTCTAATATACTTTTAAAAATCTAATGCTGGGTTGGACTTGCTAATATTTTGTCTAGGATATTTCTGGGTATGTTAATTCCAAGATTTATTCATCTTAGCTTTTCTTTCTGAATTGTCTTTGTATAGTTTTAATTTTGGGGGCAGGGGTTTCGAGACAGGATTTCTCTGTAGCTTTGGAGCCTGTCCTGAAACTAGCTCGTGTAGACCAGGATGGTCTCCAACTCACAAAGATCCGCCTGCCTCTGCCTCCAGAGTGCTGAGATTAAAGGCATGTGCCACCACCGTCTGGCTTGTATAGTTTTAATGTTACAGTAACATTAGCATTATAAAATCAGTCAAAAAGCATCCTTCTTCTAAATCCTAGACAAAGTCATGTAGAGCCGGCACTCCACAATGTTCCAGTGTCTGCTCAGAGTTTCCAGTAAGGCGCTCACTCTGCAGCTGAGTCCACCCGTTTGTCTGCAGCAGTTTAGAAAGTTCCCCAGGAAGCAATGGCTATTAATGAAGTCCACAGACTTACAAGTGAGTCCCTTGGTTTGTGTAAACTGAGGTGATTCAGAGCCCCCTCTCCCTTGAAAGTCTGAATGGCACTCTTAAGAAGGGAATGAAGGACCTGGGTGTGGCAGTTTACACCCATGATCCCACATTAGGGAGGTTGAGGCCGGAGGATGACTGTGAATTTGAGACCATTGTGTTGTGGAGATAGAGACGGGAGGAGAGAAAGAACCAGTCGGGGCAATTCTAAGGTTGTACATGAACCTGAACTCCTTCTCGGCAGTTCATCTCTCTGTGAGCTGGCTGCTTTCCAACTACTTGTAAGCGCTCAGGCTGAAAAAAAGGCTTGAAGCCCAGAGGTGAGTACAGGGCTTGTCTGGAATTCCCAATGCTCTTGTTTCCATTTTCAGCACAAGGAAAAAGGAGAAATTCCATTTCAGTTCAAAAAATAACAATGCTATAAAATATCTTCCTGGAGTCAATTTAAGTTTAAGCTCATTAGATGGAAAATTCCAGAAATGAATAATTCATAGGTTTTAAATAACATTACAAAGTTACTATTATTGTTCTGTTACTATTGCTGCTAACCTCTTCTTATGCCTAATTTATACATTAAACTTTAACATATGTGTACGTATAGGGAAAATCATTCTATTATTAGGGGGATATTGTTCAAGGTTTCAGGCATCCACTAAGTTCTTGGAATAGATTCCATGAGGCTAGCAGGGACTGCCGTAACCCAAGAGCAAAGTGTTACCTCTGTAGTAAGCCACTGCCTCCCCTTGTGGAAGTCACCGTGGTCTGTTCACAACTCCAGGTTAATTCTGCCTTTTTCATTTCATGGAAGATACCCTCAAGTCAGAAAAGTCCTGCTCTTTATAATCCTGGCATAGACAGCCCAGAGCTTCACACTTCTAAAGTTCGTGTTTTATCACTGAGCCACAGTCCCAGCTCTAGGATTACTTTCTCTCTTCATTTTGGGGTGGAGTTTGGATAAATAGTTTCACTATGTAGTTGAGGTTGACTTCAAACTCACTATATGACCTAGGAGTTCCAATCAGACAGGCAGACAAACATGACAGACGTCACACAAAAGTAGAGTACAGGGGTCCCAACACTTTCCCACTGAAGGGACTGAGAACACACAACATGGAGGGGCCTTCTCACTGATTTACACCATGTCAGGCACACCGTCCAGCACCGCGGGTGAGGAGAGGGAGGCGACTAAACCTGTTCTGGGAAAAAAAAAAAATTACAGCCACGACGGAAAGAAAAAAAGGACTCTGAACAGTCAAGCAAGCTCAAATCCTGTGCTAGAAATCCCTGTTATGGGTGCCAGATGTTGCTGGGTCTTAACTGCTCCCAGGGGGGAGGGGGTAAGAAGGAGCGGCATCAAGGACACAGAAGCCAGGAATCCAATGAAAGGGAAACAGCAACAGGGAAACCCTTTTCTACACTGCCAGCACCCAGATGCTCTGATCCCTTGACGTCGCTGGACCACCCCTCTGGCAAGGCAGGACAGTGCCAGGAAGACTCCAGGTTGACAAGTCTCAGCCTGGTAGGCCTTAACTTCCTACACAACATGGCGCTGAAGGACATGGAGAACTATGACGTGGAGGTTAGGAACTTGGGTATTGTAGTCCTGGCTTTTAGAGCTGAAAATTTTGGAAAAGCCGGGTCTCTAAGAGGCCCCTACTTGTGCAGAAAGCAGGGGTAGTGGCCCTTATTTGTGCAGATGTTGTGAGGTGGATGTAAGTACGCTTTGGATATTAATCAGTTGCTGTGTTCTTAACCCTCACATGGTGTTTGTACCCTCTGCAGCTCAACCTTGTTAGTTTGTGCATGAATCTGTCTCCTCTCTCTCTCTCCTCTCTCTCTCTGTCCTGTGAAAATAAGCTGCCCTCAGGGACTCTGTAGGTCACATACACTGTACAATTCCAGAGCAGAGTTGCTACTTGTAGATAAAATGGTGTGAAAAGGGTGTCCTTGTAGCAGGGGGTTTGTTGTTGTTGTTTGCTTGCTTACTTTTGTTTGTTTGATTTTTTTTGTTTGTTTTGGCCACTAACCAGCTCCTAAACACTACATGGATACTTATTATTAGTTGTGAATGTTAGGCAAGATTTGAGGTTAGTTTTTGGCTACCTTTTTAAACTTAAATTAACCAGTTTCTCTTCATAGAGATGTTTTGCCTTGGGACTTTATTTTTAACCTTCATTCTGTATTTCCTACTCCATAGCTCATTGACAGGCAGCTGGCTGCCCCGGGTGCTTCCCTCTCTTTCTCCCTCATTCTCTCTGCTCCCAAACCTAGGGTTTTCCTCCTATAAATCCTCTCTGCCTGCCTGCCAAACCAATCCCTCTACTGCTTAGCAATTTACCATTCAGCTTTTCATTAGACCAATCAGGTGCCTTAGGCAGGCAGCGTAAAAACAGCAACAAATCTTTACCTAGTTAAACAAATGCAGAGTATGAATGGCCAACAGGTAGGTGGGAAGAGGCTAGTCAGGACTTCTGGGAATAGAGAGGTCTGGGGGGGGGGGGAGAAAGGTGAGTCACCAGTCAGATGTGAAGGCAGACAGAGTAAAGATAACTGAACAAGTAAAACACATAGATTAAAAGCTATGGGTTAGTTTAAGTTATAAAAACTAGTTAGAAACAAGCCTAAATTAATGTGTCAATGAGGAATTCACCAAATGTCCTGTCAACAGTCACAACACACACCACTACTACTCAAGAACTGACAACATCTTCTCAGAGCCTTCACACTGAAACCGTGGAGACAAGCAGCACACCTCAAATCTCACTCACAGAGGTGACCACATCACGTTTTACTACTTCCCCAAGTGGCTCAACTCCTGCACAGACAGGGTCCCAAGCACTATCATCTCCAGAAGAAACTACGAACCACTCCACCTCCAGTGCCTCCACCACCAAACCAAACATATCAGAGGTGTCAATGGCAGCATTCTCTACAGATTCCACCTCAGAAAATACTGAGAACACATTGCCAAATTTTTCTCAAAGTTCTGTATCTGTCAATACTGATGGCTTCAAGACGAATTCACCAATTGTTCTTTCAACAGTGACATCACCTCTCACTGCTACTGTGGAATTGTCAACATCTCAGAAAGACCTCTCTAGGAACACAGAGACCAGCAGCACAGCTCAAACCACAGTCACTGAGGTGACCACATCATCTCTCTCACCTTCCCCCAGTGGCTCAACTGCAGCAGAGACGGTGTCCAGTGGGATTCCCTCTCCAGATGAAACAACTGTCCCCTCCAGTTCTACTGTCACCAACACAATACCCATCACATCAGAGGTGCCCAACACAGCACTCTCTACAGAATCTGCTCCTGGAAGCACAGCT
>NW_026067991.1:2464251-2466195 GCF_014885135.2 Alexandromys fortis
TGGGGGGGGGGGGGAGAAAGGTGAGTCACCAGTCAGATGTGAAGGCAGACAGAGTAAAGATAACTGAACAAGTAAAACACATAGATTAAAAGCTATGGTTTAGTTTAAGTTATAAAAACTAGTTAGAAACAGGCCTAAATTAATGTGTCAATGAGAAATTCACCAAATGTCTTGTCAACAGTCACAACACCCACCACTACTATTCACAAACAGACAACATCTTCTCAGAGCCTTCACACTGAAACCATGGAGACGAGCAGCACACCTCAAACCACACTCACAGAGGTGACCACATCACGTTTTACTACTTCCCCAGGTGGCTCAACTCCTGCAAAGACAGGGTCCCAAGCGCTATCATCTCCAGAAGAAACTACGAACCTCTCCACCTCCAGTGCCTCCACCACCAAACCAACCATATCAGAGGTGTCAACATGGGCATTCTCCACAGATTTCATGTCCGGAAATACTGAGACCACATCATCGTCTTTTTCTCAAAGTTCCATACCTGTCAGTACTGATGGCTTACCGACGAATTTACCAAATGTCCTTTCAACAGTGACATCACCTCTCACCGCTACTGGAGAATTGTCAACAACTCAGAATGACCTCCCTGGGAGCACAGAGACCAGCAGCACAGCTCAAACCACAGTCTCCGGGGTGACCACATCATCTCTCTCACCTTCCCCCAGTGGCTCAACTGCAGCAGAGACGGTGTCCCATGGGATTTCCTCTCCAGATGAAACAACTGTCCTCTCAGGTTCCACTGTCACCAACACAATCCCAACCACATCAGAGGTGCCCACCCCAGCACCATCTACAGGATCTGCTCCTGGAAGCACAGCTCCAGTTATGATCCAAAGCTCTTCTGTTACTGCCACAGAAGCCTCAGTTACATCTTCTTCAGAGGAACTTTCAACAATGTCAATTCCCATTACCTCTAATCAGCAATTGTCAACATCTTCTCACAATGACCACACTGAGAAAATTGTGACCAGCAGACCATCTCAAAACCCACTCTCAGAGGTGTCCACACCAACTGATTCACCTTCCCCAAAGGAACCCACTGTGACACAAGCAGAGTCCCAGAGGATGCCCACTCATGGAGAAACAACCTCCCTATCTGATCATACAATGAACAGTTTGCCCTCCACTGAAACACCTTCAGTAGACTCACGGCACACAAGTGTTGTAGTTACTCCAAGTTCTCCATCTGTTGCCACACAGTTCTCAATGACATCTTCACCACAGGAACCGTCCACTGTGTCAACACCCATCACTTCCCCTCAAGAACTGACAACATCTTTTCAGACTCTGCACACTGGAAACCTGGACACCAGCAGCACACCTCAAGCCACACACACAACAGTGACCACATCGACATTTTCAACTTCCCCAAGTGGCTCAACTCCTGCCCAGACAGCGTCCCAAGGGACATCATCTCCAGGGGAAACAGCCAGCCTGTCTTCTACTGTGATCAACACAAGCCCAGCCTCATCAGAGGTGCCCACAGCAGCACTCTCTACAGACTCCAACTCAGGAAATACAGAAACCACATCTCCAACAGTTTCTCAAAGTTCCGCACTTGTCAATACTGATGTCTCAATGACAAATTCACCAAAAGTCTTATCTACAATCACAACACCCATCACCATGACTCAGGAACTGACAACATCTTCTCAAACTCTGCACACTGAAAGCATGGGGACCAGCAGCACACCTCAGACTACACTCACGGAGGTGACCACATCAACTTTTCCACCTTTCACAAGTGGCTCACCTCCTGCACAGACAGCATCCCAAGGGACATCAACTCCAGAAGAAACAACTAACTTATTCAGCTCCACCATCACCAATACCGAAACAACCATATCAGAAGCTCCAACAGCACCATCATCTACAGATTCCACCCCAGGAAATACAGGAATCACACCCCCAAGAGCTTCT
>NW_026067991.1:2471398-2521078 GCF_014885135.2 Alexandromys fortis
CCAAGAGCTTCTCCAAGTTCTACACCTGTTGATACTGATATGTCAATGACCAATTCACCAAATGTCCTGTCAACAGTCACAACACCCATCACTGCTACTCAGGTACTGACAACATCTTCTCAGAGCCTTCACACTGAAACCATGGAGACGAGCAGCACACCTCAAACCACACTCACAGAGGTGACCACATCACGTTTTCCTACTTCCCCAAGTGGCTCAACTCCTGCACAGACAGTGTCCCAAGCGCTATCATCTGCAAAAGAAACAACCAACCACTCTACCTTCAGTGTCACCAGCACCAAACCAACCATATCAGAGGTTCCAACAACACTATTATCTACAGATTCCACCCCAGGAAATACAGGAATCACATTGTTAACGGTTTCTCAAAGTCCTATATCTGTCAATACTGAAGTGTCAATGACGAATTCACCAAATGTCCTGTCGACAGTCACAACACCCATCACTTCCTCTCACGAATTGTCAACATCTTCTCAGAACCTCCACACTGAAACTATGGACACCAGCAGCACACCTCGAACCACACTCACAGAGGTGGCCACATTAAGTTTTTTTCCTTCCCCAAGTGATTCAACTCCTGGACAGACTCTGTCCCATGGGACATCATCTCCAGCTGAAACAACCAATCTTTTCACTACTACCATCCTCAACACAAACTCAGCCATGTCAGAAAAGCCAACAACATTGTCTATAGAGTCCTCCTCAGGAAATACAGGAATCACATCTCCAACAGTTTCTCCAAGTTCCACACCTGTCAATTCTGATGTGTCAATAACAAGTTCCACAAATGTCCTGTCAGTGGGGACAACACCCATCACTGCTACTGAGGCTTCTCAGAGCCTCCACACTGGAAGCATGGAGACCAGCAGCACACCTCAAATTACACTTACAATGGTGACCACATCAAGTTTTTCTCCTTCCCCAAGTGGCTCACCTCCTGCACAGACAACGTCCCAGGGGACATCAACTCCAAAAGAAACACCCAACCACTCTACCTCCAGTGTCACCAGCACCAAACCAACCATATCAGAGGTGTCAATGACAGCATTCTCTACACAATCCACCGTACAAAATAATGAGACTATATGGCCAACTAATTCTCAAAGTTCCATACCTGTCAATACTGATGGCTTAACGACAAATTCACCAAATGTCCTTCCAACAGTGACATCACCTATCACCGCTACTGTGGAATTGTCAACATCACAGAAGGGCCTCCCTAGGAGAACAGAGACCAGCAGCACAGGTCAAACCACAGTCACAGAGGTGACCACATCATCTCTCTCACCTTCCACCAGTGGCTCAACTGCAGCAGAGACGGTGTCCCATGGAATTTCCTCTCCAGATGAAACAACTGTCCCCTCCAGTTCCACTGTCACCAACACAATCCCAACCACATCAGAGGTGCCCACCACAGCACTCTCTACAGAATCTGCTCCTGGGAGCACAGCTCCAGTTATGATCCAAACCTCTTCTGTTACTGCCACAGAAGCCTCAGTTACATCTTCACCACGGGAACTTTCAACAGTGTCAGTTCCCATCACCTCTAGTCAGGAATTGTCAACATCTTCTCACAATGACCACACTGAGAGCATTGTGCCCAGCAGACCATCTCAAAAACCCTCTATAGAGGCGTCCACATCAGCTCATCCATCTTCCCCAAGGAGACCCACTGTGACACAAGCAGAGTCCCAGAGAACTCCCACTCCTGGAGACACAACCTCTGTGTATGCTGACACCAGGAACAGTTCATCTCCAAGTCTGCTCTCCACTGAAACACCCTCAGTAGACGCAGTTCACACAAGTGTTGTAGTTACTCCAAGTTCTCCATCTGCTGCCACACAGTTCTCAATGACATCTTCACCTCAGGAACCGTCCACTGTGTCAACACCCATCACTTCCACTCAGGAACTGACAACATCTCAGACTCTGCACACTGGAAACCTGGACACCAGCAGCACACCTCAAACCACACACACAGCAGAGACCACATTGACGTTTTCAACTTCCCCAAGTGGCTCAACTCCTGCTCAGACAGCATCCCAAGGGACATCATCTCCAGGGGAAACAGCAAGCCTGTCTTCTTCTATGATCCACACAAGCCCAGCCTCATCAGAGGTGCCGACAGCAGCACTCTCTACAGACTCCAACTCGGGAAATACAGAAACCACATCTCCAACAGTTTCTCAAAGTTCCACACCTGTCAATACTGATGTCTCGATGGCAAATTCACCAAAATTCTTGTCTACAATCACAACACCCATCAGCATGACTCAGGAACTGACAACATCTTCTCAGACTCTATACACTGGAAGCATGGGGACCAGCAGCATACCTCAAACCACACTTACAGAGGTGACCACATCAACTTTTCCACCTTTCACAAGTGGCTCACCTCCTGCACAGACAGCATCCCAAGGGACATCAACTCCAGAAGAAACAACTAACTTATTCAGCTCCACCATCACCAATACCGAAACAACCATATCAGAAGCTCCAACAGCACCATCATCTACAGATTCCACCCCAGGAAATACAGGAATCACACCCCCAAGAGCTTCTCAAAGTTCTATACCTGTTGATACTAATGTGTCAATGACCAGTTCACCAAATGTCCTGTCGACAGTCACAACACCCATCACTTCAACTCAGGAATTGCCAACATCTTCTCAGAACCTCCACACTGAAACTATGGAGACCAGCAGCACACCTCTAACCACACTCACAGCGGTGGCCACATCAAGTTTTTTTCCTTCCCCAAGTGATTCAACTCCTGGACATACACTGTCCCATGGGACATCATCTCCAGCTGAAACAACCAATCTTTTCACTACCACCATCCTCAACACAAACTCAACCATGTCAGAAAAGCCAACAACATTGTCTATAGAGTCCTCCTCAGGAAATACAGGAATCACATCTTCAACAGTTTCTCCAAGTTCCACACCTGTCAATACTGATGTGTCAATAACAAGTTCCACAAATGTCCTGTCAGTGGGGACAACACCCATCACTGCTACTGAGGCTTCTCAGAACCTCCACACTGGAAGCATGGAGACCAGCAGCACACCTCAGATTACACTTACAATGGTGACCACATCACGTTTTTCTCCTTCCCCAAGTGGCTCACCTCCTGCACAGACAACGTCCCAGGGGACATCAACTCCAAAAGAAACACCCAACCACTCTACCTCCAGTGTCACCAGCACCAAACCAACCATATCAGAGGTGTCAACGGCAGCATTCTCTACAGATTCCACCTCAAGGAATACTGAGACCACATCACCATCTTATTCTCAAAGTTCCGTACCTGTCAATACTGATGTCTTCATGACTAATTCACCAAATGTCCTGTCAACAGTGACATCACCTATCACCGCTACTAGAGAATTGTCAACATCTCAGAAAGACCTCCCTAGGAACACAGAGACCAGCAGCACAGGTCAAAGCACAGTCACCGAGGTGACCACATCATCTCTTTCACTTTCCACCATTGGCTCAACTGCAGCAGAAACGGTGTCCCATGGGATTTCCTCTCCAGATGAAACAACTGTCCCCTCCATTTCTGCAGTCACCAACACAATCCCAAGCACATCAGAGGTGCCCTCCGTGGCACTCTCTACAGAATCTGCTCCTGGAAGCACAGCTTCAGACATTATCCAAAGCTCTTCTGTTACTGCCACAGAAGCCTCAGTTACATCTTCACCACGGGAACTTTCAACAGTGTCAGTTCCCATCACCTCTAGTCAGGAATTGTCAACCTCTTCTCACAATGACCACACTGAGAGCCTGGAGACCAGCAGCTCATCTCAAACCCCCCTCACAGAGATGTCCACACCAACTCATTCACCTTCCCCTAGGGGACCCACTGTGGCACAGGCAGGGTCCCTGAAAACTCCCACTTCTGATCAAACAACCTCTGTGTTTGGTCACACCGTGAGCAGTTCACCTCCAAGTATGCCCTCCTCTGAAACCCCCTCAGTAGACACAGGACACACAACTGCTGTAGTTACTCCAAGTTCTCCATTTGCTGCCTCACAGTTCTCAATGACATCTTCACCACAGGAACCGTCCACTGTGCCAACACCCATCACTTCCACTCAGGAACTGACTACATCTTCTCTGAACCTCCATACGGGAAGCAAGGAGACCAGCAGCACACCTCAAATCACCCTCAAAGACATGACCACATCTAGTTTTTCTCCTTCCCCAAGTGATTCAACTCCTGCCCCAACAGTGTCCCCAGGGACATCATCTCCAGCTCAAACAACCAATCTTTCCACTTACACCATCATCAATACAAACTCAACCACATCAGAGGAGTCAACAGCAGCATTCTCTACAGAGTCCTCCTCAGGAAACACAGAGACCACATCTCTAACAGTTTCTCCAAGTTCCACAACTGTCAGTACTGATGGGTCAATAACAAATTCCACAAATATCCTGTCAACGGTGACAACACCTATCACTGTTACTCAGAAATTGTTAACATCTTCTCAGAACCTCTACACCCAAACTTTGGAGACCAGCAAAACAGCTCAATCCACACTCACAGAGGTGACCACATCATGGTTTTCTCTTTCCCCAAGTTTCCCACCTCCTGAACAGACAGTGTCGCAAGGTACATCATCTCGAGAAGAAACAACCAATTTATTTACCTCCAGTGTCACCAACATCAAACCAACCATATCAGAGGTTCCAACAGCACCATTATCTACAGATTCAACCTCAGTAAATACTGAGACCACATCAACACCTTTTAGTCAAAGTTCCGTACCTGTCAGTACTGATGGCTTACCGACGAATTCACCAAATGTCCTGTCAACAGTGACATCACCTATCACTGCTACTTGGGAATTGTCAGCATCTCAGAATGACTTCCCTGGGAGCACAGAGACCAGCAGTACAGCTCAAACCACAGTCTCCGGGGTGACCACATCATCTCTCTCACCTTCCCCAAGTGGTTCAACTGCAGCAGAGACAGTGTCCCATGGGATTTCCTCTCCAGATGAAACAACTGTCCCCTCCAGTTCTACTGTCACCAACACAATCCCAACCACATCAGAGGTGCCCTCCGTGGCACCCTCTACAGAATCTGCTCCTGGAAGCACAGCTTCAGACATTATCCAAAGCTCTTCAGGGACTGCCACAGAAGCCTCAGTTACATCTTCACCACGGGAACTTTCAACAGTGTCAGTTCCCATCACCTCTAGTCAGCAATTGTCAACATCTTCTCACAATGACCACAATGAGAGCATTGTGACCAGAGGCCCACCTCAAAATTCCATAACAGAGGTGTCCACATCAACTCATTCATCTTCCCCAAAGGGACCCACTGTGACACAAGCAGAGTCCCAGAGAACTCCCACTCCTGGAGACACAACCTCTGTGTATGCTGACACCAGGAGCAGTTCACCTCCAAGTCTGCCCTCCACTGAAACACGCTCAGTAGACGCAGTTCACACAACTGCTGTGGTTACTCCAAGTTCTCCATCTGCTGCCACACAGTTCTCAATGACATCTTCACCACAGGAACCGTCCACTGTGTCAACACCCATCACTTCCACTCAGGATCTGACAACATCTCAGACTCTGCACACTGAAAGCATGGGGACCAGCAGCACACCTCAAACCACACTCACAGAGGTGACCACATCAACTTTTTCACCTTTCACAAGTGGCTCAACTCCTGCACAGACAGCATCCCAAGGGACATCAACTCCAGAAGAAACAACAAACTTATTCAGCTCCACCATAATCAATACCGAAACAACCATATCAGAGGCTCCAACAGCACCATTATCTACAGATTCCACCCCAGGAAATACAGGAATCACACCCCCAAGAGCTTCTCCAAGTTCTATACCTGTTAATACTGATGTGTCAATCACGAATTCACCAAATGTCCTGTCAACAGTCACAACACCCATCACTGCGACTCAGGAATTGTCAACATCTTCTCAGAACCTTCACACTGAAACCATGGATTCCAGCAGCACACCTCAAACCACACTCACAGAGGTGACCACATCAACTTTTTCACCTTTCACAAGTGGCTCAACTCCTGCACAGACAGTGTCCCAAGGGACATCATCTCCTGAAGAAACTATGAACCTCTCCACCCCCAGTGCCTCCACCACCAAACCAACCATATCAGAGGTGTCAACATGGGTATTCTCTACAGATTTCATGTCAGGAAATACTGAGACCACACCATCGTCTTTTTCTCAAAGTTCCGTACCTGTCAGTACTGATGGCTTACTGACGAATTTACCAAATGTCCTTTCAACAGTGACATCACCTCTCACCGCTACTGGAGAATTGTCAACATCTCAGAATGACCACCCTGGGAGCACAGAGACCAGCAGCACAGCTCAAACCACAGTCACCGAGGTGACCACATCATCTCTCTCACCTTCCCCCAGTGGCTCAACTGCAGCAGAGACGGTGTCCCATGGGATTTCCTCTCCAGATGAAACAACTGTCCCCTCCATTTCTGCTGTCACCAACACAATCCCAACCACATCAGAGGTGCCCTCCGTGGCACTCTCTACAGAATCTGCTCCTGGAAGCACAGCTTCAGACATTATCCAAACCTCTTCTGTTACTGCTACAGAAGCCTCAGTTACATCTTCACCACGGGAACTTTCAACAATGTCAATTCACATCACCTCTAATCAGCAATTGTCAACATCTCACAAAGACCACACTGAGAAAATTGTGACCAGCAGACCATCTCAGAACCCACTCTCAGAGGTGTCCACACCAACTCATTCATCGTCCCCAAAGGAACCCACTGTGACACAAGCAGAGTCCCAGAGGATGCCCACTCATGGAGAAACAACCTCCCTATCTGATCATACAATGAACAGTTTGCCCTCCACGGAAACACCTTCAGTAGACTCACGGCACACAACTGCTGTAGTTACTCCAAGTTCTCCATCTGCTGCCACACAGTTCTCAATGACATCTTCACCACAGGAACAGTCCACTGTGCCAACGCCCATCACTTCCACTCAGGAACTGACAACATCTCAGACTCTGCACACTGGAAACCTGGACACCAGCAGCACACCTCAAATTACACACACAGAGGTGACCAATTCAACATTATCAACTTCCTCAAGTGGCTCACCTCCTGCACAGACAGCGTCCCAAGGGACATCATCTCCAGGGGAAACAGCGAACCTGTCTTCTACTGTGATCCACACAAGCCCAGCCTCATCAGAGGTGCCCACAGCAGCACTCTCTACAGACTCCAACTCAGGAAATACAGAAACCACATCTCCAACAGTTTCTCAAAGTACTATACCTGTCAGTACTAAAGTGTCAATGACCAGTTCACCAAATGTCCTGTCGACAGTCACAACACCCATCACTTCAACTCAGGAATTGCCAACATCTTCTCAGAACCTCCACACTGAAACTATGGAGACCAGCAGCACACCTCTAACCACACTCACAGCGGTGGCCACATCAAGTTTTTTTCCTTCCCCAAGTGATTCAACTCCTGGACANAATTCTTGTCTACAATCACAACACCCATCAGCATGACTCAGGAACTGACAACATCTTCTCAGACTCTATACACTGGAAGCATGGGGACCAGCAGCATACCTCAAACCACACTTACAGAGGTGACCACATCAACTTTTCCACCTTTCACAAGTGGCTCACCTCCTGCACAGACAGCATCCCAAGGGACATCAACTCCAGAAGAAACAACTAACTTATTCAGCTCCACCATTACCAATACCGAAACTACCATATCAGAGGCTCCAACAACACCATTATCTACAGATTCCACCCCAGGAAATACAGGAATCACATCCCCAAGAGCTTCTCAAAGTTCTATACCTGTTAATACTGATGTGTCAATCACGAATTCACCAAATGTCCTGTCAACAGTCACAACACCCACCATTACTACTCAGGAATTTTCAACATCTTCTCAGAGCCTCCACACTGAAACCATGGAGACGAGCAGCACACCTCAAACCACACTCACAGAGGTGACCACATCACATTTTTCAACTTCCCCTAGTGGCTCAACTCCTGCACAGACAGTATCCCAAGCGCTGTCATCTCCAGAAGAAACTACGAACCTCTCCACCTCCAGTGCCTCCACCACCAAACCAACCATATCAGAGGTGTCAACGGCAGCATTCTCTACAGATTACAAGTCAGGAAATACTGAGACCACATCATCAACATTTTTTCAAAGTTCCGTACCTGTCAGTACTGATGGCTTACCGACGAATTCACCAAATGTCCTGTCAACAGTGACATCACCTATCACTGCTACTGTGGAACTGTCAACATCTCAGAATGACCACCCTGGGAGCACAGAGACCAGCAGCACAGCTCAAACCACAGTCACTGAGGTGACCACATCATCTCTCTCACCTTCCCCCAGTGGCTCAACTGCAGCAGAGACAGTGTCCCATGGGATTTCCTCTCCAGATGAAACAACTGTCCCCTCCAGTTCAACTGTCACCAACACAATACCCATCACATCAGAGGTGCCCACCACAGCACTCTCTACAGAATCTGCTCCTGGAAGCACAGCTCCAGTTATGATCCAAACCTCTTCTGTTACTGCCACAGAAGCCTCAGTTACATCTTCTCCACAGGAACTTTCAACAGTGCCAATTCCCATCACCTCTAATCAGCAATTGTCAACATCTTCTCACAATGACCACACTGAGAAAATTGTGACCAGCAGACCATCTCAAAACCCCCTCACAGAGGTGTCCACACCAACTCATTCACCTTCCCCTAGGGGACCCACTGTGACACAGGCAGGTTCCGTGAATACTCCAACTCCTTATCAAACAACTTTCGTGTATGCTCACACCATGAGCAGTTCACCTCCAAGTACACCCTTCACTAAAACCCCTTCAGAAGACTCACGGCACACAAGTGTTGTAGTTACTCCAAGTTCTCCATCTGCTGCCACACAGTTCTCAATGACATCTTCAGCACAGGAACCGTCCACTGTGCCAACACCCATCACTACTACTCAGGAACTGACAACATCTTCTCAGACTCTGCACACTGGAAACCTGGACACCAGCAGCACACCTCAAATTACACACGCAGAGGTGACCAATTCAACATTATCAGCTTCCTCAAGTGGCTCACCTCCTGCACAGACAGCGTCCCAAGGGACATCATCTCCAGGGGAAACAGCCAGCCTGTCTTCTACTGTGATCCACACAAGCCCAGCCTCATCAGAGGTGCCGACAGCAGCACTCTCTACAGACTCCAACTCAGGAAATACAGAAACCACATCTCCAACAGTTTCTCAAAGTTCCACACTTGTCAATACTGATGTCTCAATGGGAAATTCACCAAAAGTCTTATCTACAATCACAACACCCATCACCATGACTCAGGAACTGACAACATCTAATCAAACTCTGCACACTGAAAGCATGGGGACCAGTAGCATACCTCAAACCACACTCACAGATATGACCATATCAACTTTTCCACCTTTGACAAGTGCCTCACTTCCTGCACAGACAGCATCCCAAGGGACATCATCTCCAGAAGAAACAACCAACCACTCCACTTCCAGTGTCACCAGCACCAAACCAACCATATCAGACGTTCAAACAACACCATTATCTACAGATTCCACCCCTGAAAATACAGGAATCACATTGCCAATGGTTTCTCAAAGTACTATACCTGTCAATACTGAAGTGTCAATGACGAATTCAACATTATCAACTTCCCCAAGTGGCTCACCTCTTGCACAGACAACGTCCCAGAAGACATCAACTCCAAAAGAAACAACCAACCACTCTACCTCCAGTGTCACCAGCACCAAACCAACCATATCAGAGGTGTCAATGGCAGCATTCTCTACAGATTACACCTCAGGGAATACTGAGACCACATCATCAACTTATTCTCAAAGTTCCGTACCTGTCAATACTGATGTCTTCATGACGAATTCACCAAATGTCCTGTCAACAGTGACATCACCTATCACCGCTACTAGAGAATTGTCAACATCTCAGAAAGACCTCCCTAGGAACACAGAGACCAGCAGCACAGGTCAAAGCACAGTCACCGAGGTGACCACATCATCTCTTTCACTTTCCACCATTGGCTCAACTGCAGCAGAAACGGTGTCCCATGGGATTTCCTCTCCAGATGAAACAACTGTCCCCTCCATTTCTGCAGTCACCAACACAATCCCAAGCACATCAGAGGTGCCCTCCGTGGCACTCTCTACAGAATCTGCTCCTGGAAGCACAGCTTCAGACATTATCCAAAGCTCTTCTGTTACTGCCACAGAAGCCTCAGTTACATCTTCACCACGGGAACTTTCAACAGTGTCAGTTCCCATCACCTCTAGTCAGGAATTGTCAACCTCTTCTCACAATGACCACACTGAGAGCCTGGAGACCAGCAGCTCATCTCAAACCCCCCTCACAGAGATGTCCACACCAACTCATTCACCTTCCCCTAGGGGACCCACTGTGGCACAGGCAGGGTCCCTGAAAACTCCCACTTCTGATCAAACAACCTCTGTGTTTGGTCACACCGTGAGCAGTTCACCTCCAAGTATGCCCTCCTCTGAAACCCCCTCAGTAGACACAGGACACACAACTGCTGTAGTTACTCCAAGTTCTCCATTTGCTGCCTCACAGTTCTCAATGACATCTTCACCACAGGAACCGTCCACTGTGCCAACACCCATCACTTCCACTCAGGAAC
The DNA here is from genome assembly GCF_014885135.2 of Alexandromys fortis. Taxonomy (NCBI): domain Eukaryota; kingdom Metazoa; phylum Chordata; class Mammalia; order Rodentia; family Cricetidae; genus Alexandromys; species Alexandromys fortis. Next base: position 2,482,154 of record NW_026067991.1, read on the forward strand.
TGACTACATCTTCTCTGAACCTCCATACGGGAAGCAAGGAGACCAGCAGCACACCTCAAATCACCCTCAAAGACATGACCACATCTAGTTTTTCTCCTTCCCCAAGTGATTCAACTCCTGCCCCAACAGTGTCCCCAGGGACATCATCTCCAGCTCAAACAACCAATCTTTCCACTTACACCATCATCAATACAAACTCAACCACATCAGAGGAGTCAACAGCAGCATTCTCTACAGAGTCCTCCTCAGGAAACACAGAGACCACATCTCTAACAGTTTCTCCAAGTTCCACAACTGTCAGTACTGATGGGTCAATAACAAATTCCACAAATATCCTGTCAACGGTGACAACACCTATCACTGTTACTCAGAAATTGTTAACATCTTCTCAGAACCTCTACACCCAAACTTTGGAGACCAGCAAAACAGCTCAATCCACACTCACAGAGGTGACCACATCATGGTTTTCTCTTTCCCCAAGTTTCCCACCTCCTGAACAGACAGTGTCGCAAGGTACATCATCTCGAGAAGAAACAACCAATTTATTTACCTCCAGTGTCACCAACATCAAACCAACCATATCAGAGGTTCCAACAGCACCATTATCTACAGATTCAACCTCAGTAAATACTGAGACCACATCAACACCTTTTAGTCAAAGTTCCGTACCTGTCAGTACTGATGGCTTACCGACGAATTCACCAAATGTCCTGTCAACAGTGACATCACCTATCACTGCTACTTGGGAATTGTCAGCATCTCAGAATGACTTCCCTGGGAGCACAGAGACCAGCAGTACAGCTCAAACCACAGTCTCCGGGGTGACCACATCATCTCTCTCACCTTCCCCAAGTGGTTCAACTGCAGCAGAGACAGTGTCCCATGGGATTTCCTCTCCAGATGAAACAACTGTCCCCTCCAGTTCTACTGTCACCAACACAATCCCAACCACATCAGAGGTGCCCTCCGTGGCACCCTCTACAGAATCTGCTCCTGGAAGCACAGCTTCAGACATTATCCAAAGCTCTTCAGGGACTGCCACAGAAGCCTCAGTTACATCTTCACCACGGGAACTTTCAACAGTGTCAGTTCCCATCACCTCTAGTCAGCAATTGTCAACATCTTCTCACAATGACCACAATGAGAGCATTGTGACCAGAGGCCCACCTCAAAATTCCATAACAGAGGTGTCCACATCAACTCATTCATCTTCCCCAAAGGGACCCACTGTGACACAAGCAGAGTCCCAGAGAACTCCCACTCCTGGAGACACAACCTCTGTGTATGCTGACACCAGGAGCAGTTCACCTCCAAGTCTGCCCTCCACTGAAACACGCTCAGTAGACGCAGTTCACACAACTGCTGTGGTTACTCCAAGTTCTCCATCTGCTGCCACACAGTTCTCAATGACATCTTCACCACAGGAACCGTCCACTGTGTCAACACCCATCACTTCCACTCAGGATCTGACAACATCTCAGACTCTGCACACTGAAAGCATGGGGACCAGCAGCACACCTCAAACCACACTCACAGAGGTGACCACATCAACTTTTTCACCTTTCACAAGTGGCTCAACTCCTGCACAGACAGCATCCCAAGGGACATCAACTCCAGAAGAAACAACAAACTTATTCAGCTCCACCATAATCAATACCGAAACAACCATATCAGAGGCTCCAACAGCACCATTATCTACAGATTCCACCCCAGGAAATACAGGAATCACACCCCCAAGAGCTTCTCCAAGTTCTATACCTGTTAATACTGATGTGTCAATCACGAATTCACCAAATGTCCTGTCAACAGTCACAACACCCATCACTGCGACTCAGGAATTGTCAACATCTTCTCAGAACCTTCACACTGAAACCATGGATTCCAGCAGCACACCTCAAACCACACTCACAGAGGTGACCACATCAACTTTTTCACCTTTCACAAGTGGCTCAACTCCTGCACAGACAGTGTCCCAAGGGACATCATCTCCTGAAGAAACTATGAACCTCTCCACCCCCAGTGCCTCCACCACCAAACCAACCATATCAGAGGTGTCAACATGGGTATTCTCTACAGATTTCATGTCAGGAAATACTGAGACCACACCATCGTCTTTTTCTCAAAGTTCCGTACCTGTCAGTACTGATGGCTTACTGACGAATTTACCAAATGTCCTTTCAACAGTGACATCACCTCTCACCGCTACTGGAGAATTGTCAACATCTCAGAATGACCACCCTGGGAGCACAGAGACCAGCAGCACAGCTCAAACCACAGTCACCGAGGTGACCACATCATCTCTCTCACCTTCCCCCAGTGGCTCAACTGCAGCAGAGACGGTGTCCCATGGGATTTCCTCTCCAGATGAAACAACTGTCCCCTCCAGTTCTACTGTCACCAACACAATACCCATCACATCAGAGGTGCCCAACACAGCACTCTCTACAGAATCTGCTCCTGGAAGCACAGCTTCAGACATTATCCAAACCTCTTCTGTTACTGCTACAGAAGCCTCAGTTACATCTTCACCACGGGAACTTTCAACAATGTCAATTCACATCACCTCTAATCAGCAATTGTCAACATCTCACAAAGACCACACTGAGAAAATTGTGACCAGCAGACCATCTCAGAACCCACTCTCAGAGGTGTCCACACCAACTCATTCATCGTCCCCAAAGGAACCCACTGTGACACAAGCAGAGTCCCAGAGAATGCCCACTCATGGAGAAACAACCTCCCTATCTGATCATACAATGAACAGTTTGCCCTCCACTGAAACACCCTCAGTAGAGTCACGGCACACAAGTGTTGTAGTTACTCCAAGTTCTCCATCTGATGCCACACAGTTCTCAATGACATCTTCACCACAGGAACCGTCCACTGTGTCAACACCCATCACTTCCCCTCAAGAACTGACAACATCTTTTCAGACTCTGCACACTGGAAACCTGGACACCAGCAGCACACCTCAAACCACACACACAACAGTGACCACATCGACATTTTCAACTTCCCCAAGTGGCTCAACTCCTGCCCAGACAGCGTCCCAAGGGACATCATCTCCAGGGGAAACAGCCAGCCTGTCTTCTACTGTGATCCACACAAGCCCAGCCTCATCAGAGGTGCCGACAGCAGCACTCTCTACAGACTCCAACTCAGGAAATACAGAAACAACATCTTCAACAGTTTCTCAAAGTTCCACACTTGTCAATACTGATGTCTCAATGACAAATTCACCAAAAGTCCTGTCTACAATCACAACACCCATCACCATGACTCAGGAACTGACAACATCTTCTCAGACTCTGCACACTGAAAGCATGGGGACCAGCAGCACACCTCAGACTACACTCACAAAGGTGACCATATCAACTTTTTTAACCACCTCAAGTGGCTCAACTTCTGAACAGACAGTGTCTCACGGGCCATCATCTCCAAATGACACAAACAACCTATCCACTTCCAGCATTATCCATACAAATCCAACCACGTCAGAGATGCCAAAGGCATCAGTCTCTACAGTCTCTAGCTCAGGAAATACTGGAACCAAATCTCCAACAGTTTCTCACAGTTCCACATCTATCATGACCAACATCTCAGTGACAAGCTCAGCAAATGTCCTGTCAACAGTGACCACCCCCATCACCTATACTCAGGAATATTCGCCATCTTCTCAGAGCGTCCACACTGGAAGCATGGAGACCAGCAGCACACCTCACACCACCCTCACAGAGGTCATGCCATCATCTCATTCCTTCTCCCCGAGTGTGCCCACTCTGACACAGACAGTTTCTCGGGGAACATCCTCCTCCAGCAAAATAACTACTCCATCTGCTTCCAGCAGGAGTAACCCACCTCGAGCTACACCAGACATATCAACCTCTCCAGACTTCACCTCAGGGCCTACATCTGCACACGTCACTGGAAGCCACGGTATTGCCACATCAAGAGTTCCAAACACTACTCTAGCTGGACAATCAACAATCCTAACTCACAGCACCTCTACGCGGCTGTCACCTACATACTCTCAGAGTTACCGGACAACCAGCATGGCGTCCTCCAGCACATCTCAAAAGAGCATCCTCACAAAGCCGACCAAAGAAAACCACTCATCCTCTTCACCTGGACCCACTGTGACAGACACCCGTTTCCATGGGACATCTTCCTCAGGTGAGTCAGCTGAGGTGAGGCTCCCCACAGTGAATGATGAGTAGCCCCTCCACTCCGTCTGTCCTGTTTGCGTATACATGGAGGCAGTGACTGTTGACCAGTATATAAACAAACATTTCAGCTGTCTCTCCCAGCTCCTCATTTTCTGTGACGTAAAAACCACTCTTGTCTTCTTTTCCTCTATTTCCAGGAATGACCACAAGCTCCCCGAAGACAGACAATGGCAGAGGCACATCGCTCTCTGCTACCTCCTTGACCCTTACCATGCCCAGCACAACCACAACCTCCAGGTCAACAGTGTCCCCAATCCCCATTTTACCAGAGCAGGGTGAGTGATGCCCATAAGACATTCCATCTCTGCCTTCTACCCGAGCCAGACTTCAAGACTTCACAGACTTTCTCGCTGTGATTGCGAGACTGGATTTGCCAGTTTAGGTCCTTCTGTGTTGTTGAGGGATCCAGTCCTTTGGGTTTCTACTCTGTCCCATCCAGGCCACGAATAAACCACCTTCCCCCACTTGTATTTCCTCTAGAGGGATGATGACTGAGTGTTTAGGACTACTTGGTTACAGTCTCTGCTCTCTGGGATCAGAGATTACGGGGAATAACACCAAAGCTGGGTGCTGAGGGCGATTTTGTGTATTGTATTGGGCTGGGAGATGGAGATAGGAGAGTGAGCAGGGAACCGATCAACTGTTCTGTAGATGAAAGGCCAGGATAGCAGGTACAAGCCTGTAAGCGATGTGGGAATAGGATCAAGGTGGACAGGAGACTTCCGGATGGGAGCTGGGGGAGGGGGAGCACCTCAGATAGGCTGGATGGTCTGAGCAGCTAGAATACAGCCCCGGGAGTGAAAAGATAGTCCTCGTGTTGAATGGGGGTAGGAGCTCCAAGCATTTGGGATTGCTGGGAGTAAGGGTGAAGAGTGGGGGGGGGGTCTGAGGACTCTAAGGAGTCTGGTGTGTGCAAAAACCTTGTGGGTGAGGCAACCAGGAAGGATCTAGATTTGCATAGTGGTGGCTGGTATGGATAAATTTGGGAGGGTCAAGCAAGTGTCAGTGAGGAATCCAAGAGCTATGTAAAGACTGAGCTAAGCCAATAAAGGCCATGCCAGGGTCCTAATGAGTGAATGCTACGGGATAGAGTGAGGTCCACTTGGAAAACACCTAGGACAAGGCCCCAAGCTGGAATCCAAGGACGTAAGGGTGGCCTATGGTAATTTTGGGGCCAGGGGGTTCTTCGGATTTATCTGGAGAAACACCATTTCTGGAAACAAGGGCCATTTTATGAAAAGGCCTTTAAGTGACTGGTCTTTGTGGTCTCAAAGTTTCATCTTTTCACCCTCGGGCAGTTCTGACTTCTCCACCAGAGCATACAATTGACACCCTCACAGCAGGGCCATTAAGTCAGGATGTTCTCAGCTGAGGAATGAGAAGGGTACCAGCTGAGAATATACAAGGAGGATGTGCTAGCTATGCATGGAGCAGCAAAGAGTCAGGGCCTAGGGGCGCTTTCAGAAAGAGGGCCAGGGTAAGCAACAGATGAGGGAAAGCTCCCTCGGGATCTTTCTGAACCTGAAGAAGCAAAGGCCTGCAAGGGTGCTGTTCTCTCCTTTGTCCTGGCCTAGGCATTCCCCTCTTCCCCTACGGGACAAGCCCTGAAGTTGGAGACCACCGGTTGTTTGCCAGGACTGTGGATTTTACCTCGCCCCTCTTCAAGATCCAGATTGGCTTCCCTCTCGGCTCCTCTCTTCGGGATTCCTTCTATGTGAGTCTCCGGCTGAAGCCCTTGTTTTAAGTCTGTGGCCTGTGTTCTCCGGGCCCTGTATCTCCTCAAGGCATGGAGACGGCCCGTGACTGAGCAGAAGGGAGAATGGGAGTCACCTTTGCTGCACAACACCTCCGTAGCTTCTTTTATATCAATTTCTAGTTGGGGAAAGCTGAATGAAGTCATGCCTCCCAGCCCATGTGGGCAAAACCGTCCTCTCCCTAGTAAGAAGAGATCACGGTTATTTAAAGAGTTTTTTGTTTCGTTTTGGTTTTGTGTTTTTCATGAGGAATAAGCTATGCTTGGGAACTTGATTGGTTTATCTCATTTTCATTTCTTGTGATTACTTCCTGATTCCCTGGGAACGGTGATGGGCTCCACTTGCCCTCAGGGAGAGGAGTAGTAACCCCCAACTGAGAGGTCAACACAGTACTGGGAGGAGGCCATTGACTCCTTTGTCCTCTTCAGCCTCTTCCCAAGCTTTAAGGGTGAGGCACTTACCTCTGGGCTATTATGCTGAAGCAGGGCACCGTCCACTACTTTGGGCGATATGAGACTGTCCTGGAAGGGAAGAGTATTTGTAAGATGCTCTAAAAATACTCTAGGGTAATGAGTTCTCCTAGAAGGCGAGAAGTGGACGAGGGGACCATCAAGGTTGACACCTCTCATCCTCTGCACAGGTGGACGTTCGGGGAGCACGCCTCTGAGGAGCTGGCCTAGATGGGGATAACTCTTCCTTCAACCCTCCCTAAGCGAGAACCCTTGTGTTCAGTTCACAGATAACGGCCAGATCATTTTTCCAGAGTCAGACTACAGCATCTTCTCCTACCCCAACCCACCTCAAGGAGGCTTCACAGGAATGGAAAAGGTGGCCTTGGTGGCCCCATTCTGGGATGATGCTGACTTCTCTAGCTCCAGGGGAACCATATTCTACCAGGTAGGTCATTCAAAGCCTTGACAGTCGGGAGTTCCAGCATCCTGCCTGGAGAGATTAAGGGCACTGGAAGGGCATTGCATCACAGCCTAGGCTTGTGTGGGAAGCCACTGAAGCTTAAATACAGGTAGAGAGGAAGCCAAGAAAGAATGCTAAACAGACCCTGGAACACCCTACTCCAACCATGTGTCTGAGCCAAACAGACCCCCCCCTCTCCATTTCTGAATTAAGTTAATAATTCCAGCCTGTCTGTCAAAGCATGTAGCATCGGCTGCCATAGCAATTGTGTTTGTGTACCTGCCATCAGCAAGGAACTACCTAGGTTCCAAAGATGGAAAGGCATACACCCATCCTTTAGGAGTTACAAGCTAGACACAGGAATATAGAATTTGACACACATGGTCATATCATCCAAGTCAGTTTGAGCTAAGAGATGCATCTGTTCAATTCTAGAAGGTTTAACTTTCTAAGGTAGGGACTCTCTAGCTCACATACCCCAGATTTCCTGCAGCCGAAATTTAAATCAATCTTAAAGTCCAAAAAACTTGCAAAAATTCAGACTTGTGGAAAAGATATACAAGCAACCATGGGCACTGAAGTGAACAGCATCCCCAAGCAGGAAGCAGGGACCCCTTAGGGCTCTGGTTCTCAACATTCCTAGTTCTCCGGCCCTTTAATACAATTCTTTATGCTGTGGTGACCCCAATCATAACACCATTTTTGTTGGTACTTCATAATTATAATTTTGCTAATGTTATGAATTATAATGCAGATATCTGATATGTGACCACTTTGAAAGGGTCGTTCGAACCCCAAAGGGATTGAGACTCCCAGGTTGAGAACCACTGCCTTATGGGAACTGAATGGGACTCTGAATTCCTTGCTTGTGCCTACTTTCCTTTTCTAGGAATACAACACACTTCACGATGAAAACAATGAGCTCATCAGGAAGGTGGAGACTTTGATTCGTGAGTTCACAAGTGATTGGAGCTACAAAGCCAAGTGGACATTGAAAGTCACTTGGTTCAACGTTCCTGCCTATCCTGCCCAGTGGAACTATGGGGTGAGTGGACCATGGGTGCTAGCTCCCTGTGAGCCTGGTGGGAGCCAGACATCCTAGTAGGCTCACAGGGAGCCTCCCTGACTGGAGGAAAGACTGCTGGCGATAGCCACCCTCTGAAAGCACGGTCTATGAGTACTCACAGCGGGCAGAAACCTCGACTGCATTTACAGGCAGGAATGTCTGTGGGCTGACAAGGTCATGTGACTTACACAAGTCAGCTCCCTTTACTAGAGTGAAGTATCAGCACATGGCGCTCAGCAAACAGTTCACTGACTACCTGGGACAGGTCCTCTATACCACACACAGGATCTGGACAGTGTCCTTATTTATCCCCGAGGGAGAGACAAGGAGGCCTTTGTCAGCTCTGCTGTCTCCTCCAATCTCTCAAGTTCCTGTAGCTCTCTCTTTAAAAACCACCTTCTAATGGGATTGCAACCCAGAGCTCTTTATTTCCTCTCCCTGAAAAAAGGTCAAAGGAAGGAGAACTGGCCACTCTAAGTGCTTCTATACCTAAGATAACTGATGCTCTGATCACAGCAAACTTGCCTGCAAGTCCAGCCCAGTGGGACCAGGGACAGGTGACAGGCCTGTGTCTGGCCAGGGCGTGGGGGCACCAGGGACAGGTGACAGGCCTGTGTCTGGCCAGGGCTTGGGGGCACCAGGGTATGGGGCACCAGGGAGGAACCTCCAGACCTCTCATAGATGTCTCTATTTGTCTCTCGCCGACTTCCAGACCAATACCTACCAAGCCATCCTCTCCACAGATGGAAGCAGTTCCTACGCCCTGTTTCTCTACCAGAGTGGTGGGATGCGCTGGGATGTGACCCAGGGTCTGAGCAACAGAGTCATCATGGGCTTCTCCAGGTAGGACAGGATCGGCTAGCTGTCAGCACTGAACTGTGAGAGATAAGGGTTCCCTGCTCACACTTCTGTCCGATCCTTGAAGATGCAGCTTCTTGGTGAAAATCACCCCCCCACACACACACACATTCATCCTGCCATCCCAACACCTGTGCACTGGAGCCTTTCAACCTTTGACCTTCCTGGTTTCCACTGACCTTAGCTGGCTTTTCAGCTAATACTGGCTCATTATTCCTATTACATCACATACTCTATTTGTTTGTTTGTTTGTTTAATTTGTGATCACAGCCACCCACGATAGCTGACCAATATCCTATAAGATAAGACCGTTCATTGTCCTCTAGGTAAGAAAACTTAGGTACAAGCAGAGGAGTAATTTGCTCCAAGTCAGAGTTTCAAAGTGACAAAGCGGACATCTGAACACAGACATGCAAGTTTGAAATCAGTGATTCCTGGCGCTCTACAGCTTAGCTGGAGAAGGCACTGAGGAAAAGGGCCGTGGCTGGCTGTAGTGTGGGCTCCTGCACGGGAAGGAGCCGCAGTCTCTGAGGCAACAGCTCCCAACCCGCTGCCTGTGAGGCAATCAGTTGTGATGGCCATGCATTGTGGGCTTGCAGTAACTGCCACAGACGGTTTTCTGTTCCACCGGGGTGTGTCCAGGCTGCCCTACAAGCACATGGCTTGGACTGGCTTTTGGTGCGCAACGGAAAGAGGAAACCTTGTCATTACCCAGGGAGCTGGCAATTTCACACCATCTTCAGTGTCCCCACCAGAGACGTCAGGCGTGAATTTGTCCTCCAGCCTGTGTGATAGCAGAGCACTTTCTGAGGGCATGCTCCTACAGTGGCTCCATGGCTGCTGCTGCGGGCCTCCTTCCATTCTGGATCCACACTCATGGTGAGGGTGGCGGGACCTTGAACATGGTCTCTCCACTCAGATCCGAGGGCTTTGAAAATGTCACAGCACTGGAGCTTCACAAAGCTGTGACGTGGTTGCAAATGACATCTCTGTCACCCAGACAGAAAACCCCAAAGTCAGACATGTTAAATAACCATGACTACTAAGCTAGTGAGTGCCCAAGTCAAGCTGGCAGTGATCGCCCGGCTTCAGAGACTGGCCTTCAGCTATCCCTTGCAGTACGCTCTCAGAGAGCTTCAAGGGAAACAAAGGGAAATATGGCCTCAACTCTGTTGCTTTCACACCCGCTGTGTCCTGAGCAAACCCACTGTGACTGATCAGATGTGGGGTGAAGCAGAGGCTCCCCACCCCCACCCATCCTGTCTTCCTCTTCAACGCTGGGGCTTGTGACTCAGTCTGGCTGCCCACCTGACTGAGCACGGGCTACCAGCTGCTGACGGGGGCTAGCCGGAGTGACTGACAGACTAAATGTGTGGGTGGTTTTCAGTCGAGAGCAAAGAGCCTGAGTGTGACACAGAGGCCTGAGAGTCTTTCCCTTTGCCTGCAGTGGAGATGGGTATTTTGAAAACAGCCCGCTGATACTCCGGCCAGCAATGGAGAAGTACCGTCCAGATCGATTCCTGAATTCCAAATTAGGTAAAAGTGCCACCCAACTGTATGAGCTGGCCCCAGTCCTCCCTTGCCCGCTACTCTATAGCCATGGCAGTCCTAGACCGCCGCCGCTCTCTGCCACCCAGAGAGTGTCCTGCACAGGCTGACCACCTACAAGTGCATCCACAGTTGGCATCCTCTAAGCAACGATTTCTTTTCACTCCCTCAGCCCCTGTAAGTCCCCTTCCTTGGGAGAGCCAAGCCCTGGATGTCTGTCAGTGGGCATTCAGGTTCTGGAGTAAGGACAAGGGTATTGCAAGTAGGGAGTTAGGATGAGCATCTAAATGTCCCATTCCAGAGCTGGAATGAAACCCTTAAGGAGATCGACCAGGAAGAGTTCCAAAGGGCTGACATTCACTTAATCAACATTTATCGAACACCTATTATATGCCAGGCAGTGGGTTAATAGAAAAATGAAAGGAGAAGGTGAGAAAGGTCAGCCACGCTGGCTCTCAACAAGCATTCACTGTGGGAGAGACCCTAGCGGCCAGAGGCAAACCATGGCTCTTTCTTTGTGACTCAGTGTAATAGAGGCTCCAAAGGGAAAGAGAGGCCAGCTTCCAAACTGTGATAGCAAAGAGGGCATGCTAGCACTGGGGAGAAGTCAGCCATGTAGATTTTTTTTCGAGACAGAGTTTTTTTGTGTTGCTTTGGAGTCTGTTCTGGAACTGGCTCTGTAGACCAGGCTGGCCTCAAATTCACAGAGATCTTCCTGCCTCTGCCTCCCGAGTCCGGATATTAAAGGTGTGTGCACTACCACCACCCGGCACCACGTAGATCTTGAAGCATGAGTTCAGGTCTGATTGATCTGGGACAAAGATGTTTGGCAATCAGAAATATGAGCGAAGGTCGAATGACAGGTGGGTGCCATCCCATGGAAGAGCTTCCCTGTGACATCAGCGTTCTTTGTCAAACACATCTGCTTATGATTTAGAGTGTCTCACGGTGTGTGTGTGCATGTGTGCACACACATGCATATATGTACGTGTTCACATGCAGGCATGTGTGTGCATATGTGTATGTATGTACATGTGTGTGCGGGTGCATGTATGAACAGGTCATTATAATAATGCTGTTCTTCTGAAAACATTCAGTTTCTTAATTCAGGTGGATGTAGGGTTGAAAATCTCATATACTATATCATACTATGTATGGAGCAGGGCTCTGGAGTCTTCTCTCCCTGAAGAAGTGTGCGGTTTGAAACTTCCAATGAATTCAAGGTTTAAACTTCACAACTCCATTGAGTATTTTTCTAGTGACTTCCCCCTTCCTAAGATGGTATCTGGGCCCAAAAGTGGCTTCCACAGACTCACGGTGTTAGAGCAAGGCCCTACTAGAGTGCCAATTTCTCTGTGACTTCCAGAGCCTCTGGGCAGGGACCTCTGTCCTGGTTGCTGTGGCCACCGAAAGGAAAGGAAGGGTACATTCTGAAGACCGCGGGTCTGACGGCATGACTGGATGGACGGCATGTCTCTAGAGGAGGAGGTGGTGGATTAGGAACTGGAAGGCGCGGCAGAGAGAAAAAGAGAGACAGAGAGCAGGGAGGGAAGAAGGGAGGAGGTAGGGAGAATGAACAGCGAAGGAGGGAAGGCAGGCAGGTCAGACTGGATCACAGTGTCGCCTCCCTGCCCAGCACTTGTCCCACATTTTTGCCGTAAGGTCTAAGACTTGAAGTGTTTTGGGAGCTTCTGTTCAATGTGCTTTGGAGAAAAATCGTTGCCAATCTGAATCGGGGCCCTTCCTAGGAAGAGCTGTCCGGAGAGGCGTAGGCTGGAGGATGAAGCAGGAGTTTGTGTGAAGCTGAAGCAGAGCTTGCAGGCCCTGCCCCACTGTAATCACTGATCTCCTTGTCTCCCAGGCATCCGGGGGCTGCAGATCTACAGGCTACACAAGGAGGTGAAGCCCAACTACCGGCTCAAGTGTCTGTGGTGGCTGGAGAGCCAGCCTCGGTGGCCCAGCTGGAACTGGGGCTGGAGCTGGGGCTGGAGCCAGCTTTCCTGCCCTTGCTCCTGGCAGCAGGGACGACGGGACTTGCGATTCTGGCGCATGAACACAGGTGATACCCCTCTCCCGCCCTTCACAAACCCCCACTGACCATCACCTCTGCTCACACCTGTTCCGCCCTTTCCCAGTCACCCTGAGCACCCCACCCCGCAGACGAACTCCCCCTGTTCATCACCACCTACCGTAAGCTCCTTGGCCTGAGGATGGCTGCTGGTCTCATTGCAGGTTGGCAGTATGGCAGTGACAGGCAACTGTGCAGCTTCTCCTCTGGGCGAGGGGGCGTGTGCTGCAGCTACGGCCGCTGGGGAGAGTTTCGGGAAGGCTGGAGAATGCACAGTCCTTGGCAGTTTGGTATGTGTCTCCATGGAGATCTCAACACATCTTAACAGGACGGAGACTTGAAATCATAACCCCACAGAGACTTTCTGCGGGAGCACACGGAGATGAACAGGGCAAGGTAGCTTGCTGCTGCCCACTCTGGGGCCCGCTCTAGTCTCTTTATACCATTGTCTATGTCCGCTCTTCCCCTGGCCCTCTGACGGCTTGTACTATTTGCCATGTTATGTAATAGCCCCACATGCCTTCAAGGAGGACATGCAATGACATTCTGTCACAGACTACTGCCAAGTCATTGAGCATGGAAGGATGTGACCTGCGCCATGCCTGTCTCCAGGGACGTATTCTAGCCACTGATGCCACCATGATCTACCATACCCGCCTACTGGCTCTGGGGCGCTCTGCCCTCTGACAAACCCTTCTTCTCCACAGAGCAGGAGCAGGAGGCACAGAAGTGGTGCTGTCATTGGAACGACAAGCCCTCCTTCTGTGCCCTGTACCACCGCGCCCGGCCCCGCCTTAGCTGTGCTACATACAGACCCCCGAGGCCCGGTGAGCATCATGGTGGAGGTGGAGCATCCAGGAAGGGAGCCTGGGTTAGCAAGAGATCAGCTTCCTAGGGCAGAATTGTGACCACAGGGATGATGGGGGCAGCCTCGTGTGAGCCTAACAGCAAACAGAAGGCTTTGTATATAGCGATGGCATAGGGGCAAGAGCTGGGTCAGGGACTACAAGCGTAAGAGGCCTTTGGGTCAGGTTGTGGAAGCCAGGGGAGTTTGCCCGAGCTTGAGTCCACCAAGACAGAAGCCCAACCTGCTGGGCAGTTATGCTAATGTGTAACGTCCTTTCTTTCAGCATGGACATATGGCGATCCCCACATCACCACATTGGATAATGTCACCTACACTTTCAACGGACTGGGGGACTTTCTGCTGGTCCAGGCCCAGGACACAAATTCCTCCTTCCTGCTGGAGGGCCGCACTGCCCAGACAGGCTCTGCCAAGGCCACTAACTTCATTGCCTTTGCGGCTCAGTACAACACCAGCAGCCTGGCTTCCCCCATCACAGTAAGTGAGGGGTTATCCAGGGTACCTTTGCGTTCCCTTCCCCAGGAACATCAGCTGGACACCGGAGGAGGACAAGAATAAGGAAAAGAGGAGAGATTAGTCTTCTATTTTCTCATTGTTGTGGCCAAGTCCCTGATAAGGAGTAGCTTAAGGAAGGAAGAGTGTGCTGGCTAGTTTTACGTCAACGTGATAAAGCAACCATCTGAGAGAAGGGAAGCTCAATTAAGAAGATGTCTCCATAAAACTGAGCTGCAGGCAAACCTGTAGGGCTTTTTCTTTTTCTCTTTCTTCTTTCTTTCTTTTCAGTTTTGGTTTTTCTGAAACAGGGTTTCTCTGTTGCTTTGGAGCTTATCCTGGACATTTTCTTGATTAGTGACTGATGTAGGAGGGCCCAGTCCATGGTAGGTGGTACCATCCCTGGGCTGGTAGTTTGGCTTCTCTAAGAAAGCAGGCTGAGCAAACCCTGGGAATCAAGGCAGTAAGCAGCACACCTCCATGGCCTCTGCATCAGCTCCTGCCTCCAGGTTCCTGCCATGCTTGAGTTCCTGTCCTGCCTTCCTTCAGTGATGAACAATGATGTGGAAGTGTGAGCCTGATAAACCCTTTCTCCCCAAGCTGCTTTGGTCATGACTTTTCATCACAAAAATAGTAATCCAACTAGGATGAAGGGTTTATTTTGGCTCACAGTTTGGCGCTCAGTTAAAGATTTCAGGAAACACTCACGTAGACACATCCAGAGATGTGTTTCCATGGTGATCGTACATCCTGGAACAAAGGGAGAGAGGACACAACTATAGCTGAGAGAGAAGAGTAAAACGTAGAGAGGCAGAATCACCATAGGTCTCTTACTGGCTGTTCAACCTTGACAAAAGCTTACAGTGTCACTGTTTTCTCATAGCACAATGGGGACAATAGGGCAGGGACAATATTGTCTGCTCCGCAGGGCTGCTGTGAGACAGCCTGACTCCCACTGAGCTCCCTCCACACACATCCTCACAGTTTGCCCTGTCCGTCACCTACCTCTTCCACTGGCCTGGATTATAGCCTTGAATTGCTCTCCAGAGCCTTATTTCCAGGCCTCTGCCCTGCCTGCTCGTGTTCCTCTCAGGCTTCCTTCAATTCCTTTCCAGGTTCAGTGGTTCCTGGAACCCAATGACACAATCCGAGTTGTACACAATAACCAGACCGTGACCTTTAACACCAGCTACACGGATGAAGGTAGGCTCAGTAGCCTCAGCACCCGGCCCCACATCTTCTGGTTTCAGCAGGAGCTCAGCCCCCTGGGAGTGGTGTGCTGGGGGAGGCTGCAACACCCAGCAAAACAGAATGTTTACACTCCGCCTCTCTGTCCCTTCAACTGTTGCATTAGAAGGGCTTTCTTCACCCAGCCCAGGGAACTGAAATTTCCTCGTTTCTTACCGCAGAAGGAAGTGTCTAGAGGCTGGATTGGGTGGCATGGGACCTTTAGTCGAGGCACAGACAGGATTCCAAGTGCCCTCTGTGTCATAAGCCTTCATTGCTGCTGAGTCGTAGGCCCAAGAGGCGTGCTGGTGGGGTGTCACTTGTCCCCCTATCTTCCAGACTTGCCAATGTTCAATACCACTGGTGTCCTCCTGACCCGAAATGGCTCCCAGGTTTCAGCCAGCTTTGACGGAACAGTGACCATCTCCGTGATTGCTCTCTCCAACATCCTCCATGCCTCCTCCAGCCTCCCCGAGGAGTACCGCAACCACACGCAGGGACTCCTGGGTAAGAAAGGAGCTCAGACCCTGCACAGGCAGCTGTCTCTCCTGTGGGCCTTTGACTCCACTCCCAGTTTTTCCTCAGTGCCCCAGGGCTCAGAGGAGGCTGCTTCACCCACTGTTGAGGCTAACTTCCTGTTTGTCTGCCATCTCTTCAAGGGAATCTGAAGGAGGCACTCTATGGGAAAGGTGGGGGCCCGCCCAGCTGCCCACTCCCTCCCTCCACACCTACATTTCCTTTTCTGACCCTCATCGCCTCCTTCCTCTCATTGTTCCCCACATCCTTCCCGGTTCTCTTCTCCCTCTCTAAAGCACAAAGGTGCAGTGTGAGCGTATGGTCCTCTCCCACCTCCTGGGACCTGAACTGGGACAGATGCAGCTGTCTTGTCAGATGTACCCTGGAGAGCGGACACCACCTTCCTGTGGAGACGAACCTCCTGCTCTTTCCCACAGGAGTCTGGAATGACAATCTGGAAGATGACTTCAGGATGCCCAATGGCTCCACCATCCCTGCCCACAGCTCTGAGGAGACCATTTTTCACTATGGAATGACATGTGAGTCTGGGGTCCTAAGGCCACTGGGGCAGGTCAATGAGGAGGCTGCTGTACTGTCTCCATTGTATTTGTGGGGACCTTAGTCACCCTTGGCAAGGTCCAAAGATTTTGCCACTGCCCCACATTTGTCCCCACCTCCACTTCACCTGTATGTCCCTCCTGGGATGTGGGGAAGGGGGTGGGTGTCCTTCCCTCACTGAAGCAGACATTTCCAGACTCAGAAGCCAGAAGCCTTCTCATCCTCACCAAATCCCATGCCTCACCCCTCACCCATCATGAGGACTAGGGGCAAGCACAACTAAAACATGGCTGGCGTCTCACACCGTCGTCGTAACTCCTGCGTTATAGGGCAAATCAATGGGACAGGACTGCTTGGGGTGAGGACAGACTCTCTGCCTTCCAACTTCACTCCCGTCTTCTTGTCTCAACTGTTGAACACCTCAAATGAAGAAGTGACCTCTGGGTGCCACGGAGACCCACAGTGCAAGTTTGACGCCTTGGCCACAGGAAACACAACCATCGGACAATATACCAACATGATCTTTGAGGCATTCCAGCTCGTGAATGGCACTCTCAGTAAGTGACAGGAGGCACCGAGGGGCCTTTCCGGAGACAGAAAGCAGGCGAGGACTCCATTTCATGACACTCCTTCAAGTTCTGCATTTTTATTCCTTTAATGGATCAAAGCCTCTGACAGCTCCCAGCTCACTCAGGCCCTCGACAGCCTTCCCTTCACTGCCCAGTGCAGTCTGTCCCCTCCCTCGTTCAGAAGCCCTTTCCTGACACTCCCCTCTTGTCCCCTCTCCTCCACCCCATGGGCTTCTTTGGGCTCACTGGTAACTTTCCACATGCCTCTCTCTTGCCTGCAAGGCTCTCTCTGCAGATGGCCACAGGCGTGTTCTCTCTCATTATTCAACACTGCCTGCTTAGCAAGGCCCTCTGGGCTGCCTTGTCTCATTTTTCTTCTCCATTCACACGCTTTTCCTGATTATTTTTGTTAGTATTTATAACTACTCAGTGCGTTTTATAATTTATGATTCCCTTAGGCCTCTTTTTCCGTCACTGTTCATGGCTATAGAGATTAGTGCCATACCTATATCATGTGCTTGATAAATCTGTTAAGGGAATGAATTAATGAGCAATGGACTGGAAATAATAGGCTTCCAAGAAACAGCACTGGGAGAGTTGGAAAATGGAATGTCCATTTACAGATCACCCCCATGGCTTTCGGTTCTTCCTGGGGTAAAAACCAACCATCTGTTCCCAAGGCCCAGCGTGGCATTCTGTTTAGGGAAGAAATGATCCAGTTTGAGGAGGAGGTTGGAAAAGGGAGTCTAAAGTTTGCAGAGCAGGAAGACTGAGTCCTGCTCGGGAGGTGGGCCCCGGGCTTGGGAAGGGCTTGTAGGAAGAGTCATGGAGAAAGGGAGCAGAAAGGGAAGGCAGGAGAGCGTCCTGCACATAGCTAGTCTCTGCCGCGTCTCTCTGTTTCAGATCAGTACCCGCCCTCTATCCACTGCCCCAGCCAGATTCAAGCCTACAAGGGGTGGACGGAGATCATTACGATCACCAGCGACTCTAAGGATGTCACATTCAGCCTCACCAATGAGTGTAGTGGCTTTAAACTCTCTGGTAAGAATCTTTGGCTGGCAATAGCATGGGGTAGGGGCTGAGAGGCCCGAGTCAACTTGGGCTGTCTTGCATTTCTTCAGTCTGCTCACTAACCTGTCACCTGTCCATTTGAGTAGCCAGGACCAACCAATGTTTTCCCTGCTTCCACCTCCTCTCCCCATTTTGTTTCTCTCTCCTTCTCCCACTCCCATTTCCCAGCCCAAGCTTTTGTTCTGGGTATTTTAGGGCAGCATCAGAAATGAAACTAGAACAAGAACGTATCACCACATCTGACTTGAGAAAACAGCATTTCTTTTGAAAATACTTTTTGTTAATATTAATTAATATTAATTATGCTCCTGGGTGTATAGGGTATGTGCACATAGGGTCAGGTGCTGAAACCTGCCAGAGGTGTTGGAATCCCCTGGAGTTGGAGTTATAGGCAGTGTGAGCCACCTGAAGTGGATGCTGGGAATCGAACTCTGGTCCTCTGAAACAGCAGTGTGTCCTCTGAGTCACAGAGCCATCTCTCCAGGCCCTGAGAAACAGACTTGCTTAGATAGCTAGCTGGCTATAGCAGCTCAAGCCTGTCATCATAAGGGAAGGGGGATTGCATGAGATCAAGACCAGTCTGGGATACAGAATGACACATGGTCCCAAGCTTAAAAAGGTAGCTATAGTTCAAATAGGTGGTTCCCTCCCCAAATGAGTAGCAGTAAGAGGTTTAGGTAGACGGAACTAAATAGGTAGACTTACTCTGGGCACACAGAGCTAATGCAAAGGTCATTTACTTCCATCTAATAAAACGCTTGCTTTTTTTTTTTTTTTTTTTTTTTTTGAGACAAGAGTCTCACTATCTGACTCTGGCTGTCCTAGAACTTACTGTGTAGAACTGACCCGTCCATCAGGTCCAGTTATTCAGGGTCTGAAGGGGCTCTACCTGTATGAATCATGGGTGAGAGAAAAGGAGATCAAGCAGAATTCAATTGTCAAGGTCTCCGTTTATTAGGGTAATGGTTACAGCTTATATAGCTCTTGAATGGGGAACTTGGCTTGGGGTGGGGGGTAGGGGGTAGCAAAGGTCACCAGTTAGCACACCTGGTGTATTTTGTGTAAGCGGAAACATTCTTTTGTGGTTCTGTTAACAAGCAGTTCTCAAGATAGTTGGGATGTGGGGCTCTCTGCAAACATTCTTAGGAGAATGGTCCCTCACATAGAACAGCCTAGCCTTGAACATATAGAGATCTGCCTGCCTCTGTACCTTGGGATTATAAGCTACCATGCCCAGTTATATGTATCTTTTTAACCATCATGGATCATTTGCCAGATCATTAGAATGATCAAGTATGACCATTAAAAATACTAGTTTAGCTTGGCAGTGTTAGTGAACACCTTTAATCCCAGAATTGAGAGACAGAGGCAGGCCGATCTCCAAATTCAAGGCCAGCCTGGTTTACAGAGTGAGTTTTGGGACAGCTGGGGCTCACAGAGAAACCCTGTCTCCTCAAAATAATAATAATAACAATAATAGTTTACAGGGTTGATGAGAATCTCAGCAGGTGAAAGCACTTGCCACCAAGCCTGATAACCTAATTTTCATCCTGGGCCCCATATGGTGGAAGGAAAGCACCAACTCTTACAGGCTGTCCTCTGACCTCCCTATAAATGTTACGGCATGCATACATGCTCCCACATGACACAAAATAAAGAAATGGAATAAGAGCCATAAGTTTACAGCGTTACCATAGCTACTAAAAGAATAACACACTGTGGAATAAGACTAAAAAAAATACAAATACCTTTATTGGTACTTTTTGTTGTTTTTCCAGTGGTTAGCCAAGCTTATCCAACTTTCTTTCTCCTCTGACTTTCCGGATTAGGACAGCACAGCACATCTTCCCCGGTTAGTAATGGTGTCTGAGAACCTAGGCCAGTAGCTGTGACTCGGTGGGCTAAAGCAGGAGGAATAGCGACTTCCTTTGCTAAACCAGAGTCATCAGGGACCTTCCTCTGGGCTCTCATCACCGATCGGTCTCATTTTGGGACACCTTGTCTACATCTCCTTTGTTCCATATGGCACTGCCTTGGTACACAATGGCATTACAAGGCTTCCTGCCAGCCTGGGCTCCTCTCCTGGGTGATGGTGTGAAGTCCACTCCACCATCCTTACTCTTTGTTCCCTCCAACCTGCTGTCTACTCCCCGTAGTCTGACGTCTGATAAGGTAGCGGTCAAGGCCTGGGAAGTCAGAGGAGAGGACGGTGAGAAGGCAGAAAGGAGGTGCTGGGAGACGAAGCCGCTCCAGCCTGCGGTTTGGGAAGCGTTAAGCGGACACTGACACCAAGCAAGACCCATCCCAGTACAGGCTCAGGCAGAGATGCGCTTAGCAGCCTCTTCACGCTAGTGGGAGGGGAGCAGCCTTCTCCTATTTCTACCTACACCCAGCACCCCAGCTCGTTCAGCAGGTGCCGCCTCCCTCCAGCTTAGAGCATGACTGCCATCACCCTAGGAATTCCAGCCCTGTGGGGGGGAATTAGGGAATTGTGTCTTTGCTCAAAAGGATGCCTGGTGGCATTCAGAATTCAGGGAGAAGCAGGGTGTTCGACCCCAGCATGCATTGACCACAGAGCAGAGGATCTCCCAGCCATCGAGGTCTCTTTTTCTCTGGACAGATAAAGGGAGTTTGCTGTGGACACCAGCACTTCCAGAAGCATGTACCCTGGAGATTCTAGCAAGGGACGCTAGGACTCATTTGTCATCCGTATTCCAGCCCAGGACTGTGGCTTGCTTCTGCAGTATGGAGAGGCAGTGTTTGTACAACGAGACCCGCAGGGAGGGCAATTCTTCCCTTGAGGTGAGTAGTGGGAACTAGGGAGGGCTTCTCTAATGGTTGCGGGGGAGGGGGAGCAGATGGAGGGATGCGGAGAGCATGCTTTCCCCTGGGCAAGATGCGTGTGTGGAGGGTGGAGCTGTGGTGGTGAGGAGCGCAGGAGCCCATCTTCTGGGAAGAGGAACTTTCATCACTGCTCAGAGCACAAGAGAGATTTGTGCTCCACCTCACACCCTGTCAGGCTTAGAAATGCTAACCTCAGCCTTTCGCATAGTCCCCACCGCAGCAGCAAGGTGCAGGACGGGAAGCTCTGTGCACTCTGGAGAGAGGTCCATAGCCTCCCGCAAGCTGCCCCGCCTTCATCCCCGACCAGAGACTGCTGGGCTCCGACACTACAAACCCTCATAGGGTGTAATAGAGAGTAGCTCCCCACAACCATCTCCTCGGGCTTGGGAAGAGAGGGTGGGTGTTGTCTTGAGACCTACAGCTCCTCTGTTTGCTTCCCTCTAATCAAGGAAGCACCTCTCTTTTTCTTGGGAGAAAATTCTCTCCATCCATGTTTGTGGTCAAGTTTCATGACCCAAGTTCACAGCTCTTGCCCCATTTCTGCTTTGTCTCTTTGCTTGTTTCTCTTTCCTCTCTGTTTCTTCCCCTGTCTCACTCTATCAGGGATTCCAAGAAAGGAGGAAGAGTGTGGGACAGGAGAGGCTGAGAGCCTACTGCAGAGGCAGGGAGGGGATGGTGTAGCTATGGGCAGGGACTCCCAGTCCTGTCCTGTAGAGGCTGACACAAGCAGGCCTTCTCACGGCTGAAGTGTCAGGCAGAGATACTAGAAGTCCTTTAGCTTGTGGCCACCAGCCCCCTGCTGTTATTCAGGTGACCAGCTGTAAGTGCGATGAGGACTCCTTTGGCCGCTTCTGTGAACGCTCCAAGAACCTCTGTGAGGTTCCATGCTTCCCAAAGGTGACCTGCATTCCTGGGAAGGGCTGTGGGCCCTGCCCTCCGAACATGACTGGAGATGGGCGGCATTGTGCAGGTGAGCTGGGACAGGGTCCTGGCAAGAGGAGGTTACCAGGTTCTGGGTCCAGGTGATAGGCAAAGGATCTGTGATAGACAAAAACAAACTGGTGTGTCTGTCTTTAGCAACACGTCTTCAAATCCCCCACAATAAGCTGTGGTAGGAGGGCTTAGAAGGGGATGGTGGATGGCGTGGGGCCAGAGGAGGGGATGCAGATGCTGAGGGTCGGGCTGGAACAGAGCAGCTGTGAGATCCTGCTGTTGGAAACATGGGGAAAGACTGGTAGAGAAGGGTGGGGGACCTGAGGTAAGCGGGACTCTCGGGCACCTGGGCATCCTCAGAGACACAGGGCTCAGGGGCTCTGCTTCTTTCAAGTCAGGACATTGGAAGTGTCACCATGGGACCCTAAATGACAGAGGAACCTACATTCTCTTTTGACTTCTTTCCTGCCCACCTGCATTTCTTCCTCTGAGCCACAGTAGCCACATACCAGAGATGACAGTGTGGCCTCTCCAGTCCTTGGAGGCAGACGAGTGGAGTCAGGAGACCACTGTCTTTGACCGTGTGAGGGCGGAAGTAGACTGGGATCCTTCTCGCCAGCTTTCTGGGTCCCTCTCTGACGAGAGCGCTATGAGCCGCATGCCACAGCCTCTGCAGAAGTGGGAGAAGGCTTACCTGGGAGAAGGGAAAAGGTTATAGAGAAATGCCTGGAGAAGGAGGAGGGAAAGACGAGTTAGGGTTCAGAGTAGCCCATGAGCCCAGCACAGATTGGGCATGGGAGAAAACAAACACACAAAACCCACGATATTCTGGGGGTCAGGGTTCATCTCCTTCAGCTGACTGTCCTGCCCCCTTGACAGCTCTCGAAGACTCTTTAGTCTGCCAGAGCCATTCCTGCCCTACGAATTACTGCTATAACCACGGCCACTGCTACATCTCTGAGGCTCCCGGCTGCCAGCCCACTTGCACCTGCCCCCCAGCCTTCACTGATACCCGCTGCTTCCTGGCTGGGAACGACTTCACTCCCACCATCTCTAAAGGTATGGCTAAATCCTCCTGCCATCCCTACCAGCCTCACGTGTCTCTTCCGCCTGGCTGGGAATGTTGGGAAAACCAGTGTCTGAGGCCCAAGTTCCCCCAAACACCCAGGTTGGAACTGAGTTTTCCTTCCATGTGGTGAGTTTGGGCTAGGGAGAGCTAATGAGGGCTGAGAAGTCCCTGGGGGTGACGATGGGTCCTGCTTCTCCCTTTCCAGAGCTTCCCTTGAGGACCATCGAGCTCTCGCTCAGGGAAAATGAAAACGCCTCCCAGGCTGATGTCAACGCCTCGGTCAGTGTTGCTTGCTGGGCTCCCAGTGGGAAACGGATCTTGCAAGTTCCCCGTGGGGGCTGTGTTATAACGTTAGTGCACATCCTTCGACGACCTTAATTTCCCAAAGGAGGGGAGCCTCTTGCCAGGGGCGGGCCAAGGGCCTTGGACATCGGGAAGCCTCAGGATTAGAGACCATGGCATGTATTAGAATCACAGCTTGCCCTGAGAAGACTCTAGGGTGACATGTCACCCCAGCCTGTCTTCTGGGCACCTCTCATGATTCACACTTCCTGGCTGCTATACAGAAGAAGTCACCTCCACCCGACTTCCCAAAGGGAACTGCCATAGCATGACCTTGTCGATAGCTCCAAGCAAAGTAGGTGAATTAGTGAACGGTGGAAACTCTAGACCCCTTACACAGGGACACAAATCTCTGCCCTGCGGCTTCCTAGAGCAGGCGTAACAATTGGACAAGCTTATTTAGAGCAGCTTTGTGTATAAACGGGGATAGCGTAAAGAGTACCCGTCATCAGGCCGTATTAACACTGAAATGACAAAGCATATAAAACATTTAGAACCAAACCACAACAGACATTCAAAGTGATTATTACTATTGGCACCCTGAGGCTCAACTTCAACTGATCAGATGTGTTGACATCCGTCTGCTGCCCTTAACTGCAGGCTCTTTGAAATAAACGGCTCCTGAGTCACCTTGGCATTCCTGGCACTGGGCCGTGCTGGGATCTTAGCTAAACAATTTGTGTTTGGTACATATGAGGGGAGAGGAAGGGCTGGGATCGGAGGCCAAGCAGAGGTGTTTGTTTCAGAGGTTCCCCTGGCAATGCTGGGGGGAAAACGCCTCATCCCTTACCCATTGAATATTTACTAAGCTGGGACCCAGGCCAGTCTCAGGTGAGAAGAGATGGGCTCCGGGGCTCCTAGGCCTTGCATTCAAAGGTGGGTGGGGCCTTTCTGATTCTCATTCAGCCTGTCCTCTCATCCCCCCTCTCATTTTCCCCCATTGTAGGTGGCATACAGGCTAGGGACCCTGGACGTGCGGGCTTTTCTCTGGAACAGCCAAGTGGAACTGACGCGAATGTAAGTGAGGCTGTCCCTCCATGACGCCCCTCTCCTCTCCCCTGCCCCTCAAACCCTCACTGTTACCCTCCCACACAGCTCTCCCTCAGCACAGCCCTCTGACAAGTCAATTCAACACTGGCGGGTCGTCTCCCACTTCCAGTACCGTCCCAGAGGGCCTGTCATCCATTTCCTGAACCACCAGCTCATAGACGCTGTGGTGGAGGCCTTCCTCCTCCAGGCTCGGAGTGGGCGGCCGAAGAGGAGCAACCCTGAAGCCAGGAGGAACGTCACCTTCTTCCCCATCTCCAGGGCAGATATCCATGATGTGACGGCCAGTGAGTCGCTCACTCTATCTTGGGGACAATATCCAGACAACGGGGAAGAGGAGAGAAGTAGCTAGAGGAGCCGTCACAGACCCGAGGGCCACATCAAGCCCCAGTAGAAAGTATGTGGCCCCACATGCAGGTCTGCAGTTGAAGAGGCAGCAGGTTAAGTCAGCTCTGAGGTTTGCAATCTCTGAATGAAATTTATCACTTAGGAAAGGTCCCCATCACATAGCTGGTCATTCGGAGAATATGAGGTTTGGCTAACCTCTGAGCGTGTGCTCGTCACTACTGGCGTTTTCAGACCCTGAAAACTGTCACCCCCTTGGTGACAACCCCTAGGGCTTTACAGTAATTTATTTGCTAAGCGCCCCAACTCACTGTTGATTGGATCAACCCTGTAGAACTGAGTACCCACAGATACAGGTATCTGTGCACTCAACCGATTGTTTCTCAGGATAAGCACCTGACATTTGACTTCTCAGTGAAAAAGGCATGAAATACCCCCACTGTTTGCTTGTTCTATATGTGTCTTTGTCCTGCCTACAGTGAACCTGAGTATGCTGGACTATTACTTCCTGTGTGATGGCTACGAGGGCTACAAGCTGGTCTACAGCCCCCAGAGCGGTGTCACCTGTGTGTCCCCGTGTAGTGAGGGCTACTGTCACAATGGAGGCCAATGCCAGCACCTACCAAACGGGCCTCAATGCAGGTGGGTAGAGGCCTGGGGCAGGAGAGGATAGTACTGGGGAACACAAGCTGGGTGGGGCACAATAGGTTCAGGAAGGCACTGTCCTTCCCAATGCACGACACTGGGATGACTCCCTAGTAGCCGGGGGACAAGAAGCAGAGGACAGGGGAGGTGAGAGGAGGCCAGGTGCCGCTCCTCCGTGTGGAGAAGAAAAGACATGCATTGCTTCTGAAGCCCAGGCTAGTCGCAGAGGGTACTCCAACCATCCTGGAGATGAGAAAACTGCACAGTAGAGCAGCGAGGGTCCAGGGGGCGCCCAGGGGCCTCCCAGGAAGTACTAGAGCCTCCTGAAGATGGATGCCCTCCAACCCTGTAGAAAGGAACCCGCTGTCCAGGTCTGGTCCTGATTCTGCCCCTTTGTAAGAGCGTTCAGTCTGGGGACACCCCTGAAGCTGGATCCTTAGGTTGTTAGCAAATTGAGCGTCTCCCCAAGGAGAGAACTATATGTCAGCAGTGACACAGGGGCTTGCCGCCCAGTGTCCTCTGTTTACTCTTGACTCACTTAGTCCAGGACTGGTCAAAGGAGTTGGGCTGAGTGGAGGATGGAGCCCATCCTTTGGGAGAATAAGGGGATGGGTTTGTGACTATATGGGTACCCCACCCTTCTGGGCCATCCAGGTGGGGTAGAATGTGCTACACACGTCTCCCTTCTTTAGCTGGTGACTTCCCTTCTTTAGCTGGCCTCGGGCAAACTGGATCCTCCACCCGGGGATAGCCCTGCCTTATCCTGGATAACAGCCCTTGGTCCCCAGGAGAGGAAGCCCGAGCAGGCTATGCCTGCATCCTCGCTCATCACGCTTCTCTCTGTCCCCAGCTGTGCGTCCTTCACCATCTATACATCCTGGGGTGAACAGTGCGAGCACCTAAGTGTGAAACTTGGAGCCTTCTTTGGGATCCTCTTCGGAGCCTTGGGAGCCCTCCTGCTGCTGGGGATCCTGGCCTTTGCAGTCTTCCACTTCTGCAGCTCCTCCATGTACAAGTTCTCCTACCCTTTGGCCTCAGAACTGTGAAGCCTGGCTCCAGATGATACCTCAGGACCCACCCGTCACTCCACCTCTGGTCTAGGGAGACTGGAAAGGGGCTGCTGAACGAAGAGGATTTGCAATTCTTCAAGAATGAATAAAGAAATGAAGTCGGACTATACCTTGGCAGTAGACCAGGGGCGCAGGAAAAGGCCGTGATGACCAAATATAGAGATGGGTGGGTTTTCACAAAGACATATCTGAAAGAAGGACATTGCCATGTATGAGTACACACACACACACACACACACACACACACAACAGAATTAATGGGTGAGTGGTTCTACATTAACCAAAATATTTTTACATATAAAACTGGCCTACTTCTCATTAAAATGTATTTAAATAAAGTCTCCATCTTTTCGTGTCTCCAAGCCATGGGCTCCATCCATCTCTTCTGGTGGCTGAAGTTTGTTCTCCCAATCATCATAAACACAAATATTAGACAGGTGGTACAGGAGTTGAGCGGTGGGTCCCAGCCCTACCACAGTTCCCAGGTGCCCCATGTTGGCTGCATCAGTGGCCACAGCACTGGCTTGGTCCTTGTCTCACCCCACTCCTATGCCTCAGCCAATGCTTTGGGGGCAGTTGTTCCCCAAAGATTTCTGTGCTGGAGCCTTGTTCCTTGGTGAGGCCATGTTGAAATGGTAAACCTTCAAGAGGCAAGGCCTAGTACAAGGAGGTTAGGTCAT
Source organism: Alexandromys fortis (assembly GCF_014885135.2). Taxonomy (NCBI): domain Eukaryota; kingdom Metazoa; phylum Chordata; class Mammalia; order Rodentia; family Cricetidae; genus Alexandromys; species Alexandromys fortis. The sequence goes on from NW_026067991.1 coordinate 2,508,859, forward strand.
AGAAATCACTCTCAGGAAGACGAGTATTTCTCAAGGGATCCCAGTGCCCCTGGGCAGGGGATTTTATTACATGAGGCTAGCCTGTGCCCTTGGCCTCTTTTGCATATAGTGGATAGGTCTCTTTTCTGTTTCTCTGTCATTTGACCTAGTCAAGGGGCCCTGACCTAAAGGTCAAACAGATGAGGCCAATCAACCTTAGACTTCAACTTCTAAAACTGTGAACTGTATCAGTAAGGGCCACACATGCCTGTAACCGAACTTGGGAAGCAGAGGCAGGAGGATTACTGCAAAATCTGAACCAGCAGGGCTTATAGCAAGATCTTATTTCCCAAAGGAGGGCCATTTGCTAACGGATGCAAAGCACCCACACAGCTCAAACTATGTACTCTACAAATACGTATTATTCTTGAATAAGAAAGGGGAGTTGTCAAATTTAGCAAATAAAAAGTGGAGGATGCCTAGTAAAAATTAAATTTCTGACGAGCCACCAGCACAATTTATTTTGTAGTAGAAGGGTGCTCCAGGAAATATTTAGGACTTCCTTTTATTTTTTTGTTTTTAAATTGTTCATTTGAAGGTGTACATACTTGATACTCAATGCCTTGTCTAGTAACTCCGGTCACAATGCTGAGGTCCTAAGAGCACAGAATGGGGCACTGACAGGGAAAGGAGGTTGTCCCCTGGGGACACCATGCTGCATCTGGCAGAGAGCTACCTTCCAGAAGGGCAGAGCAAGATCAAGGGCACTACTGCAAGTTTTCACAAGTTTACTCCTGGCTCTTTGGTTTGGATTCTGTCATTGCGGCATCTGGGATAGAGAGGACTGGTCCATCTTCAGTGAGGTAGGCCTAGCTGAGAAGAGGAAGCAGGCACACTCCAGTCCCAGCTGGTTACAGGCAGCAGAGACATCCTGAGGGGCCACTGCAGGACAAAGAGAGCTACCTGGGACCCCAAATGCCAATGTCCTTGCTCATTCTTCTCTGCTCTAAAGGAACCTTCCAGAAATCTCCTGTGGGCCTGATGTAAGGAGCTAGACGGCCAGGATGACAGGAAGCAGCTGGCTGACCTGATCCACCACTTTAAACTCTTGATACTAGAAAGCAGTCTACTCAGTTACACACTCATGAGTGGACACTGCTTCACACAGCGTGGTGGCCAGCCCTCTCTCAAGGGACAAAAGGAGAACTAGATGGACAGGCTTTGGGTGACCTTGTCAGGAAAGTGCCCGTTGTGCCGTCTCTTCATGCTTTAGGGTCTCAGAGGTCATATCTAGTCACAGGTGACAAGGCACTGGTCTTGTTTAGGTCTGTACATGCTTTCACCTTTAGGAAATGTGTGGTGGGGGTGGTGTGTGTGTGTGTGTCCAAGTTGTGTGCCTATGAAGGATGTTAGGTGGCCTACTCCATCACTCTGAGTCTTATTACTCTGACACAGGGTTTTTCAGCAAACCTGGAGATTGGCATTTTGGCTAGATTGACTGATCGGCAAGCCTCAGTGACCCTCCTGTCTGTGTCCCATCCCCAGCAGTGCTGGGGTTGTTGGCTTTGCATGTTGCTGTGGGACAATTGTCTGTGCCCTGTTACTTGTATTTTAATAAAACGCTTATTGGCCAGTAGCTAGGCAGGAAGTATAGGCAGGGCAACCAGGCAGGAAGTAGAGGTGGGGCAATGAGAACAGGAGAATTCTGGGAAGAGGAAAGACAAAGTCTGCAGTCATCACCCAGACACAGAGGAAGCCAGATACAAAGCAAGCAATATGTGACTGCCTTGCTAAAAAAAAAGGTACCACGCCATGTGGATAACACAGACAAGAATAATGGGCTAATGTAAGATGTAAGAAAGAGTTAACAAGAAGCCTGAGATAATAGGCCAATCAGTTTATGATTAATGTAGACCTCTGTGTATTTCTTTGGGACTTAATGACTGCTGGACCTGGTGGGACAAAAAACTTGGTCAACAACATATTGCCCTGCCTGGCTTTTCATATGAATGCTGAGGATCTGAGTTCAGGTCATCATGTTTCTGAAACAAGCTCTCTTACCCACCCAGTCATCTCTCCATCTGATGTTTTTACCTCATCTACACACACCTTCAGAATCTTAATAGCTAGAGAATTTTCTCCATGTTCTTCTGCTTCTTCATGATTTGATGACATTATTTCTGCTAACCTTGATCCTCTCCTCCATCCTCCACACAATTATAATTCCAATTTATCTGTCTTATATTTTATAATTTTTCTGGTTGACAGTTGTAATCATCAACAACATTGTGTGTACAAGCCCTTACTTAAATGCAATTAATGTGAAATTGTCCTCCAGAGTAGGTGTCACCAATTTAAGAAAGTACAAAGCAAGAGAAGAAAAAAAGACTCAGTGGGAGGGGCTCCCTTGACAGTGACACTGTGGTCAAGTGAGCTCTGCTTTCCCACTATGCCTTGTCATAGCACAGTTTGTGATCACATCATCAGCTGCACAGCTGGTGATCACATCATCGATTGATTGCACAGCAGGTGATTACATGGGTCAGTTGATGGCTTGTTTGACTGCACTGTTGAGAGCTCTTTCCTTAGCTTTCAGAGCCCACTGCCTTCTTTCAGGGGCATCTGAGCATGTAGCCGGCCTTTGCCACTGCTCTGTTACTGTGATAAAACACCATGACTGAGGCAACTTAGAAAAGAAAGCATTTAATTGGGGTCTGGCTTAGAATTTGAGAGGGTGAGTCCATGGCCATCATAGCAGGAGGCATGGCAGCAAGCAGGTAGGCATGGCACTGGGGCAGGAGCTGAGAGCTCACTTCTTATCCAGAGAGCTCTAGACTGGGCCTGGCAGGGGCTTTTGAAACTCAAAGTCTGCCCACTCCCGGTGAGGCACCTTCTCTACCAAGGCCACACCTAACCTTTCCCCACCAATGCACCAACTGGGAACCAAACATTGAAATATATGAGCCTGTTGAGACCTGTTGAAATAGGAGCGGCAGGGCTGCGTCCCCGGCACCCAGCCGCCCGCATGGCTAGTTTATACCCAGAAATAATTACACGGAAACTGTATTCTTTCAAACACTGCCTGGCCCGGCTAGGTCCAGTTTCTTATTGGCTAGCTCTTACATATTGTTCTAACCCATTTCTAATATTCTGTGTAGCCCATGAGCTGGCTTACCAGAGAGGATCTTAACCTGCGTCTGTCTGGAGTGGGAGCATCATGGCGACTCTTACTCAGCTTCTTTTTCCCAGAATTCTCTTCTGTCTACTCCGCCTACCTAATTTTCTGTCCTATGAGGGCCGAGGCAGTTTCTTTATTAATAAGAAATCACTCCCACATCAGAGACCAGTTCTCATTCAAACCAGCACAACCCTCATCCATCTTAGTCACTCAGAAACATTTGAGCTCCTCTGAGTGGGGCTCTGTGCTCAGTTCGGTTCAGCAGTATTTTATTTAGTATTTTTGCATCAATGTTCATGAGTGAGATTGGTCTGTAATTCACTTTCTTAGTAATGTCTTTGTGTGGTTTGGGCATCAGGATAATTGTAGCCTCATAAAAAGTTCGCCAATGTCCCTTCCGTTTCTATTGTGTGGAACAGTTTGAGGAGTATTGGTATTAGTTCTTTGAAAATCTTGTAGAGTTCTGAGCTGAAGCCATCTGGCCCTGGGCTTTTCTTGGTTGGGAGATTTTGATGACTGCTTCTATTTCTTTAGAAGTTATAGGTCTGTTTAGTTTGCTTACCTGGTCTTGATTTAATTTTGGTAAGTTATATTTATCCAGAAAATTGTCCATTTCCTTTAACTTTTCCAATTTTGTGGAGTACAGGTTTCCGAAATATGGATTTCCTCCATGTCTGTTGTTATGTCGCCTTTTTTGTTTTTGATTTTGATAATTTGGATATTCTTTCTCTGCCTTTTGGTTAGTTTGGATAAAGGTTTGTCTATTTTGTTGATTTTCTCGAAGAACCAACTCTTTGTCTCATTGATTCTTTGGGTTGTTTTCTTTGTTTCTATTTTGTTGATTTTAGCTCTCACTTTAATTATTTCCTGCCGTCTAGTTCTCCTGGGTGAGTTTGCTTCTTTTTGTTCTGGAGTTTTCAGTTGTTCTATTAACTCACTAACATGAGATTTTTTTTTCCAGCTTCTTTATGTAGGCATTTAGTGCTATGAATTTTCCTCTTAACACTGTTTTCATTGTGCCCCATAAATTTGGGTATGCTGTATTTATTTTCACTGAATTTTAGGAAGTCTTTAATTTCTTCCTCTATTTCCTCCTTGACCTATTGATGATTCAGGCGAACATTGTTTAATTTCCATGTGTTTGTGGGCTTTCTGGAATTAGTGTTGTTGTTGAATTCTAATTTTAAGCCATGGTGGTCAGATAAAATACATATGGTTATTCCATTTTTTTTAATCTGTTGAGGTTTGCTTTGTTACCTCGTATGTGGTCAGTTTTTGAGAGTGTTCCATGAGGTGCTGAGAAGAAGGTATATTCTTTCATGTTTGGATGGAATGTTCTATAGATGTCTGTTAAGTCCATTTGAGTCATAACATCTGTTAGTTCCCTTATTTCTCTGTTAATTTTCTGTCTGGCAGACCTGTCCAGTGGTCAGAGTGGAGTGTTGAAGACTCCCACTATTACTGTCTGGTTATCTGTGGTTTAAGATGTAGAAGTTTTTCTTTGACATATGAGGGAACCCTTGTATTTGGGGCATAGATGTTCAGTATTGGAATTTCCTCTTGATGGATTTTTCCTGTGACTAATATGAAATGTCCTTCTTTGTCTCTTTTGATTGATTTTAGTTTGAAATCTATCTTGTTAAATATTAGGATAGCTATACCAGCTTGTTTCTTAGGTCCATTTGATTGGAAATTTTATTCTAAACCCTTTACTCTGAGGCAATATCTTACTTTGAGGTTGAGATGTGTTTCTTGTATGCAGCAGAAGGATGGATTCTGTTTTCATATCCAATCTGTTAGCCTGTGTCTTTTTATAGGTGAGTTGAGTTTATTTATATCAAGGGATATTAATAACCAGTGCTTGCTAGCTCTTGTTATTTTGTGTGTTTTCCCCTTCTTTGGGATTTGCTGCCATGAGATCATCTATTGTCTACGTTTTTGTGGATGTAGCCAACTTCCTTGGGTTGGAATTTTCCTTCTAATACTTTGTGTAAGGCTGGGTTTGTGACTAGGTATTGGTTAAATTTGGTTCTGTCGTGGAATGTTGGGGACCCTTTCCCAACTACCTCGGTTATGGATGACCCTGGGTAGTGCAGCAGAAATAAGGACACAGGGAATGCAGAGTAGGAGATACAACTACACACTTTATTGCAAAGCCAGTGCTCTTTTTATAATACTCAAATCACAATACAAGCTAGGTTCTCATTATACTTGGAAATAGTTACATAAACTAATAACTTGTTACAAATTATTTCAAGAGCTTTGTGCCTTTGTTAATCTAAACAAAAAGCCTATTGTTATGGGAATAACTTTTGCTGTAATATAATATGTAGAAACACTTCATCAGGAGACAAACCACAACCTAATCGTAGCCTTTGAACTACAGTGCACATCTGTGTACTCAAGGACTGACTATTGGCAAGGCATTTTACTGATAGAGGAGGTTTGCTTCCTCCTTACTTGGCCTGCCAAGCATGTCAGCAAAAATGTTACTTCATTTTCTGCACAGTTTCTATGCAGTTCAAAGCTAGCCCTCCACAATGGAATATCTTGTTTTGTCTGTCCATGGTGATTAAAAGTTTTGTTGGGTATAGTAGTCTAGGCTGGCATCTGTGGTCTCTTAATGTCTGCATAACACTTGACCAGGACCTTCTGGCTTTCATTGTTTCTATTGAGAAGTCAGGTATAATTTTGATAGGTCTGCCTTTATATATTACTTAGCCTTTTTCCTTTGCAGCTCTTAATATTCTTTCTTTATTCTGTATGTTTAGTATTTTGATTATTATTTGGCAAGGGAACTTTTTTTTTTGATCCAGTCTATTTGGTGTTCTATAGGCTTCTTGTATCTTCATATGCTTATCTTTCTTTAGGTTGGGAAAGTTTTCTTCTATGATTTTGTTGAATATATTTTCTGTGCTTCTTTTCCTTCTTCTATCCCTATTATTCTTAGGTTTGTTCTTTTTATGGTGTCCCATACTTCCTGTATATTTTGTGTTAAGTTTTTGTTAGATTTAATGTTTTCTTTGATCCATGATCTATTTCCTCTATAGTATAGTATTTTCAGTGCCTGAGATTCTCTCTTCCATCTCTTGTATTCTGCTCTTTATGCTTGCATTTGTGATTTTCTCATAATTTTTCCTTCTATAATTCCCTTGGTTTATGTTTTCTTTATTGTCTCTATTTTGGTTTTCATGTCTTGAATAGTTTCTTTCATCTGTTTGATTGATTTTTCTTGATTTTCTCTAAGGGATTTGTTGATTTCTTCAAATTTTTGTTTGTCTTTTCCTCCATTTCTTTGAGGGAAATTTTTATTTCCTCTTTAAGGGCCTCAAACATTCTCCTAAAGTTATTTTTAGGTCATTTTCTTCTGCCTCATCTATATTTGGTTGTTCAAGTCTTGCTGTTATAGGGCCACTAGTGTTTGTTGGTATCATATTGCTCTTTGTGGTGTTGTGTTCTTACGTTGTCTACCCATCTTTTCCTCTGATTGGTGTTGTTGGAACTGTGTCTCTCATGATCAATTTTCCTGGTGCCAGTGGATCCAAGGCTCTTATGGTTGCTCCTCATGGTGCAGCCAGTGACCTTGGAGGTCATTAGATGTTCCTAGAAGTCATTCAGCACTCCCAGGGGTTGCTCTGCAATCCTGGGCATCGTTGGGCCTGCTCCCTCAGAGCGGTTGCACACTTGTACCTGCTCCTGTGGAGGTTGTTGCCTCTGGCCTGCTCTGATGGAAGTCACTGGCTCAGGCCTGCTCCTATGGAGGGTGCTGCCTCAGGCCTGCTCCAGCAGAGGTCGCTGGCTTGGGCCTGCTCCCTTAGAGGTTGCTGACTCAGGGCTATTCCCACAGATGTCCCTGGCTCAGGCCTGCTACCTCAGAGGTTGCTGTCTTGTACCTGCTCCTGTGGAGGTTGCTGCCTCGGGCCTGCTCTGGCCGCAGTGCATGCTCTGAGTCATCTCTCCTGCCTTGAGTTATTTTATTTTAGTTGCATGTGTCTGTGGTGAGGTATATGTACATGAGTGCAGTGCTCTTTGAGGCCAGAAGAGGGCATCAGATCCCAGAGCTACCTGACACGGGTGCTGGGAACCAAACTCTAACCCTTAGCAAGAGCAGCAGGTACTCTTAACTGGTGAGTCATCACTCCAGCCAGGGATTTCTACAGAATGAATAATATTGTGTTTAACATCTACTGCATCTAACTAAACTGCCTTATTGTAATATTTTGAGCTTCTTTGAGTTTTGCTTAGATTTCTTTTTGTTGACAGTTATAACAGTTCTATATAGATTCTTCATTATTTTCTTGAAATAAGCTAGGAATGAAATCTCCAGGTTGAAGGAATGGGTTGTTGTTGTTGGTGGTGGTGTTTGTTATTGTTTTAGTTGTTGTTTTGGTTTTTTTGAGACAGTGTTCTTCTGTAGCTTTGGGGCCTTTTCTGGATCTAGTTCTTGTAGGCCAGGCTGGCCTGGAACTCACAGAGATCCACCTGCCTCTGCCTCCCAAGTGCTGGCAGCAGAGTCAAACTTTCTTTTTCATGGGAAGGCATTCTCATTCTTCCTTCTGCGAGTTACCCCTCTCTGCTGTTTGTCCATCTGACTGCTAGCCTGCTTCTCTCTCTGTTGTCCTGTAGGAACTCTCCTTACAGCAAGGACCCACTGTTCCGGCTGAATGTGATGTAAATCATGGTTTCCCAGTCTTTTATCTTTGTTGAGTCTAAACATCCCCTACTAGCTTTACTCTCTGTGGTAGGAGACATTTTTAAAAATCACATTGTTTCTTGCCAACCCTAAAATGGCTCCCTTAGTTAAGATATCTTCTTTCCTGCTCCCATATCCACCCTTCCTCCATCTCAACCATCCCATTCCCACAAGCTCTCCCCAATCCTCCCCTTCTCCCTTCTCTCTCCCCATCTCCCCTTCCCCCCAATCCACCCCACCCCCGACCCCCCGTCCTCCCAACTTTTGCCCAGCGATCTTGTCTACTTTCTTAACTCAGGTTATTTTTTCTGGTGTGGACTCTCTGAACATGGCTAACAATGAGGGTGGACTGAGAAGCCAATGATAATGACACCTGGTTTTGATTCTACTGCATGTACTGGCTTTTTGGGAGCATAGTCTGTTTGGATGCACACCTTCCTAGACCTGGATGGAAAGGGGAGGGCCTTGGACTTCTCACAGGGCGGAGCACCCTGACTTCTCTTTGGACTGGAGAGCGAGGGGGAGGAAGAGTGGTGGGAGGGGGAGGGAAGTGGAAGGATGGGAGGAGGTGGAAATTTTTAATAAATAAATAAATAAATAAATCACTTTGTTTACTTTGTGTACAGGAAGGGGAGGCAGTCGGAGACACCGTGAAGAACTTGGTTCTTTACTTCTGACACTGTGAGGAAGCTGGGTCTCTATTTCCATAATGTGTGTCCTGCGAATCAAACTCGGGTCCTTAGGGTTAGCAGCTGGCACCTTTACCCCGTGAGCATCTTCCTAGCCCCAGAGACATCTCTGAATCCACCTCAGCACACAGCACAGTCTCGCTTCTGTTTCAGGGACTCACCAAACACTGGGGTAAGAGCTGGAGTTATTTCCCGCCCCACTCTGAGAACACAGTGTCACTCTGAGAACACACACCCCTTTTATCCAGAGCAGCTGGTGGTTGGTTCCAAAATCTACTTGACGTATCGACGGAACAACTTGTGTCGCCATTTCAATGCTAGAGATTAGGCCCCGCCCTTTGCTCACACTGAGAACATGCTCCTAGACTGAGCTGTAACCCCAGAGGACTGACTACATGCAAGGTGCTACGCACGCTACAAAGAGCAAAAGATTTCATTATAGTTCGAGGATGCAGGTGATAAAGAGAAATAGAAGAAATGCATACTACCCCAGGTATATGAAGGCAGAGTGGCAATCGGAACGTAGGGTGAGAAGGGAATTGTGGGTAGAGTACATTGAGGAGCAGCTGAGAGGTGGAGAGGGAGGAGGTGCTGAGCGGATGTCTGCAGAAAAGGCCTTTGAAAAGCAGATTGAATGGTACATACAAAAGCCCGCAGACCCAAGCAAGTCCAGCACAGATACAGATAAGGATCAGCAGAGCAGTCAGGCGGCACGCAGAGGGCAGCCCAGAGAGCTGGGTGCAGCGGCACCTGTCGTTCACCGTCTACAGGCTGTTGCCCAAATTTTCCTGTGAGTGAACCAGAAGCCCATGAAGCAGAGGCCTGTCGTGTGTGTCATGAAAAGACGTCTCCAGCTGGTGTCTGGGGACAGGACTGGGTGTTCAGGTGGGCACAGGTACAAAGAAGGAGGTTGGAGTACTACAGGTGAGAGCCGATGGCATCTCAGACCACCTGGGTGATGGCAGCAGAGATGGTGAGTGGGGGGCGGTTCTGGGGTGCTGGTCATCGTTCGAGGAAGAGAAGCCAGTTGAGTTTTCTACTATAAAATGTGGGAGGGAAAGGAGAAGGATTCGTGGTTCTGAGAATTTGGGCTGGAGCAGCTGAAGGGCGCAAGCGGAATGAGCGGAGCTGAGGATGACGCAGCAAGTGGGATTACAAGCTTCAAATCGGGGAGCATTGAGTGTGCAGTGCTCAACCACTGGGCAACTGGACACTGGCTGCATGGAAGAGCTGGTATTTCAGGGGTTTTCCATCTCCTCCGCCTATTCCTACTTTACTCTTTCTGGTTCCTTTTTGGATTTTCCAAAAGTTTAAAATCATAACCAAGTTATGATTTTACAAGAGAAGAAAAACAAACCACACTGAATTTTAAATAATGGCAGGAGAGAATGAGCTATGGCAGGAATAACTGCATGTTCCAGACTTTTTATTAAATCTGTTTGAGTCTACAACTAGGCATTTCAGTCAATTTGACGTTCTCTGTGCTCCTCCCTCACTGGAGGCCCCTGCTCTGAAGGAGCTCTCTATGCTGAGACTCCTTCCTGGAAGATCCGGGTGTGAAAGGCTAAGTCCCCAGAGTAGCTCCTCAGTAGGTAGGGTTCTAAGGAGATGGTGCCTAAGGGGGAATTCTGAAGTCACTGGGGATGCTCTTAAACAGAATCGGGGATCCCTGCTCCTTCCTCCTCCTTTGTTTTGCTTTCTGAGCACAAGGCTTTTGTCACCTGGCACTTCCCCCTGAAACACAAAACAATGACCACTGCCCTATTTCGACCTGATCTGGAGCCCAAGGCAATGGGTTTGCCCTATTTTGACCCAGAACCTTCTCAACTGTGAGCAGAAATAATTTTTTTTTCTCATTGCAAGTTGATGCTCCTATTTTGCTGTAGTGACAATAAACTGACTGAAAGACCCTACAGACCCCCTCCTCAAAACCCGCAGCTAACATGCTCCCGGGAGAACGTCCTGTTTGCTTGAAAGATTCTCAGGACCAGCAGCTAGCCTGCTCTCATGAGAACATCCCATTTGCCTAGGAAAGCAGGATGTCTATGAGACAGGATGACTGCAAAACAGGATATCTATAAAAACAGGACATCTACAAAGCAGGATGGCTGCAAAACAGGATATCTATAAGATAAGAACAGGATATCTGTTGCCAGACATCCATGCTGGGAGAGGAAAAACCATTCATGGTCCCCCCCTCATTCCAACCAACCGATAACCACGCTTCTGCTTCTGTAAACTTGCTTTTGCTGCCCTCTTTCCTATAAAAAGACCACAGGTACCTGTTGTTATTCTTAAAAAACGATGAGAGAGCGGCTACAAACGGTCCCCGGGCGGGCTGGCGGAGCCCGCCATGGGAAAGCGGCTACAAGAGGGCACACTTCCTTGGCCCACGGTGGCGGCAGGTAACAGACACGTAAACACAGGAAATAGCCATAAGTATTTATTAAGGAAGGGGGAGAAAGAAAGACAGAGAAAAGAGATAAAAGGAGAGAGGAGAGATAAAAGAAGAGAGAGACAGAGAAAATGCGTGCGCACGCTAAGGAAGCAGAAAGAGAGAGAGGTCCCAAGATGGCGATGGGCGGGTCAAAGGTTATGGGAGTGGGCGTGGCTAGGGCAGGGACCCAAGAATATCACCTGTGTCTACCTAATAAACCTCTTGCTATTTTCATCCGTGTGGTCTCGGCCTGTTCCTTGGCTTCAGGGGAGTCTCCTCCCGAGGGAAGGTCCTCTTTGAGGGTCTTTCACTGACTAATACAGAGCTCCAGGGCACGCTGTGGTAAATGCCTAACCAAACCAGGCCACAGGAAAGCACTCCCCAAATTCCCACATAATAAAGACATCTAAGGCACACCGGCTCAATTCAGATCATCTCTGGGTCACACTGAGTGTCGTGAGCACAAAACAGAAGAACACAGTAGAGTGGTCAGTTCTCTCTTTACTGAAATACAACGACTAGTCAGAGAAGGTGAACGACACAGCTGGAAACAGGCCAGCCCTCTCTCCTTGCACACACCCTCAGGCAGAGTGGACAAATGTCTTGTGGTCAGGTGAGGGGTAGCGTTCTCAAGTCAGCTGACCCTCATGGGTTCTCAAGTCAACTGACCTTCATGGGTACCATCTGGGTCCATGGCACAGTACCATGGCTTTGGACAGTTTGGGCCCCGGCCACAAGTAGCAGTACTCTTTCTTCCAGTATGGAGGGCGTGCCTGGTTGCAGCTAACATCCTTCAGCCCCTTCTGACGCTCAGTACGGACACTTGGACGAGTGGCATGTGGGTGTGCAGTTCGCAGCTGAGCTGGAAAGCAGAAGAACAGGTGGGGTGCCCAGCCTATCTGCCCTCCATAGGCCAAGGACAAGAAGGGGCAGCAGAGGGACATCAACAATGCTACCCGGGCCATTCAAAACACAGCCGGTTCTCACCCACATTGCATGAAGGGTAAAGTGGTGTGGACTGGCTTACTCAAGCTCACACGGCTACCTAGAACCCACCCTCAGAGCTACCTGACCCCTGTGCCTCGCACCATTGGTCGGACTGTAGTCGGAGGCCTCTTGTTTGTTTCCTGGCTTCCCAGACCAGAAATAATTACAACACTGCTTGGCCTATTAGATTGTGCAGGCAGTGAGATGTCTCTGTCAATTCTAGAGTTTCGGAAGTTGCCTACAATGCACTTCCGGTT
>NW_026067991.1:2521201-2544642 GCF_014885135.2 Alexandromys fortis
CTCGGCAGCCAGGAAACAAACAAGCAGCCTCCTACTACACCAGACCTCAGCAAAAATCAATACGCTTAATAAATCCCATAAAATAAAGGAATAAAATATAAAAACAATGATAATAATAAAATAATAAATAAAAAAGCACTGGCAACCTCATGTGGCTTCAGTCCTGTCTCTCAGCTGCCTGATGCAATTCTCAGCTCCAGGTTGCTTTCTGACCCCTTCAAGTCTATGCTCCCCTGTGGCCACCCCTCCCATGGGGATTCATGCTTCCTGCTTTGATGCTCATGACAGAGACATCTGTCATCTGTTTGTCTGTCCTGTGTCAAACTTGGACACCTTGTGGACAGAAGTCCTCATGAGGGCAGTCCCAGTGGGCTTCCTTGCTACTAAGAGAATTTAAAGGCCCGATATTCAGTCCCTCCTAATATCCCAGGGCAGTGATTGGGGAATACAAGAGCCAGCCTGAGCCAGTCGGATGCTCCTGCTCAAGACTTTGACCCTGTAACAAGCAACCCAAAGGCAAAGTGTCAGTGGGAACCTGTGGGGCAGGACATGGAGTGTGTTGCCCACTGACCAGAAGAGGACAGTGTCCCAGGGAGCATGTTCTCAAGCTTTTTTGTTTTGTTTTTTTGTTTGTTTGTTTGTTTGTTTTGGTTTTTCAAGACAGGATTTCTCTGTAGCTTTGGCACCTGTTGTCCTGGAACTAGCTCTTGTAGACCAGGCTGGCCTTGAACCCACAGAGATCCGCCTGCCTCTGCCTCCAGAGTGCTGGAATTAAAGGCGTGCGCCACCACCGCCCAGTCGCATGCTTTTTCAAAGCTGCTTTTCTGTCGTTCCTTTGCTTCCGTGCATCTGGGGTCCTCTTTCCCCTCATTTGCACCCAAGAGCTTTGTTCCTCCCCCACACACACAAACCCCATCAATGTCACTTAACTTCTTGGAAGCCTGGACATCTAGGATCTGAAACAAATCAGATCTGTGGCTGAAGAGATGGCTCAGTGGTTAAAAGGACTGGCTGCTCTTGCAGAGGACTTGTGTTTGGTTCCCAGCATCCACATGGTGGCTCACAACCATCTGTAACTCCAGTTCCAGGGGATTTGATACCCTCTAATGGCCTCCACCGACACCAGGCATGGATGTGGTACACAGACGTACGAGCAGGCAAAATATCCATACACATAAAATAAGATAAAAAAAATTAGATGTGGGGATGGGGATGTATTTACAATATGAAAAGGGAATAGGAAAAAATTTAAAAAGCCAGACAAGGCCAGATAGTGACGGATGTCAGGTCTCTTCTGCCTTTATTGAGGGATCCTACCACCCACTACTGTCTGCTAATGGACCACCTCACCTATACATCCTGGCTGTAGGATTTTAGCCCTGGCATAAGGCTGCCTGTCAGCCTCTCTTTCCGGTCTGTTCTTTCAAGAGGTAACATGGAGCCTGACCTGCTGTAGTTCTCATTGACTGTGAAGGGTGCAGTCTGCAAGGCTGAGACATTGGTGGAAGAGGGGGAAGGGGCAGTCTGTATTAGGGGGCACACCAGCTCTGTTCTCACTGTTCTCAATAGGGTAGAACTTGGCCACTTCATGAGGCCTGCACTGAGCTAGGCCTATGGCCTTTATATTAATCTTCCACTCCTTCACAGTACCCCCAAAAGCCTTGACCCCAGAACTTTACTTAAGAGAATTTCTCCAGATTGGTATACAAACACACCACCATCTTCCTCCCTGCCTGGAGCATCTCTGAGGGGTTCATCTGTATCTAGCATCCCTACTTCATACCCTCTCCCACACATGTGATGTTTACTCGGATGTCAGTCGTGGTGGCTGTGATGTTAGTTTTGTCAACCTGATGCACTCTAGACTCACCTGGAAGAGTCTTGATGAAGCATTGTCTGGATCAGTTTGGCCTGACTAAGGGAGATTGTTGTATAAAGTTACTTAATATGGTAAGACCTAGCCCACTATTGGCGGCACCGTTCCCTTGGCTGGGGTGCTGGACTGTATAAGAGTGGAGAAAGACTGGGCGGTGATGCACGCCTTTGATCCCAGCACTCGGGAGTCAGAGACAGGCGGATCTCTGTGAGTCTGAGGCCAGCTTGGTCTACAGAGTGAGTACCAGGACAGCTAGGGCTATTACAAAGGTAGGCTGAGCAGTAGCATGTTTGTGTTCATGTATTCCTCTGTAATATCTCCCTTCCTTATGTCTGGAGAAAGACCATGAAGAATGGTCCCTGGGGTCCCCGAGAGCCCCTCACTTTGCCTGATGCCTCGCTTACCTGGTGCATCAGCTTCTCTGCGGCTTTGGGCTCAGTGAGGTCCTCAGGGGAGGCCACACTCACCCGTACAAGGAGGAAGCCGCCATCTTCACCTGAAAGTTGAGGATAGAGAAAAGATGGTGAAAAAAGTCCATTCCTCTCCAAGAGTCTAGACTCCTGCTTGTCTTTCGTTTGTTGTTTCGTTTTTATATTTTTGAGACAGAGTTTCTCTGTGTCATAGCCCTGGCTTTCCTGGAACTCTCTTTGTAGACTAGGCTGGCCTCGAACGCACAGAGATCCCTTTACCTCTGGAGTGCTGGGAAATAAACCCTAACTTCCTTTACTTCATTTTTTGTTGTTGTTGTTGTTGTTTTTTGTTTTTTCGAGACAGGGTTTCTCTGTGGTTTTGGAGCCTGTCCTGGAACTAGCTCTTGTAGACCAGGCTGGCCTCGAACTCACAGAACTTCCTTTACTTCAGTTGACTGTGAAAGTCACCGATTTTGGAGATCATGAAGCAGAGAAGCATAGCCTGGGTCCCTTGCTAACCCACTGCAGACAAGTCCTCCAACTCGGGTTTCACGACACCAGGCAAGTGTGCTGCCTTCCCAGGCTCTGAAGTCACTTTTGCTAAAAGCATCTGCAGATGTCTGGTGAGCTGCTAAAGCAAGGTGAAAAGGCTTGACGTCTCTGCCTCTACACTATGTCTATCTGTCTCTTTTGCCACCTTAATCTTTAGGTCAGATTTCTATTCAACTTTAAATTGTTGATATTAACCACTGAGAACTGTTTCATATGGAACTATAATACAAAGTTGATTTCTCTTAACTTCATCTCATATGAGAATGACCAAGGCAACAGGCCACTGGCTTAGCTTCTAGAAGTCTCTGGAATCCTGTCTTTTTTTATTACACCCTGCTCTTTCCTCCCCTCCTTAAGAAGCCCTTCAGATTCCAGATGAATCTTTTTTTCTTGTCCCAAGTCATTAGCCTTTTGCAGTGGTAGAAACAAAGGTTGGTGGGCCTCCCAACTTTTTGCCCACAGCGTCTGATTCCTCTGGGTTAGGTATGATAACAGATGTCTTAGACCGCAGCTGCTGTGACCACCTATAGAAGACCCTTTTCAAATCAGGTCTATGAGCATTCCTCCTTTCAAGGCTCAGGAAGGCTCACCAGGCCGGGCCCCTCCCCAAGATTACATAAGAGGTGGGATTCTCTGGTGACCTGACTGCCTCTGAGCCATCCAGGCTCCCATAGGTAACACCAAGGAGTATGTTGTTTTACTAGGCTGGACTACATAGAATCTATGAAAGCTCTCGCTATCTGGGGCAAATAGAAATAAACCTTACTTTATGTTTCTTGAGAAAAAAAAAAACTTGTGATAGCATGCCAGTCCTGGCCAGAAAATCCCAGTTAGTCCCAGCTGCCTCTGGTGTCACTGTTGCTCCAGATAACTAACTTTCCCTAGACCTTATCTGGCACTGACTGATTTTGTGCCTGATGGTTAGACCAAGGAAATGAATGATCTGAGAGCTTGTGGATTTGGAATTCAGGCAGGGTAAATTTCCTCGGGATGTGTGCTCAGAACTCTTTTCTGAGTTTTTGAGGTCGTTCAATGGGTCAAGGGGCTTGCTGAGTAAGCCTGGTAACCTGAGTACGGTTCCTGGAACCCACGTAAGGGTGGAAGAAGAGAAATGGTTCCTGATGAGCAAATGGCACATGAATACCTGTTCCCACCACATACATGCACACACTCACACACACACTCATACATACACACATTCATACATACACCTTCACATACACCTTCACATACACTCACATACACACATACACTCACTCATACACACACCATCCTCACACACACACACACTCTCATACATACATACACTCATACACACACCTTCACATACACTCACACACACTCATACACTCACTCATACACACACCTTCACACACACACTCATACATACACACATACACTCACTCATACACACACCTTCACACACTCATACATACACACATACACTCACTCATACACACACCATCCTCACACACACTCATACATACATACACTCATACACACACCTTCACACACACTCACATATACATACATGATAATAATAATGATATGGAGGAGGAGTTGGAGGAGGCAGACAGACAGACAGACAGACAGAAGGAGAGAGAGAAAGAAACTTAGAAAGGGATTCCTCTCCACTGCAAGGCCCTCTTTGTGAGACACACCCATCTGTGGTTCATCCTCCATGCAGACAGACTAGTTTTGTTAACAGAGTGCTCCGTGGGAGTGGGAACAGCAAGAGGACTTGTGCCTAGAACCTGGGGACCACCCCATGTGTGTGACTTCACCTGGGGACCACCCCACGTATGTAGTAGGAGGCTGCTTGTTCTTTTCCTGGTCACCTAGACTCCCTAAATAATCACACAGAAACTGTATTAATTAAATCACTGCTTGGCCTATTAGCTCTGGCTTCTTATTGACTAGCTCTTACATATTAATTTAACCCATTTCTATTAATCTGTGTATCTCCATGTGGCAGTGGCTTACTAGCAAAGTTCCAGCACATCTGTCTCTGGTGGCAGCTCCATGGCTTCTCTCTGTCTCCTCCTCCTTTCTTCCAGCATTCTGTTTAGTTTTCCCTGCCTACCTCTCTCTATTCTGCTCTGTGCCAGCCCAAAACAGTTTCTCTATTAACCAATGGTATTCACAGCATACAGAGGGGAATCCCACATCATACATGTGTGACTTCATCTGGGGACCACTTCATGTATGTGACTTCCCCCCGGGGACCAGTCCACATGTGTGACTTTACTTGGGGGCCACCCCGCGAGTGTGACTTCACCTGGGGACCACCCCATGTGTGTGACTTTGCCTTCGGCTCTCAGAATGGAAAACATGCCATCAGCCTCCAAGGAGAAGCCCACTGAGTCAAGTTTTGGAACTAACTATGGGTATGAACCCACAAAAAGGAAAAAGCTGGTCTTCTGTGGTAACACTGCCTGGTCCAGATGTTCTTTACAACCAGACTGAGAAAATGCTCTGAAAATGGATCCTGAAGCTAGCACTGGGCAGAATTGAATTCAAACTCACAGTGCAAACTACACTGCAATTCCTAGGCAGGACTGAGTTCAAACTCGCCAGTGTGAACTAGCCTGCAATTCCTAGGCAGGACTGAGTTCAAACTCACAGTGTGAACTAGCCTGCAATTCCTAGGCAGGACTGAGTTCAAACTCACAGTGTGAACTAGCCTGCAATTCCTAGGCAGGACTGAGTTCAAACTCGCCAGTGTGAACTAGCCTGCAATTCCTAGGCAGGACTGAGTTCAAACTCACAGTGTGAACTAGCCTGCAATTCCTAGGCAGGACTGAGTTCAAACTCACAGTGTGAACTAGCCTGCAATTCCTAGGCAGGACTGAGTTCAAACTCGCCAGTGTGAACTAGCCTGCAATTCCTAGGCAGGACTGAGTTCAAACTCACAGTGTGAACTAGCCTGCAATTCCTAGGCAGGACTGAGTTCAAACTCACAGTGTGAACTAGCCTGCAATTCCTAGGCAGGACTGAGTTCAAACTCGCCAGTGTGAACTAGCCTGCAATTCCTAGGCAGGACTGAGTTCAAACTCACAGTGTGAACTAGCCTGCAATTCCTAGGCAGGACTGAGTTCAAACTCACAGTGTGAACTAGCCTGCAATTCCTAGGCAGGACTGAGTTCAAACTCGCCAGTGTGAACTAGCCTGCAATTCCTAGGCAGGACTGAGTTCAAACTCACAGTGTGAACTAGCCTGCAATTCCTAGGCAGGACTGAGTTCAAACTCGCAGTGTGAACTAGCCTGCAATTCCTAGGCAGGACTGAGTTCAAACTCACAGTGTGAACTAGCCTGCAATTCCTAGGCAGGACTGAGTTCAAACTCGCCAGTGTGAACTAGCCTGCAATTCCTAGGCAGGACTGAGTTCAAACTCACAGTGTGAACTAGCCTGCAATTCCTAGGCAGGACTGAGTTCAAACTCGCAGTGTGAACTAGCCTGCAATTCCTAGGCAGGACTGAGTTCAAACTCACAGTGTGAACTAGCCTGCAATTCCTAGGCAGGACTGAGTTCAAACTCGCAGTGTGAACTAGCCTGCAATTCCTAGGCAGGACTGAGTTCAAACTCGCAGTGTGAACTAGCCTGCAATTCCTAGGCAGGACTGAGTTCAAACTCACAGTGTGAACTAGCCTGCAATTCCTAGGCAGGACTGAGTTCAAACTCGCAGTGTGAACTAGCCTGCAATTCCTAGGCAGAACTGAATTCAAACTTGCCAGTGTGAACTAGCCTGCAATTCCTAGGCAGAACTGAGTTCAAACTCACCAGTGTGAACTAGCCTGTAATTCCTAGGCATTTCTTTAACAGAGTGTCTGCAGCTAGCTACTCAAGATTTCTCTTGCACATTTATGGAGCTCATGACAGCCACCATCCTATTGGTGGCCTGCACCCATGACAACTGTGTTCAGTCGTCTTCCTCTGGTGCTATAGTAGCTTTGTCAACTTGACACAGGTCTACACACAGCTGGGAGGAGGGAATCCCACTTAGGAATTGATGTAGGAGGGTCTTCTGTTTTGAGTTGATTTCATTGGTTAATAAAGAAACTGCCTTGGCCCTTGATAGGACAGAAAATTAGGTAGGCAGAGTAAATAGAACAGAATGCTGGGAGGAAGTGAGGCAATCACCATGCCTTTCCTCTCTGAGCCAGATGCGATGAAGCCCCAGCCCAAGATGGATGTACAATAGAATCCTTTCCTGGTAAGCCACCACTTTGTGGTGTGGCACTACACAGATTATTAGAAATGGGTTAGTCAAGATATGAGAGTTAGCCAAGAAGAGGCTAAATAAAACGGGCCAGGCAGTGTTTAAATGAATACAGTTTGTGTGTTGTTATTTCGGGACATAAGCTAGCCAGGTGGCAGGAACGCAGCCCGCAGCTCCCATCTATCTACAAGGAATTGCCTCCATCAGACTGGCCTGTGGTCCAATAAGTCATCTCCCCAAGTTCCTTTTAGTCATGGTGTTCACACAGCAATAGACAGAACACTAGAGCATCTGGCAAACTCATTTTGGGGTTCTGCCTACTGACTGTGAGGAATTTTTACATTATTTTCTGTCCAGAATATAAAAGATATTCAATAACATGGTTGTGGTTAAATATTTCTCTGTTTTAATTTTTGTTTTGGGCTGATTCTGGTTTTCCGATAGGGTCTTACTATGTAGATCAAGTTGGCTTCAAACTCACAGTCCGGCTTCTACCTCCAGAGTACTGGGTTGCAGGGCCTGTGCTATCATGCCTGAAGATGTATGACAGAGATAGAGCTGACAGAGACGATAAAGAGATGAGATAATAGGGATAGAGATCAAGAGCAAATGACGCTGGTAGAGATGGGTATGAAAGAGAGAGAGGACGGTAGAGACAGGTGATAGAGATCAATGCTGAGGTGGACACACAGAGGTGATGGAGACAGAGAGACACAGAGAGGTACAGATGATAGAGGTGGAGATTTTTCAGGGCTTGGGGTCAATGTAGGGTCTCAGGCATGCTCACCAGTGACACGTGCTCCATCACTGAGCTATGTTCTCAACTCGTGATTAGTATCTTATGTCCCTTGCTCAGAAAGCTGGGACGAGGCAAAGACACTCAGGAATGAACCACAAGGACAACACTACCAGCAGGGGCAGATGCTTACTCTGGACGCCCATAAGCTCTTCTTCCCACAGAGCTGACGTCTGGGGGCTCCTCAGAGAAGTTTCTGCCATTTCAGAAGTTAAGAGTCAAGCTCCCCAAATGCTGTTTCATTGGTTGCCGAAAGTCGCTCTTTATGATAGAGCACAGCAAACATGGCCACCGAGACCCACTTTTGTGCCCTCTGCATGCTCACGTGGCAGCGATTTGGACAAGTTGCTTGTCCACATTCCTCCCTTCTGTGTGGGCACGACTGACTTAAGGGCCAAGTGTTTAAAAAACATTTCCAATTTCCCCTGAAGCATAGCAGTTGCACAAGAGTTGATGCTGTAAAGGTCAGATCTGGGAAAGATGCTGTCCGTCCAGTGCAGTGCTGCCTGTCCTCCCAGCCAGGGGGAAGAAACCTAGGCTCTGAGGATGGGGACAGGTCCTGTCTCTCAGTTTAAAACAACCAAGATCTCAACCACTCCTCGAAAACCTGTTTCACACTTATCACATACACATGACCACATCACATACACATGAACATATCACATACACATCACTACATGACATACACATCGTAACTGCCTATTATCAACCTACAAAGGAAATCACAAAATGTCAGGGAGAGTTTGCAACATCGGCCTTGAATCCCTTCCTTCCTCTCAACTCCTTAAGAATACTCCAAACCAGCCAGGTGGTGGTGGCACACACCTTTAATTCCAGCACTTGGGAGACAGAGGCAGGCAGATCTCTGTGAGTTTGAGACCATCCTGGTCTACAAGAGCTAGTTCCAGGACAGACGCCAAAGCTACAGAGAAACCTTGTTTCTAAAAACAAAAACAAACAAAAAAAAAAGAAAAAGAAAAAAAAACCTTCAAACCTAGCAGAGCAGCGGTGGCACAAACCTTTAATCCCAGCACTCAGGAGGTAGAGACAGGAGGATCTCTGTGAGTTCGAGACCAGCCTGGTCTACAAGTTCAGGGACAGGCTCCAAAGCTACAGGAAAAACCTATCTCGAAACTGCCCCTAACCTCCACCAAAAAATACTCCAAACCTAAATCCGCAAAGACCACACATGGGGGTTTCACTTACCTGGATCGTGTTTTGGGGTTCTTGTCCTTGTCCAAGAAGTAGTGGGTGTAGATGGTAAGGGCATCCCTGGGGTCTCTGGTGAGGCTGTGGTCTTGGCTAAGGTGATGTTTGGGTTTTTGCTGGCGCTGGCTGTACTTGAATAGACAGAAGGAAGAGGGCTACTACCTGCGAGGGAGGAGCTGCTGGTTCTGTCATCTGTGGTTAAAGTCTCTGTGGTGGCCCCTGCTGAGGGGCTGCTGTCTGAAGTTGAACCAGAGAAGGATATTGTTTCTGCCATTGTTGTTCCAGCAGCCCTGGGAACTGTAATTGCTCCCAAGACCTCAGTGTGGCTTTGCGTCTCAAGAGAGAGTGCTGAGGTTTCTTTCAGTGGACTTGTACTAACGGTCACCAAAGTCCCACCAGAGGCAGGAGTCTGAGCCGCTGTTGTTTCTCTCTCTGTGACGTCACTAGTAGGAAGTGTGCCCTCCGGGGTGATGGCAAGAGCTGAGGTACCAGTTGTCAACAGAGTCCCAAATGAGCTTGTGGTCTTGGGGCTAAGTGGATTTGCCCCAGGGGATTGAGGCGAAGTTAGCGTCTCAGAAGTGGACAAGGCCCCTGTAGGGCTGTGGTTTGTGTCAGAGGTCCCAGGGATGATGGCAGGTGTTTCTGTTTCTGTGATGCTGACGGCAACCAAGTCCTTGGCTGGAGGTGCAGTGTCGGGTCCCAGGACCTGTGGGCTGGTGAGGACCCTAGCTGAGTTGTCCAAGGTGGGGGTGCTCTCTGAGGACAGGTGTTCAGCTTCTGTGGACGTGTAAGCCAAGGTCAAGAGGTCAACTGTGGTCTTCCTAGCTTCTTCAGAGCTGTCATCCGTATAAAAGGTGTCAAAGATAGAGTCTACGGGGTCACTCACTGTGCCTGTCTTGACAGTGCTCATTTCTACTTTGGGACTGCCACTTGTAGCTGAAGTATCTGTAGGGTTGGGGTGCACAACCATGAAATTGGAAGGCATTTTTATTGCAAGAGTTCTGGTCTCTGTTACGGGGGAAATAGTCTGGTTCTCTAAGGTGCCTGTTGTGGGGAAAGAGGTCTGGGTGTTCAGGGATGCTGCACCAAGGAAAGTGGTCTGGGTGTCTAGGGATGACGGTGCAGAAGTGATCTGGGTGTCCAGGGACAATGCTGAAAAAGTGGTCTGTGTGTCCAGGGATAATGCATCAAGGAAAGTGGTCTGTTTGTCCAGGGTTGATGCTACAGAAGTGATCTGGGTGTCCAGGGTTGATGCTGCAGAAGTGGTCTGTGTGTCCAAGG
Organism: Alexandromys fortis; assembly: GCF_014885135.2. Classification (NCBI taxonomy): domain Eukaryota; kingdom Metazoa; phylum Chordata; class Mammalia; order Rodentia; family Cricetidae; genus Alexandromys; species Alexandromys fortis. The sequence goes on from NW_026067991.1 coordinate 2,531,546, forward strand.
ATGATGCTGCAGAAGTGATCTGTGTGTCCAGGGATGAAAGTGCAGAAGTGGTCTGGGTGTCCAGGGACGATGCTGAAAAAGTGGTCTGGGTGTCCAGGGTTGATGCTACAGAAGTGGTCTGGGTGTCCAGGGTTGATGCTGCAGAAGTGATCTGGGTGTCCAGGGTTGATGCTACAGAAGTGGTCTGGGTGTCCAGGAATAATGCATCAAGGAAAGTGGTCTGGGTGCCCATGGTTGATGCTGCAGAAGTGGTCTGTGTGTCCAAGGATGATGCTGCAGAAGTGATTTGTGTGTCCAGGGATGACGGTACAGAAGTGGTCTGTGTGTCCAGGGATGATGCTGCAGAAGTGATTTGTGTGTCCAGGGATGACGGTGCAGAAGTGGTCTGTGTGTCCAGGGATGACGGTGCAGAAGTGGTCTGGATGTCCAGGGATGATGCTGCAGAAGTGATTTGTGTGTCCAGGGATGACGGTGCAGAAGTGGTCTGTGTGTCCAGGGATGACGGTGCAGAAGTGGTCTGGATGTCCAGGGATGATGCTGCAGAAGTGGTCTGGGTGTCCAGGGATGATGCTGAAAAAGTGGTCTGGGTGTCCAGGGTTGATGCTACAGAAGTGATCTGGGTGTCCAGGGTTGATGCTGCAGAAGTGGTCTGTGTGTCCAAGGATGATGCTGCAGAAGTGATCTGTGTGTCCAGGGTTGCTGCAGAAGTGGTCTGTGTGTCCAGGGATGTTGCAGAAGTGGTCTGAGTGTCCAGGGATGACTGTGCAGAAATGGTCTGAGTGTCCAGGGATGACTGTGCAGAAGTGGTCTGTGTGTCCAGGGATGACGGTGCAGAAGTGGTCTGAGTATCCAGGGATGATGGTGTAGAAATGGTCTGAGTGTCCAGGGATAACAGTGCAGAAGTGGTCTGAGTGTCCAGGGATGATGGTGCGGAAGTGGTCTGTGTGTCCAGGGTTGCTGCAGAAGTGGTCTGGGTGTCCAGCGATGATGCTGCAGGAGAGGAGGCCTGAGTATCTACGCTAAACACTGCAAGGGAAGAGGTCTGGGTCTCCAGAGCTGACGCTGTAGTGGAGGTGATCTGAATATCCAGGGCTGATGCTGCAGGACAGGTGGTCTGTGTCTTCCCTGTTTCTGTTGCAGGAGAGATGGTCTGGGTGTCAGAATTGACCTCTGAACAGGTACTGGTTGCAGCTAAGGTGTTAGAAGCAGTTTCAGCGCTCAGAGTTTGAGCGTCTAGAGGAACATACTGAGTAAGGTCAGTGGTCTGGAAAGCCCCCGCTGAACTGCGCCTGTCCCTCTGAGTGAAGGCAGGCACTTCCGTGTTGTTCACTGTCACCACAGGAGCAGAACTGCCCATGCTCATGCCTGTGTCGGGAGGGAAGAACTTGGTGAGTCCCGATAGGCTGACTTCACACGGATGTTTGTGTCTATGCCCTGGGTGCTGCCGGGTGGTACATTGTCTATATAAACAAAGACGAAGAAAGCAACACGGAGAAGTCATGGCCTCCATGGCGGCTCTGAAGACAGCTGCCCTGACTAGTACCCTCTGAAGTCCAGGCAGCCCCAGGGTCCCTGCTGATCACTGGGATGCAGGGCAGTGTGGCAGTCTTGTGCCATCAAGGGTGGGCAAAGGAGACACAAACCCACATGAGCCAAGAACTGCAGAGCAGGAAGGAGGACTTTCAGGACGTTCTGAAGAACTTTGTCATTCCCTGATGGGTAGTTTGCTCACCCCCAAACTATTTTCCTGTTGAAGTATTTCCTTAAAATTCAAGAACGACCTGCGGTCTCATCTTTAGAGGTAACGGGTAGGAGAAGGGAGAGAGCCCCCGCCTGAATGTAAAGTGTCCTAGGAAAGCGAGCAGTCAGGGAGCCCAGGACAGCTCACTTGGGTACAGAGAGAGATCAGGTGGGCACATGAACACACCTATCCTCCCTGTGCCCAACCACACCCTCACACCCACGTCTGCAGGAGTTGCTGATCGCCATTTCCACAGACCTCCCCCACTCCCGTCCAAGCTCTTACTCGGAGCCTCCTGGTCCACGGAACCCACCGGGTCATAGGATGTTGTTGAATTCCTCCAAACTGGAGGTGAGGCAAGTCTGGGCACAGAGCCAGCTTTGAGTCCCATCTCTGCTCCTTGTTCTGCTGTGTGACTCTGTGACACAAGCCAAGCCTCTGGGCTCCGGATGGAGCGAGGGACCTGGTTCGTGGGGTTGCACGGTTGCAGTTAAGCAGGATGAAAAGCGCAGCACACGCCGTCAGTTGTGAGTGTGCGTGACAGGCAGGGTGGGCCAGTGGTTAGGCACTGGCAGCACAAGCTGGCTCTGGGGACCAATTACTCTCTGTAAACTGCAGGCTCCTCGCCCTTAAGGTGGCAGTGCTGGTCTTAGAGATGAGTGCCTGTCCTTAAAGTTATGAGAATTTAAAACGTAATGTTGGACCAGTCAGATAGCTCATGTGGGTAAAGGTGCTTGCCACCAAGCTTGATGACCTGAGCTTAATCCCCAAACTGTCATCTGGTCATCTGACCTCCACATATGTGTCAGGTCTTCATAGACTCTCTCTCTCTCTCTCTCTCTCTCTCTCTCTCTCTCTCTCTCTCTCCCTCTCCTATCTCTCTCTCTCATGCTCTCTCTCTCTTCCCCCTCTTTCTTTCACACACACACATACACAATGTATATCCTTCACACAAAAGCAATGAGCAAACTCAAAGATTCCTCCAATCCTCAGGCAGCCAGTGAACCAAACAAAATAAAGTCATGTGACCAACAGGAGCAANCACACACAGCCATACACATGTGAGTCCACACATATGTAAAAACACTCTCACACACAAAGAAAATGGAAAATTGGGAAAAGAAATAAATACACACAAAAATAAAGTCTGTATAGCAAGTTGCAGGCAGCCAGGGCCCTGCCTAGGGAGACTCGGTCAATAAAGAAATAAGTAGAGTTAAAAGGTACTGTCTAGTGTGGGGTGCCCGTGTGGGGCCATCACTCTGACAACGCTGATGCTGTGGGGCATGGCTGACAGGACCGTCTGTGGTAGGGACAGGACAGAGGCGATGCCTCAGGACCTTCTGCTCGGCTTTGTGTGAACCTAAAACCATCTATTTTCCATTGTGTGAGTGATGGGTTTGGCACAGTGCCTGTCAGTGGCAGACTGGCCTTAGCTCCTATCTTCCAGAAAAGGCCGCCTCTCTCAGAACCTCCCTGTCTGAGCGGTTTGTGACAGACTTTTCATTCCAAATGCAAATTTCAAAGAGTAATTGTGTTGGCAACAGACTTGGATGAACGGGAGCTTTGCTGGGCCATGTTTCTCAGTTCACAGCGAAATGATCACCAGTTGGCATCTCCCTGCCCCCTCTACCCTCCCAGCCCACTGTCCCATGCCTGAAGACTAACTCCCACACTCTCTTACAGGGGTAGCCGGAGTCACCACGCCCAGCTGACACATCTGCCGTCCTGCACACTCGTCCACAGTCATCATATTTTACACCCAGCAGGTTGTTAATTGCAAATTAACAAAGATGCCTACCCTTGCCCACAAAGGGCTGGCTTTGCCAAAACTCACACCCAGAGCCCTGTCGGGAGGAGCCCTGGGTCCCTCCTGTCCCTTACCTGCAGAGCTGGCAGCGACTCCAGCCTTCCAGCAGAGGAGAAGGAGAGGCACAGCTAAGTCCCAGAGAGAGCCCATCTTGCCGGGCACTGACCACCGCTGCCTGGCAGACCTGCCCACTGCCTCTCTGCACCACTTTTTCCTGCTTCCTCAACCCAGGGAGGAGGGGCAGCCGCCTGCCCAGGTGTAACTGGGCAGGTTCCAGGATGCAGCCAGGTGAACACAGACCTGCAGCAAGGGCTGACCCAGGCTTGCCCTCCTACCCCCACCCCCGCCCCCCTTGCCTGGCAGCCTTGCCTCTCTGATTTGAAGATACAGCATCATTTCCATTCCGTTAGCCTCCCCTGCAACTGGGAAGGGCGTGGGAGAGATGGTGTTTACTCCACTTACCCATACCTGGGCTCTGGGCTTCATGAACAGGACCCAAGTTTCTCTGCTGAGCCTAGATTTTCTTAGTTCTAAGGATCAGAGGCAAATGAGACAACCTTTCTGAGCCTCAACTCTGATCTGTGAAGTGGATATGCTCTCTGACGCAGGAGGCCATTAAAGTTCTTACAGAATGTCGCCTGTACATTGCTGGTGCTCATAGAAAATACATACATCTCAGATGCTCAGGATGTAAGTGGGAGCACCCCTCCCCCACCAGCAGATGTGCGTGTTCCTGGGGTCTCCAGGGGACAGTGTTCCAGTATAGGAGCAGGACTCTCACTTCTTTTATTTATTTATTATGTATACAATAGTCTATCTGTGTGTATGTATGTGTGGAGGCCAGAAGAGGACACCAGACCTCATTACAGATGGCTGTGAGCCACCATGTGGTTGCTGGGAATTGAACTCAGGACCTTTGGAAGAGCAGGGAATGCTCTTAACCTCTGAGCCATCTCTCCAGCCCAGGACTCTCACTTCTAATATCTTTCTATTTTCAACAACCTGGGAGTTTGGCACCACGTCAAAGCCGGGACCACATGCCCAGCCAGGCTTCAGGTACCAGGATGTGGAGGGTGCCATTGTGAGGAAGATGACTGAGGGACAGCGGAGTGGAGTTACAGATCATATTTCCCATGTGTCTCCCCTCAAGGGCTCCTTGGAGATTTTAAGTAGGTGCTTTTGGTTGAAAGTAGTTCCATGATGGGGCAGACATGATGGAGGTCACAGACTCACAAAAGTCGGGACTAGAAAGAAAGATACAGTTTAAAACTGTGTTAAAACATCTGGCCTGTTTCCAGCTCTGTCCTTTAATCGTGGGTAAGAAGCTGTGTGATCTTAAGACAGGTAGCTTGCCCACTCTGGGCCTTAGTCAAAGAGAGTTCTGAGGTGTAATCTGGGATTCACTGCTGGACATGTGACACTATCGTCCAGAACTTTAGTCCATACTGAGGTTGGCTGTGTGGCCTAGGAGGAAGTGGGGTATATCAGCCTCTTCAGGAGAGGGTGCTGGAGACTGTGTGGAGCCACCCGCCACTTGGAATCGGGGGCCTGGGACCAGTCCCATGAACACACTCTGTAGGGCTCCTCTTCATCTGCCTACCCAAACTCAGCTCTCCACAGGAGGAGAGAGGAGGGGCTCACTGCAAGAACCTGGACTTTGGGAGACCTTGCCAGACAGCCATGACCCGGTGTGAGGTGTGAAACTCTTCCATCCAGTAGCTGGAGGGAACACAGCAGGGGGGGGCACCCCTCCTGCCGCACCCCTGCTGGGCCAGGGGCTTCCTCATTCCAAGAGCAGGTAGGTCGCTACCCCCGAGCTAATCCCCTGACAAGGTGCCCTTTTCACCCCCACAAGGATTTCCCCAGGCCATTTCCTTCTCGCCTGAAATGCTCAGCCCCTCTACACACTGGGGCGGAAAGAGAAACAAACTAAACCCTGAGATCCGGGCCAGCTTCTTCTGTATTCGGGGTCGGCTCCAAGCCTCGGCTGACGGCTGGTGGCTCCGAGGGCCGTCACAAACTTCACTAGAAAGTCCTTGGACCATTTTCCTCAGCCCAGGTCAGCCCTCGCCCTGAGTGGGCACAAGGCGCAGGCGCCACTGCGTTAACAAGCGCAAGCTTCTGTACGCCAGCCTCGGCTCGTGAGGAAGCCATCATAGAGGAAAGCAGACAGAGCCTGCCCTCGGGAGCTAGGTCCTGAAGAGAGGGTAAATGAGGAACATGGGGGAAAAGGTGGATTTGTCACATGGGTGTATGCGGGGTGTGTGTGTGTGTGTGTGTGTGTGTGTGTGTGTGTGTGTGTGTGTGTAATACTAAATAACAAGTGAGAAGGTGGTAAGGACAGCTGCAGAAAGGTTTATGAGCTCCAAAGAGCCACCGCGGCTGGAGTCACAGGACTCAAAGACATGAGTGTAGGGACAGTGGAATGGCCGGGATGGGTAATAGGCATGTCATGACTATCTGAGGCTTTCCTCTATCAGAATACAAACTGCAAGAGCGTTGGCAGCTTCATTCCATAAAACAGAATGAACACTCCTTTCGGTGAGCTGCGCTGACAAAGAAGAATACAGAACAGACAACACCAACAGAAAGACTGGGGCTGGATGGAGTCACCCCCAGCAGGGCAAGAAAAAGGAAAGACCAAAACAAAAAGTGACTTGGTGACTTGAACGCATACTTTCCCCGTAAGGTGCAAACAGGGAACTAGACTATGAATTCCTGACTGGTTAATATCAAGTCTCTTTTTGTTGTTGTTTGGTAAGATGAAAGAAATTCATCGCCTGTTCTCAAAGTCTGGCCATTGGTCTCTTCTGATTTCTAAGGTCAGAATGTAGTTCCAGGGTCCGGAGACTGAAATGACTCCATTTGGCCACTTGGTCTCGCTCTGGAGCCTTGTCTAAGACAGTGGCACCCATCACTTTTAACCTGACAGGCAAGCAAGCTGGAAGGTGTCCCTGGAGAGTTCTGTGCAGTGATGGGCGCTATCTCAGGATTTAGAAAGCCAGGTGGTGGGAACCTTGGCAGCTGTGTTGAGAACAGCGTAAAGACTTGGAGTTTTTGCCCAGCGTGACTTGGGATGGTGGAGAAGGTGAACGTTCTCTGTTTAATGAAAGTAGAACAGAGAGCAATCCAACTTGATTGACATGAGCTGTCAGAGTGGCATCAGGGAGACCCTCAGCCTGCACACCAGGGAGGACCCGGAACCATCAGCACCACTGAGGATCGGCTCTCCCACCCTCTGTCCCCCACAAAACCAGGGCATATTGTGGGGGATTTGGGACAAAGGCCTAACTGACACCACAAAAAATGTCCTGGAAATGCAACGCCGTCTGTGTGTAGACATGAAGCTGACTCTTATTCCACAGGCCACAGCTAAGACGGTTGGCTTCTTGTGTAGCTACCTCCTCCTCCCAACTTGGGTCTCAGAGTTGCAACTTACATAGCACCTAACAAAGGGACAAACTTTAGTTGCAAGTGCACTTGTGTGTTCGTTGTAAATAGCTCCCTGAATGGCCAGAAGGAAATGTTTATATACCAAACTTGACAAAGGGTGCAGGGCTTTGGGCTGCAAGGGCAAAGTGTGAAAGCAGCTGTGAGCTTTGCCATGTTCACGGGATGGACAGTCTGTCTCCATGGCAGACAGAGTAGCAGGAAAGCCGCTATGAGCTTTGCCATGTTCACGGGATGGACAGTCTGTCTCCATGGCAGACAGAGTAGCAGGAAAGCCGCTATGAGCTTTGCCATGCTTACGGGATGGACAGTCTGTCTCCACAGCAGACAGAGTAGCAATAAAGTGTGCTGATCCTGGGTTTTGAACGGGCTCTGTTTTAACCAGATAAATTAGGATAAGACATTGCCGCCCCCCCCCCCGATATCTTCACTTTTAAAAAAAAAAATCTTCATGCATGACTAGGGAGAGAGCTCATTGGGTGGAATGCTTCTCTCTGAGATGAGGAGGGCTTAAGTTTGCTCCCCAGAACTCACAGAAGAATGTCAGGCGAGGTGGTGTGTGCTTGCTACCCCAGAACTGAGGAGACAAAGAGAGAGGAATCCTTGGGAGTGACTGGTCAGCCAGGCAAGCCTAACTGGTAAGCTCCAGGCCAACGAGAGACTCTGTCTTAAAGGAAGTAGACAGTGTCCCTGAGGATGCCTCCTGAGATGGTCCTCTGACCTCCAAATCTGTGCATGTGTGTGCATGAGCATGTGTATACATACATTAAAAAACAAACCCCTTCCTGCCATCTGGGGGGTGCTGCGAGGGTTCCACAAGTTCTGTGTGCTCTGAAAGGACAGATGGTGTGCAAGGAACATCTCCGGAAGCTGACACATGAAGATTGCAAATTCAAGACTGGTCTAGGCTAGCATGAGTTAAATGCCTGCCTGGAAAACTTAGTAAGACCTTGTTTTAAAGTAAACGTTGAAAACAGAGATGGGGATACAGTTCAATGGCAGAGAGCTCTTCTAGCATGCATGAGGCCTTTGGATCCATCGCCAGATTCACACAAAATAATAACAAACAGGCCCCCTTCCATCAGTATTCCTCTTCCGGCTGCAAGCGTTTTCCTCACTGTCACCATGGCTGGCCCTGAGCCACACGTAAATGGGTCCGGTGTTTGGATTTTTTCATTTAACATTATGTCTGCAAGGCTCACCAGAGCTCTCGTGTAACAGTGTTTTCTCCTTCTGTTGGTAGGTGGCTCCCCACTGTAATAATCAACCACAACGGGTCTGGCCATTTTCTTCTCGATGGATGTTTGGCTTTGGATCGACCCCAGTTTTTCACTAGTCCGCATCAAGTTATTACTCATGTTATCGCGTTTTTTTAAATATGTATTTCCGGGACTCCATAGACCAGCTTGTAACCCATGGGAAAAGGAACAGGCATACCCATCTGTCACCAGATAGATGCCTTTCAGACATATTTCCCAAGACCTCTTAGAAGATCCCACAGGTGAAGTAACCAGTCAGCCACCCCAAGAGCTGACTGGAGGGCAGGTCTTTGTCCTGGCCCTCTCTTCTTTCCTGTTTCACTTCCTTTACCCTAATCCCATCGGGGTTACGTTCCTAAGTAAACTACTCAGAGAAATCAAGCCAACATAAAACCATTAGCCAAGAGCTGGGCTCTATGCCAACAGGGATCCTTGCTGCAATCAGTTGCCCAGACACGGTGTTCAGATTGGTAAAGGCCTAGAGCGAGGCGTGGGCGGGGAGAATGGGCGATTCTGATCAGCTGCAACCAAGAGTGGATGAAGGGGATTAGCGAAGGATAAAGTTAGAACTGTGTGCTGAGCTGGGCTGTGGCAGGCCAGGCCCAGGACTTTCGCCTTTGTTGTGTAGAGGGTGGAAGCCGCTGGCTGCCTCTGAACAGAAAACTGGCCTCACACCAGAGCTTTGGAGACGCGATGTGGTTGGAAGCTAGCCAGAGACCAGTGCCAGGCAAGCGTACCAGGAAGGAGACGCTGACCTTAGACTGCAGCCATGGGGGCTATAATAGGAAGGATGAGATGGTGTGACGTGTCATTAGAAGACCATCGGCAGAGAGAAGTCAAAGATGACCCTGGGGCTGAGTCCAGAAACTTGAATGTAAAGAACTATTCATAACCCAGGAAAGAATATAGGGGAGAGACGGTGGGTTGCTTAACTAAAGGTTATTGATTTCTTATTTTCTGCTTTTTTTAAAAAGTGGGTGTACATGAGTATAGCCCAGGCTGGTCTTGTACTCACTATATAGCCAAGGATAACCTTGAATGTCTGATCCACCTGCTTCTACTTCCTCCATCTCCCTAGTGCTAGGGTAACAGGTATGTGTCACCCTGCCTGATTTCTGGGGTACTGGGCACTGGTCGCAGGGTTTTGCACATGCTTGGTAAACACTCTATCAGCTGAGCTACACTCCCAGCCCCCTTAGCTTACTTTCAGGTCATTGTAAGAGTATATGTGTGTAATCATCTCAACACAATGAATAACACTCTGAACCAAGTGTGTTTTTGTAATTTTTTAATGACTAATTCTGTGCACATTTAGGTATGTTTGCAACAATACCAGGTTTCCATTTTCCCCAGGCTAAGCCAACGTGAGGGCTCACAGGATGACAGCTAAGAGGCAGACATCCCCTGGGCTGGCAGCCACATTGGCCCCACCCAACCACAGGTGATGGTGGTTCTGTGTGTCCTGCTGAAGTGGGCTGGAGGAGGAGCCTCAGGAGGGCTCAGGGCCCCTTCCAGATCCCCTTCACAGTGACTGAGAGTGGCCTTCTGGGGAGGCTGGTGCAGAGGAGCTGCAGAACCTAAGTGAGCAACAAAGCCGGTCCTCCCTCTTGCTGGCACGCATGGGCTCATATTCTAACCATCTCTCATGCCAGCAAGAGCCCTGCCCATCCATGCTTGCTCTCTGGGGGTTGTCACCTCTGCCCAACCGGGCAGGCTCTAGGACCCAGAAGAGCAAACAGGCTCAGCAGCTACAGGAGTCAAGTCAGGTCCCCCAGGCAGCAAGGACAGGAGCCAGGACCCCCACACCCCTTCCTCTTGTATAACAGTGAGGTGTGTCCTTCTGAGCTGGGCTGAGCACTTTGGGGCCAGGGCACAGGAGGAAAGAGGAGGACAGAGGAGGGTTTAGAACACAAGCCAGTGAATTTGGCACTTTGCCTGTTTCTGTACAGCTCACAAGCAAAGGATGTTTTGTGTATTTTTCTTTTTTTAATATTCATTTTTTTACTTGACATGTATTGGTGTTTTGCCTGCATATATGTCTGTGTGAAACTGTTAGATCCCCTGGAACTTCAGTTATACACAGTTATGAACTGTTGTGTGAGTTCTGGGACTTGAACCTGGGTTCTCTGGAAGAACAGCTCTTAACTGCTGAACCCTCTCCCCAGCCCCCTGTTTTGTGTATTTTTAAATGACAGTGGAGAAGAAAAAGGAATAGTTTATGACATAATGAAAATGATATAAGATTCAAATAGGGCACTCTGCCCTAGCTTATAGAGCCCCTCCTCCCCCTTCCCCTCTTACCCCTCCCATCTCCTCCCCTCCCCTTACAGAGAGGTAGGAGCAGGTAGCCACCCAGCCCTAGCAGAGGACTCTTCCAGGCACTCACCATGCTTTGCACCCAATCTTGATTGCTATTGGCTGAGTCGTTTGTGCTCCGCATCCTCAGCACCATCTGCAGCACCATCTTAGGAGTGTGGCCGGCTGAAACAATGCATGAAAGCCCACTGTCTTCATCCGCGACACCCATCCATGCCTCCCAGCCCACTGCTGTTCACCAACTCTGCGGGCTTCCTTTCTGCTCTGAAGTCTCCCAGCAGGCCAGAGATGTTGGGACCACCACATTCCCCTAGCCTGGTCCTCTCCACCAATAGCTCAGCCTCTCCCTGTGGGACCTCAAAAAGGCTCAGAGGAGAGCAGTAGACAGAAAGACGCAAGGGAGATGCCAAGCAGAGAGGAATATGAAGACACCCTGGGCATGAGATGCACAGACTACAAGAACTGAAGAATTATCGGGGACGTGGTGCCATCCGGGCCACATTGGGACAGGCTTGCCTCTGTCAGTGACAGCAGCCTGCTGGGCCATGGGTGGAAGTGAGCCTGCATGCAGGCCGTCCGGGTTGCAGAGGGCCCTGTGGTCCGGACAGCAGTCTGAGAGCACACGGCAGAACTCATCGCAATAACAGCTTCCTCTCTGGCAGTGGTGATCTGTTCCAGGGCAGCAGAGAGGCTGGGGCTGGGAGCAACTGCCTAGGGGAAGAAACATCAAATAGACAGAGATTGAGCCAATGACGCAGGGACAACTGGATGCACACACGCGGAAGAATGGGGTCCTGCCTCATACCAAATACAAAAACGGTAGTTCAAGGTGGCTCACACTTGGCTGTGCAGGGAATGGCTGTAGGAAGACGGGCTTGCTGTTCTCACACATAAGGTCTGTCAACTGCTTCCCCTAACCATCTCCCTAAGCTGCTCGACTCAGTTACTGTCTGCTTACTAACCCACAAGTATGCAGGTACGTCTTTTCTAAGAGGTGGGAAAAAAACCAGATTATCTTAATGCTCTGCTCTTTCCTTCTCAGCTGATTCCTATTAGCTCAGCACCTGCCTCAGGCCTTGTTTAAGGACAAACTTGAGGACTTCCCAGCGTTGACAGGGTCAACAGAAATAGGCCTTTGAAGGGCTACAAGGCCAGTTGTTATGAAAATAGGAGTCTGCTGAAAGGGTGGTGGCCTAGGACGTCTCAAGGTGAGAGTGGGCTGGGCTGGCGGCCTCTGGGCTTGCCTGACACAGTCAGCTCAGGGAGCAGATGATCTGTCTCCGTTCTTCTGCCCTCCTCTTCCCAGGTACCTGGTCTGGCATTCAGTATGGGAACCAGCTGGAGAGGGAGGAGTGGGAGAAGCCATCCCGATTAAGCTTGGCCTTGTTTATGAATCAGAAATCAATTCAAAGTCTACTTTAGACAGGACAGGATGAGATGGGATGGGATGGTACCAATCTGAATTAAATCAAATTAAATAGACCTACATACCTTACAAATAACAAGAATAAAGTGGCTTTCAAAAATGTCTTAACTACATGCATGAATGAACTAGGTCACAGAACAATTCATGGTTATGAATATGGTCTGGGGCCAGAAAAACCTGAAAGTCCCTGGTCTAGAGAGATGCTCTCATCCTATAGATGGAAGACAGGCATGTGCCCAAGGCCATGCCTGAGGTGGCCACAAAACTGGGAGATTCTAGAAGCACTGAATTGATTTTCCCCCTTCCTGGCTTCCCCACCACCTTGCACCCAGGCCAGCCATTCACACAGGTGCTTGTTGCTTGGACCACCCAAGTCTGTTAGTCTCCAAACACCCTGCCTGCACCTGCTTCTGAGCCGTGGCTTATCCAATGCTGTCAGCTTGGGAGGTCCGACACTTCCAAACCCATTAGAAGAAAATATTCTTTCACATCAAGGTCAGACTTGAACCCAGCTCCCCATCCGCAGTAAAGGAAACCACAGTCCCAGCATCTGCGGGAGAATGGCTGGAACTGGAGAGTGCTTTGCTGGGAGTGAAGAGCCCACACTCGGGAAGGCAAACATCACATTTTCCCCTACAGGCTGAGCCAGGCTTTTTAATGATTATGTATGTGTATGTATGGGTGGGGGTTGCTAGTCTTGAAACTAGTAAGGGCAGTATAGGGGTGGGGGTGGGGAAGATGTTCTAAGGGCTGAGGAGGGGAGGAAAGGGAAAACAGTGGACGGGATAATAGATTACACACGACACAAAAGTAGAAGGAAGGGACGGTGGGGAGAGGAAGGGGACTCACAGGAGGGAGACCAGGAGCGGGGGGAGGGAAAGAGAAGATCAAATGACATGAAGTTTGTCTGGAAATGCCACAATGAGATCTCAGTACTTTATACACTAAGAAGACAAATGACCCGGCCTCCCCAGGCTGCTAAGGAACTAGATCATTACTGTGATGATGTTCAGGGGCTGGAAATGTAGCTCACTGGGAACATGGTAACGGTGGTCGGGCATGGAGACACACATCCATAGTCCTAGGACCTGGGAA